>NC_091823.1:22554374-22854374 GCF_038994185.2 Dermacentor albipictus
GAAGGAGGTCTTCTGTATGCGTCCTGACGGGCAGCCCGAGGGCTCTCTTGAAGAATTTTCTAATGAGGGCATTAAGCTTTTCCCGCTCGGCTCTGAGCCAGTTGTGCATGGCCACCGTGTAGGTGAAGTGACACAGCACAAAGGCGTTGATGAGCCGAAGCAGGTTGTCCTCCTTGAGGCCACGATGTCTGTTCGTGACCCTTCGTACAAGGCGAAAAGCATTGTCGGTTTTCGCAATTATCTTGCGTAACGCAGTGCCGTTGCCGCCGCGTGATTCTATAAACATACCCAGGACTCTGATGGTGTCGACCCTGGGTATCGGGTCACCGCTCCGAGTGAACAGGTGAATGTCACTTTCCGAGACCGGTTTCCAGCCCTTGGGTCTGCGCCCTTTTTCTTTTCTATAAAGGAGAAGCTCAGATTTGGTCGGGGAGCATCTGAGTCCGGTGGGTAGCAGGTGCTGCTCCGTGACGTCTACCGCCTCTTGCATGGCGCTTTCCACTTGCCCTTCGCTACCGCCGGTGCACCAGATCGTGATGTCGTCTGCGTAGATAGTGTGTTTGACACCTTCAACTTGGGCGAGATTCCTCGAGAGGCCGATCATGCAGATGTTGAAGAGTGCAGGAGAAATGACCGAGCCTTGCGGCGTGCCCCGTGGGCCCAGGAGCACCTCGTCGGAGACAAAGTCGCCGATCCGCAGCTTCGCTTTCCTCCCCGTCAGGAACGAACGGACGTAGTTATATAGTCTGGGGCCCAGCTCGAGGTCTGCCACGGAGGCCAGAATGTATTCGTGGAGAACGTTGTCAAAGGCTTTCTCGAGGTCGAGTCCGAGCAGGGCCCTGGTGTCTCTGGTACTGCCGTCGATGATTTGATGCTTGATCATCTTTATGGCGTCCTGCGACGAGAGGCCGGCACGAAAGCCAATCATGTTGTGAGTGTAGATGTTGTTCTCCTCGAGATATCTGTTTAGTCTGTTGAGGACGACATGCTCCGCCACTTTCCCAACGCAGGAGGTGAGAGAGATCGGTCGGAGGTTGTCCACGTTCGGAGCCTTGCCGGGTTTGGGGATCAGCACGACGTTGGCGGTCTTCCATTGCTCTGGGACGCTGCCGTTTTTCCAGGTTTCGTTGATCTTCTCGGTGAGGTATGCGATCGAACCGTCGTCAAGGTTCCGCAGCATCTTGTTGGTGATTCTGTCGGCACCTGGCGCACACTTCCCCTTGAGCGCGAAAATGGCTTGCCTAATTTCCCCCACGGTAAAGTCTTCGTCCAATTCCGGACGGCTTGGGCCGAGGTAGTCAGGAAACCGGTCTTCCTCGTTTCCACGCTTTATGGGAAGGTATTTCTCCATGAGCTTGGTAACCAGCTCGTCCCCGGAACAGGATGTGGTAGCTTCGTGCAGGGCTCTGGCGAGCGTGTGTCTCTGACTGGATCTGGTGCTGCCCTCGTCGAGGAGATGTTTAAGCATGCCCCAGGACTTGCCGTTACGCATCTGCCCGTCTATCGAGTCACAGACCTCGTCCCATTGCTGCTTGCCGAGGGTCCGACAGTGATCTTCGATGGCCTTGTTAAGCTCGGAGATCTTTTTCCTCAATCTTCGGTTAAACCTTTGTCCCTTCCATCTTAGAAGCAGCGCCTGCTTGGCCTCGATCAGATGGGCCAGCCTACTGTCCATCTTTTCTACCTCCAGGTCGCTGACGATCTTCTTAGTGGATGACTCGGCGTCACTCTTGATTCGCTCGCACCAATCTTCCAGGTCTTTGGGGACGGGTGCGCTGTCGTTGCCGCGGAGCTTGCGAAAAAGGTCCCAGTCCGTGACAGTGAATTCCCTGGATTTACTTCGGGTGACTTCGAAGCGGGTCTCGAGCACATAATGGTCGCTACCAAAATTTATTGCGGTGTTGCTCCACTCGGCTCCCTCGACGTTCTTCACGAACGCCAGATCGGGGGTGGTGTCCCGGCTCACCGAGTTGCCGATTCGGGTGGGGAACGCCTTGTCCGTGATGAGCGTGAGGTCCATTTCGTTGGCGTTCTGCCACAGACCCCGGCCCTTGCTCGTGTTGTAGACGTACCCCCACACGCCGTACGGTGCGTTGAAATCTCCGACGACGACCAAGGGATGGGTGCCGGCCAGGTCGACGGACTTCTTGAGTATCGTTTTGAACTGCTGTTGCGAGTGCCTAGGATTGCTGTAGATGTTGAGAATAAACACGCTGTTTCTTCGCTGGTTGCGTTGTCTCGTGTTGAGCAGAACCTCCGTCATGACGTATTCGACCTTGCAACTCGCCAGCTTCAGGTCGTGAGACAAGTGTGTAAGCCTCCTGTCAATTAACGTGCACACTCCCCGACCTTCGCCCTGCACGGAGACGGCACGATAACCAGAGAGGGATGCGGCAGAGACGAGGGTTTCCTGTAATGCTATTACTTGTGGTTTGTTAGGTAATGATCTTAAATATTGCTGCAAAGGAGCCCTCTTATTGGAGTACCCCCTGCAGTTCCATTGCCAAATTTTGAACTCCTCTTTGCAACTATCCATGATTAGATAAAGTGTCCGGGGTACCCGCTGTAAGCACAGGTGCACGCAAGAAGTTCCCCCCACTCTGACGAGCCGGTGTGCTCGTAGCCCTGATCTGAGTCCCCGACGCGTTCGGAACAACAACCTGCATCGGAGTTACGGACGTATTATTATTCGGGATCACCAGACGCTCGAGGGCGTCCATGCGATCGGCCAGCGCGCCTAGGCCTCTCCTCGGGTCTCCAAGGGCGACTTGCACCTGTGCTAAGCCTTGTTGTAACTGCTGCACACTCTTAGTGAGCGTAGCCAGCATGCCTTTGATCTCATAAGTTTGCGAGTCTGAATCGTCCTTACTGGAAACTGCCCTACGCTTGGCGGCGCCGGCCGAGTCGCAGACCGGAACTGGTGCTTCTGTGGCGGTCGGCGCCGACGCGTTGGATGTAGCACTCTGACTGATTACCAATTTCTTAATCTCTGTCATTTCACTAGCCATCTTTCTGATCATTTCTTTTAAGTCCGCGTTTTCCTTCATAAGGCGCGCTACCTCGGCGTCCCTGGATTGCTCTGGAAGCGGGTTGCGTGGGCCCCGGTAGGATCTCGCGTGGGCGCCGCCAGCAACCATATCTGCCCACGATAGCGTCGACTTTCTCTTCCTCTGCTGGCCGGCACTGGACCCATACCGGGCCCTCGAGACAGAGCGGCTCCTGGAGCGGCTTCCGGATCTGCCCCTGGACATAGATCTGGCCCTGGACCGGGATCTTCCCCTGGACCTGGAACGGTGTCCGGAAGGCGGAGAGGGGCTCCTGGATCTAGAGCTCCCGCGAGCCGTGGAGCGACCGGCGGCGGCCGGTAGTTGTCGCTCGCCCATGGCGAGGGCCGGAGACTTGCTTCTATTGGCTCGGGATCGGTCCCCGCGCCTGCGTCTGACGAGGTACGGCGTCTGGTACCTCTGCTTGCATTCCTTGGCAGCGGTGAAGTGTCGGCCTCCGCACAGCCTGCATTTGGGGTCACACTTGTGTTGTTCGTCCGGGTTGGCGATGCCGCATCCCCTGCACATAGTTTCGTCCGGCGAGGGGCAGACGTCCGCTCGATGCCCGAGGCAGCCACAGGCGTAGCACACCTCCACTTGCTTCCTATATAATGCACACCTGACAAGTGTGCCACCGTACGACACGTAGTTTGGCACCTTGTATCCGTCGAAGACCACAACCACGGTGCCCGTGCTCTTGATTCGTTTGGCTCCCAAGGCCAGTGGGTTCTTCGTGTAATTTCTGTGAGGTCACACTGTTTTGACCAGCAAAACACCCGGCACGAGAAGGTCCTCTCCGCATTCGTGCCAGTGCGATATTGTTAGAAACACTTCGCCCCCCACGGGTGTCTTCAAACGCTGCCTCACAGCCTTCTTCAATTAGTGTCTAAAATGCCGGAACTTTCTTATTTATATTTAGGTTTGATAACTAATACATTGAGTTACGCGCTAAGAAAATAAACATTAATCACTAAGATGCAGAAAGACTAACAAAAAAGTGTTTTTTTTTTTCATCCTTGTAGAGTGTTCCGTCATTTGTTTCGAGTCGTGTGCGCTTTTCAATGAGACAGCGTGTACAGTGAAGCGGGGTGTTAAGTGCTGGATGCAAAATCATGACGCACTGAGTCACTGACACATTGCAGTGGTGCTCGTTGCAGATATTTCACGTCAATGGTAAATGTCTACGTTCAATGCACCTCCACACCAGGAATCGATTCTTACAACGCTTTCAGCTCTTCCCGCTGACCTCCTCTCCTCAGCGCCGAGCGTTTGCGCTGAATGAAAGCCTATGGAGTGGCACGCGCAAGTAAAATAAAATAAAAAGGAAAAGAAAGCCACATAGTAAGGAAACCTGACCTGCATCATCGCGGTCGAGATGTACGTTGCAGCCCGTGCTCTCTTCTTCTTTTTTTTTTTTTAGCCTTGTACCTCACGAACCCGCATTCTGAACTATACGCGAGTGAACGTACTCTCATACGCATAAGAGCCGAAAGCTTTGAGTTTCACAATTAATCCAGAGCCTCCTTCCTCGAGATAACGGTCACGCAAGTGCGTCGCCAGGTCTTCTTTCTCAATTTCGCAACACCTTGATCGAACAAATCGACTCGAAAAAAATAAAGAAAAAATTCGAAGCCTACAAATGAAGCACGAGTAGAGCCGAGATTCACTTGCGGCGAAGTTCAGCGACCGCTTTCCGAGCCGTTGTTCCGTTCGTTCGTCTCCATCCGGCCGCTGCGTGGCCTCCGCTTATCGCAAGACGCGACCCGTCGAGCGATAGGCTCTTCGCGGCACACATTTCAACTGCCATCGCTACTGCTACTTGTTGTTTTCGCGGGGCGCGTGTTTTGCTGCTTTCCACCTCTCGTTCCTCCTCGGTTGCGCCTCGCCGAACAGTGCGCTGCCGCCGCCGAGGAAGCAGTGTGCGCTCGGAGAGGAAGGAACCGAGTTTGCCGCGCAACCAGACGACGACGACGACGACGTTTCGGCGCTTGTGGCTAAACGACGGAGGAGGAAACGACCGCAACTAGAGCGCTGTGTGCCCGGGACGCTCTTCCGACCTCCCGCGGGGCACGCTCAAATGCATATCGCAGGCGGGACGGCCGACGGGACCGCTGCCGTCTGCCGCGCGTCGTCAGCTCTTTACTACGTCACCGCGCGCATAGTGCACACGTGGGAAAGAAAGAAGCCTCGTCACCAGCTTTGGCCGCTGCGTAGCGTGGCCGTGTATGAGGGTTGCGGCGGGCTTCAAAGGAAATGGTGCCACTTTAAGTTATGTCTCCGGTTACAACATCATCTTGTACTGTTTATGGGAATAAATGGAATCACGTCGTGTTCAGAGTAGCGCCGGAAACGCACGTTTGAACAAATTTGAGCAGTGCCATTTGGCGCTGCTGGACCCGTCGACAGAACGCCTTTTTCGTGCCCTGTGCAGATATCCGTCTGCCATTCGTATTGTATAGGGATGTATGACGCAAGCGTTCTGCTTTAAATTAGTAA
The DNA here is from genome assembly GCF_038994185.2 of Dermacentor albipictus. Lineage (NCBI taxonomy): Eukaryota > Metazoa > Arthropoda > Arachnida > Ixodida > Ixodidae > Dermacentor > Dermacentor albipictus. The sequence continues at coordinate 22,559,915 of NC_091823.1, forward strand.
TACGTGCAGCTGCTGAGAAGAAATAAACATAAACGAACGTTCACAGTTCAGAAGAAAAAATAATTCAGTAAGTCGTCAAATATACTACCTGAAAATTTAAAGTGACAAAGTAAATAGCCTCGAACCCCAGCAAAATGAAAGCCTCGAATCAACCACCGCTATTACGTTATGAAAACTTAATTAGTTAATGTTTGTTAATTAGTCGATTGTGCATTTCAATTTTTTTGTCTAAGTAATGTCCGCCTCTTCGAGCAGACCAGTTCATGGATTAGAATTGTGCTATCCGACAGAGGCTGTGTAAAAGTTTTTTCGAAAGCGTTCGATCGAACACCCGGTCTGAAATACATTCAATTTCCTGCAGACAAGGTGGCGTCGTTAAATGCTTTCTCATACGGGCGGGGTGTATCGATGGGCGACGGTAGCAGACTGAAGATTACCATGACGGGAGCTAGAATCGGGAAAGATCGCAGGTTGAGCTGCTCAATTGGACGCGCGCAGCAGGCTGACAACGTGCGACCTTGGAGCTTTCCGCGCGCTTGCGCACGCACACATTCACGGCCGCACGCTCCTAGATGTCCCGGCCTCGTTTCCCAAACGGCCCCGGTGATCAGACGCCTTGACGACGATGCCTGATAGATAGGAGGCGAGGCAACGGCCAACGTTCATCGGCATCTTGGCATCCGCCACGAGGCTTTTCTGTTTACGTAAAAGAGGTTCGGCGGTTGTGCGTGGAGCTTTGGAGGACGCCTCCCCCCCCCCCCTTCTCTTCTCTCAGTCGCAGCGTTGCTCGTAAGCACCTGACTGCAGTTACGACGGCCTCGGCAGACTACACGCGCTGGTGCGGAGTCTCACGAGAGACCGAACCTGCGTCCGTAATCTTCAAAAAAGGCATCCGGTAACGTCGGCCTGCCTAATACGTTCGTTCGTGGCAGATTACCGAAACTTGGCAGCACTCAGTGCAGTCAGTTCTCGGGATGTCAGCAGCCACAAGGTGCATGCAAGTGAACTTATCGCTCCGATAATCACGACATTCTTATGTTGATCATGAAAGGGCGCTAGTCTCTGTGCGCTGCTAAGCACCCAATCAGAGTCCTAAGAGGAATAGAACAGCGCGTTTATATGCATGTTCTCAGGCCCGAGATATGCTGCAATAGCTAACCTAAAATATAGACGCAATAATTTACCGCTACCTTGTATGTGCCTGTTTTGTAGGCGCACAAGTCTTCAGCTCTGACGCTCGGGCTATCCGAACGAGGCATCGTTCTGTCGCAGCACAGCTATTCAAAGAAATCATCGGCAGCTGCCTTGGCTGATGTGACAGTTCAATGCCGCACAACAAGGAGCGACGAGTGAAGGCGCCCCAGGAAACGCATTCGGGGTGCGATCAACAATCGCCGTGACGGCAAGGACCTGCCTGACGCACCATGGCACGGCTTGACGCACGTCCTCGGCAGAGGCTACCAGCACGGCGGCTCGGAAACGGCGAAAGCTGCCTTCGGTGGGCAGAGGTCGCCGGAAGGCCGGCCACGGAAAGAAAGAGGCGACGCCGGTTTGTGCAGACGGACGCTGCCGCGCCGCGGACAATTTGCCACAGCCAAGTACAGCGCAGACATTCGCCACGTGCTGAAATAGTGCAACTTAGGCCTACCGGATTAAGCCACCCTAACCGGGCTTTCAGTGGCGGGTAAATAATTAACCTCACAAACGGGTTTTGCCAAAGCCGTCTTCTCAGCAGATCTTTGCTTACGTTGCGCCCCGAATGGTCAGGGTCTGCACGCGGTACTCGTGGAAGAAAAAAGAAAGAGACGCCAATGCGGGTGGTGTTTTCCGCCCTCTCAAGTTTGGTTGTATTTATATTCAAGGTTTTAGAGCTCGTGTCTAACATGTTCGACCTTTCTTCTGTCGGCTTTCGCGAGCGCACGAGCTTAAGCGGAAACCATCTACAAGGTCAGCAGGACGAACGCGCCGCCGTTGCCACCGCCAGAGACGTCGCGCCACAACATTGGATGTCAACATATGAGCGCCGTTATGCGGCAGGCTGTAACTTTTAATCGCTCCTTGTGTGTGCATTGCGTCTTTCTCTTTTTCATCGCTGTGACGCACCGGGGAACCAGCGAAGTTCAAAGCAGGCGTCGTCACACCTCTCGTGTTCCCTTTGAAAACCAATAGCGCATGTTTACATGACGGACGGCAGGCGACGTGACACTGAAGTTAGAGACGATATTGGAGTGTCGCTTAGGACGAAGAAAGCCCTAGAACTGATTCCGGAGGCTCGAAACGTGAAGGGGCACTGCACCGATTTGCCTGTTCGTGCGCCGAACGCAATGTGTGCAACATTGTCCAAGGACTCTGTTTCGAAACCGTCACGAGAAAGGAGTTTACTACTCGCTTAACTTGACTACCGAGCGAGCCGTACGAATTGACGTCATATGCATGAGGAGCTCACCGGAATAAAATTTTATGCCCTGTAAGCAATTAAAACATAGTGAGCAACAGGCGTGGACGGGAAAGTGTAATCTCGGACAAGGTTCTGTATTTAGTTCGGTGTCTTGTCTATTCGCACTTTGGGTTTTCATTTTAACGTGTGATGTTTGTTTTAACGTTCTGGAACATAAAGGGTAAATATGTTGCTATGGCAACTCAGTTGTGAGGAAGTCCCCAAAGCGGTGCGAGGTTCATGAAAAGTGAAAAAATTCCTTCCCTTGGCCGTAGGACGACGCTACAAAGATCTCAAGTTTCACTGTTAGTATAGCGACACCAGCGCGCCATGTTTAGATCCAATTTTCAAACTGCAGAACTGTGGAACAGACGCGTTTTGCAGGGCAGTGGTACGCTAAGGTTTCACACCTTCAAATAACACTTGTGTCAAATACGGGCAGCTTTGGTTTACTTATGGAGGGCACAGATTGTCCCCCTATGGCATAGTGAAAGCTGGGACAACTCGGTAACATGAATGAAAAGAAATGGAGGCTGGTGGCTAGAGTGCGTGCGCTAATTCGCATATACCTCGAAAGCGCGGACGCGGAATGGACGAACAGGTCAACGAAGTTGGCAAAGTCAAGTGAAAACGAATTGAAAAACCAACTGGAAGTACAATCACACAACCCGGAGACATCAAAAAGGGAGAAATACAGAGAGAAGATTAGATGCAAAGGACGTAAGTAAATAAAATTCATTAAGTTTTACCCAGACGGTAAGCAAGAAATCAGGAAAGAAAATTTTGTATGGTAATGCAAAGGACAGTGCCTCGCTTTTTGAGGTCCGACTTGACTGCCCGAGGACGAAAACGTACAGGAGTAAATATTCAAATATTCGCAGCAGGATGAGGAAGGTGTCTGGTTAAAAAAAAAGAAAAGAAAACGTTCCGGAGACAACTCAGCACATTGTAGTGGAATACCAACACATTTACCAAGCCAGAGCCGTAGGGAACGTCCGCCTTCCAGAAGAGCTGGGCTCAAAGCTGATGGGAGCGTTAACTGGTCAGCTGTTGAGATAGGCAACAAAGGTGTAGAGTATTGCTGAAATAAAAATGTCACGGAACAGGGGTCCTACAGAAGCGCAGTCTACCATTCCAGGTTCATATTTCCGATTAGCACACTTTAAGCAGTGTAAGCTCCTGCTTGAAGGGTGCTAATCGTAAATAGCGCGCGTGTGTGCGTGTGTGTGTGTGCGTGTGCGTGTGCGTGTGCGTGTGTGAATTAATGTCACTTGGCCTTACAGTTGATAACACTTCGAGTGTCCTCAAACGGCGCTTTCATCTTCTCCATCCTCTCATAACGAATGCTATAGCATTCGTAACACCGAGAGATATCGAGTTAGATTGTGGTACAGGGCTTTCTTCTCCAAGGCTCTCGCGCAACGACGACCCAATGTGCTGTTTATCTTCCGAGAATCCTTGAGAAGTCGAGTGCTTACGCACGGAAAGATGCGATATGAAAACGTGCGCGAGAGTGTGGTTGTTCGCGCGCTCTATTCTTCAATTCCCAACTATAGGTCGCTTGCCGTGCATTTCAATCTTACTGAATTCAAACGTGTCGAAAAATATAAGCTCTGTATGCTATACAGAGCTTATACAGCTAAATGGAAAAAATATCTTGAGTGTATCCAAGCGACGGGCAAACAGCGTTACCTTGGTTCTGTCCAGCTACGTGGCATTCGCATATTTTTAAACTCTAGCTAAAGTTAGCTGGGACACCTGTTCGTACATAGCATTGTAGGCTGTACCTACGTAATATTCTATATTTAGCAAGCTTTAATATTCTAATGTCTAAATATTCAGAATGCATGTTTTGGCAAATTCGAGGTTTCGCTCCGCGAAAGTGACAACTAGGTCCCTATTCCGGGCCCGCTTTTATCACAACAATTAACCAGTTCATTCACCGCTTAATTTTGTGTTCTGTGCTAGAGAAAATGTAATCAATGAGCCAGCTCAGCTATCTTCGCCCCCCCAACGAAGGAAAACTTCGAAAGTGCAGCAAATCAAGTATTCCCTTTTGAAGAGTAATTTGAAAGGGAAAAAAATGACGCTGTAGGGGTTATTTTTTCGGCAACACATCATCCGTGCCAGTGGAGGTTAGGCTGCCTATTAACTGAGGTTGATTACTGGCGCACGTGTAATAAAGAAATTAAAGTCGATGAGAACTCAAGACAGAACACTGCGTAGGAAATTTGGAGACTTTCTGCCTAAAAATCAGTCATTAAATACGTAATCTCTAACGCAGTCTTGTCTCGTAGTGTGTAAGAAAGGCCTAGTGGTCAGCTGATACGTCAATTTTCGTCAACGCCCCAGCCGTGTGCGTCCCACATGCTTTAGCCGCTTCGTGTATGGCGCCTGACAGCCGTCTTGATCTACTTTCTGACTTAGCAAGCGAGCTCGCTACAATCAGTGGGGCGGCGTTCCCGACAGCGGGTCCTTGAACAATCCATTGCAATCTCACCAACGTCAACGCTCTCCGCGACTCTCCGGGCACTCAGTGTCCGCCACAACAAGTTTCTTGGTAGGTGCGCTTCTCACATAGTCAGTGATCATAACCACCACTGTCTTTCTCCTTGAGATTTAATATAGAGATAATACTTTCATCTCAGATTTTGCACTCCTTGTAGACGTCGGGATGTTTCCTCGTTTTCATCCACTCGTCGCGCGATTCCCATTTCACAGAAGCATTCTGGAAGGGGATACTATAATGACCCTGCTGCTAAAACGCCAGACTCGGAAGTTATAAGTTCTGGATTCAGTTGAGGGCTAGATCGCGCTGGTGCAGGCTTTTCTTCGCCTAATCATTGATATAACTGACTGCTTATAGGAGAAGTATAGTGGAGAAACTTTACTGCTACGTGTATTACCCGTGAGCATTTCATGCTTGACAATTTTCTTTCAAGGCACACCTCTAATTTGCACGTGCATTGAGTGACATCACTGCGCATTTTTAGGTGACAAATATCCACCGAAACTGGAAATTTTTTTAACTGTCGTGCTTGTCATAGGCTAGTTCATCTGCAGCTGCTGATACCTTGCAGCAGAGAGGCTTTTCCGCGCGTGCGTTCAATAGTACAATTCCGGAAACTACTCGAAGTGGCCGGGAGAGAAAGTTCTATTCTTCTCTTGTTCTCATTATGCCGACTGTCTGACGAACATTTCCTACCAGGCTAAACCCGCATGCGGCCACGTCATAACCGGCACTACAACGGATTCTCCCCTGCAGTCAATTCTCACTACAGCCACTCCTAAGACATTTTAATCGCCCCAACGTCTCTAGAATCCCATTTCGAACACATCGCCGGAACACGAGTGATAACCTCCGACTCGGCAGTGTTGCTCCTGTTCTGATGACGTTCTCTTTCCTATTCGCTCACTGGGCATCTATGCTAATATAAGAGCCCTTTACGTGGAGCGAGCGAGCTGCCCTGCGGCATTTGTGAGTGCTAAAGGAAAGAACACCCTGTGGTCAATTCGTAGAATAGCTACTTGCATTCTGGCATTAAAGAGAGACTCGCGCATGCATAAAACCTTCCATTTCGTCGAGTAGGCGAAAGAAATTGGTGGTGACGCACGTCACTACGGCCATTCTGCATACGGTTGAGTGCGCTTGATGTACGGTCCGTTGCGCCAATGTCAGTTCGCTCCCGGTAGGCGCCATACGCACCACAAAGGAAAAATAAGTGCGGCTAAATGAGCGCGCACCCCTCCGAGAGACGACGCAGCAACGAGAAGGGATTTTTATTACATCCCGAACCTTGAGCGAAGCCAGGGTAGTACGACTGATCATGTCGCGAGGATATGTACTTGGCGAGATCACGAACGGGAAGGCGTGCTTGTGATTGTGTCGCCACGGATTTGTGAAATGCGATTATGGCACGCGCCGACATGTGGAAGCGCGGCTTTTCGGCTTCTCGTCATGTCAATAGACGAGGCCTCCGTTTGCCGTCATTGTTTCCTTCGTGATCCGGCACATCAGAACGTGGCTTCGGAGAGAGTGAAAGGAAATTAAGGAAAGCAGGAAGTCGACTCTCGCGGTATACCCAAAGTACGGCCGGGTAATGGAATAAGGCTCAAACAAAAACACCCACCTGCACTCCTAATGTAATGCAATAATCTCATATGGTGGTATGGAGAATCATGCGTTTTTACCTTGGACACAAATTATCATACCGAACTGTCACCTATGAATGGCACGTTTACGTTTAATAGAGAAATCATGAATGCACAGAAGGGGCAGGAGTACACCGAGAATTGAGACACATAAGAAAAAGCACACTATGCCTACACGCAGTCTTTCAATCCTGTTCATTTCGAATGCCTTAGCAGTTTTCCTGTAACTTTGAGGAGGCAGAGTGGAATATCGCACATACAAGGCGCATCAGACTGCACAGACTAAACCGTTCACTGCAACACAGATCTCCAGCCGGACTGCACCGACTCGAAGCGTCTCTTCTGTGTCGGTTGTGGCTGGGAGTTGCCTTCACGAAAGCTTATTCAGCACTAGTTGGTATGGCTGATAGTCCTGCACGTGATGTTTGCGGATGCGAAAAGAACATTGACCACTTATTGTGCCACTGTCCTCAATTTCAAGCACAAAGACAATCTTTGCTCAACACATTAAGAAAACTAGATGATCGTCATCTGAGTGAACAGACAGTACGAGAGCACCACCCCCTCCGATCACCGGCTCAGAAGGCAGGGAAGGCACTTTTGTGCTTTCTGAGTGCGTCTGGTTCGTAGGAGCGGTTTCGACTCAAGTACTGTCCGTGCACGTCTCTATACCTTCTCTCTCCCTTCCCCCTCTTCCCTTCTCCCTTCTCCCAGAGTAGGGTAACCAACCAGACTCTTGTCATGGTTAACATCCCTGCCTTATTTATATCCCTCCCTCCCTCTCTCTTTCTCTCTCTCTCTCTCTCTCTTAAGGCGGTGGAAGGAAACGTCCTGCTCCTCAGGACCTTTGGTTCGATTATAGGTGCGGCCATCAATCGGCTCAACACGCTTTAGAAAGGGAAAATATCGCGTCAAAGTGGACGCTAAGGCTGTATGACCCCAATGTAAACGCCAAGTCCAGGATTATCAGAAACCATGCCACAGAAGCCGAGAAGAGCGCAGCACCTCAGAGATGAAAACGTGAGTAAAAAGTGAGACAGCCGCCTGTGCCAACATAGTAAATAGTAGAGAGAAGGAAAAAGATAATCTGAAAAGCATCTACGGACACCCCCTTCGATCGTTCTTACATCGAAGTCGAAGGCGGTGTACAGAATTTCCGGGACAAGTTTTGCTTTTGGCGCGTTTTCAGCGAAGTGGACCTTACGCTCCCGCTCAATGTGCCTATTATAACTTGTGCTTAACGCCAAGGTATAAATGGAGTGTGATTAGCGGAACGGCAAAAGCGGCACGCGTACGTGGCTCTTATGGCCTTCAGGTAACTGAGCGGGAATTTCGTCCTGCTGACTCGCTGCCTTTTCAGAATTATTCACACCCGCAGTTCGGTTCTAGCTTAAGAGGTATCACAAGGTAAATAAATAAATAAATAAATAAATAAATAAATAAATAAATAAATAAATTCAGTGAAAGCAGCTGGTAGTGCATCGCACACCAACGCGAAGTTTGCGGGTTTGGTCCCCACCGGCAAATTATATTATGCGAAGCATATTACGAGAGCTCAACCCAGCTCCTCAGGCGCGGCGGTGTCGCCTTGAAACCACGTGACACCGTGACGTCACGACAGAGGAGAAGTGGCTTTGGCTCAACTCTTGCAAGACGGGCTGGGTGGGAATCGAACCAGGGTGTCCGGAGTGTGGGACGGAGACGCTACCACTGAGCCACGAGTACGATGCTTCAAAGCGGTACAAAAGCGCCTCTAGTGAATGCGGTGTTGCCTTAGAAACGAGCTGTTTCTAAGGCGTGCGTCTCTTGCTCAGGCGCACATTTCGTTGCCGCGCCGAACACTGCTTTGCTCGACGCTCATCGCGTCCAATGCGGGGCGCGTAGTCGCTGCCCTGTAGCCCATTGTCTTACACCCCTTGGCGGGTCGACGGGAACGCTGTCGCGTTCCACTCTTGAAGGCGAAGCAGTAATGCATGAGTTGTTTCTTCGTCTAGCCGAACCAAATATAGCCAAGCAACAGCAGTTCACCAGGCTAAACAGTGGTTCAACAACTAAAATAAAGGCTAGTATGCTTCGCATCCTGGGCTTGACCTTAGCTAAGCCACAGCCATTTTTTTTCGTCCATTTTGATTTCATCTTTTCTTCATTATTTTTGACATTTCAATTTCAACCGCAACTAATTACCCCAATGCTTTCCTTAGTTTCGCCTGCCTGCTGGCTTTATATACTCTGTTGTTGTTTACACACAACGTCCCTTCAAAACATCGTCTGCGGGAGCGCTTCGCAAAAATTAGGTCGTCACCGTAAGTGGTCACAACAAATACAACGGGAAGTACCGAGGCAGTACCGTGCTCAATCTTGTGAAATGCACGTTGAAAAGTCTGAATCGCGAGCTCTGGGTGGCTCAAATGGCAAATTTCGGTAAGAGTAGGTAATTGCCGAAAATAGAAAGGAAACATGTGGACTTTAGATTTTACTTTGTATGCTCTGGACTCGCATACGGTCCGATATGCGACTGCGCGCCCCTTAGAGATTGCGCGCCTTTTGATTGCAAATTAGACTACACAGTTGATAGAAAGACGCGCATGTTGGACCTCAAAACAGTACCCGCTGTTTTCTTTCTTTCTTTCTTTCTTTCTTTCTTTCTTCCTTTCTTTCTTTCTTTCTTTCTTTCTTTCTTTCTTATTTATTTATTTATTTCCTTTAAATTTTCAGTTTGGTGAAATGATCGCTCACCTGAAAAACATGTATGACCGCACCGGGTTGTAACCGGACTAGTACCCTTTCTTGATCAGCTGCCTATGATTGTCACCGTCATACGTGGAAATATGTCTTTCTTTCTCTTTGTATGCTGTTATTTATTCACATTGTACTTTCCAGAGTTTTCTTTTTTACACCATCGATGTTTGGTTAGCACCTGTGCATTTATGGCGTACAATATGATGCACTCGCTACAATCAACACCATACGCGTCGCGGTGGCTTAGCAGCTATAGCGTTGCGCGGCTAAGCACGAGGTCGCGGCATCAAATCCCGACTGCGGCGGCCGCATTTCAATGGGGGCGAAATGAAAAACGCTCGTGTGCCATGCATTTAGCTGCACGTTAAGGAACCACGGGTGGCCAAAATGATCACGAAGTTCCGAACTACGGCGTTCCTCGTTACCATATAGTGGTTTCGGCATGTAAAAGCCTAGCGTACACATTTTAGTGCGAAAACATTATACGCCCCATTATGCGAAAATCCGTCGTATAGTCCGTGGCGCGACCGAACGATGGTACCGAAAGCGGCCGACGGCGCAAAGAGTAAAAACACGTCAAAAGATGCTCGGATCGACGTGAAAATCCACAGGGAGGTTCCGGAGAAAAAAAGTACAGTAATGGCTTTGAAAAGGAGGTTAGGTAGGTTTCGGTGTGGGTGGGAATCGAACCAGGACCTCCGGTGTGCCAGACGAGCACGCTTTCCCGACGCCACGGAGGTTCCGTCGTTCTGGCTGACTAAAGGTGTGGCTTAGTGCATGCGTCATTGGACACGTGACAGCGCCGCGAATGAGGAGGAAGTGGCGCTACGCCATGACTTTATAAGACGAGTGCATAAAATAAAAAAAGCATTATTGTCCGACTGAACGCCGCTGAGTGGTCCTTCGAGCTATGAACTCCTCGCGGACAAGCAAGCGCGTTGAGACGTTTGGCAAGTTTTGATTTCACCTTACCGAGGCGCAGTTCGAACACAGGCAACAGCTTGCGCGGAAAAAGAACACGCGAAAAAAAAACATTTCACCAAAGAGCCTATAATGACTTTGCATTCCCACGCGTAAGCAGTCATAAATGTTTCTGCCGTTCTTTTTTTTTGCGTTCTTTGAGGCCGAGGGCTGATCGAACCTGTGATTTCAAGTTCGATGATCCCTTACCTCATATCTATGCATCGCCATTCCTCACACTGGTACACTAACGAACAACCTGAAGCACGCTTATATAGTGGTGTAAAATCAGAGCTATGTAAACCACGACCGTCAAAGAAAATTAGCCGAATCTTCGAGTGCGGTCAACTTGGTAATTTTTGGGCTGTGTTCAGATCATTGCTGTTCAACGGCCGCAAATCACCTGTCCCTGAACAAAACGCAGGTACTTGCGCGGTTTGGATAACATGTATATGGCGTTTACGTATAGTACAAACAACCACCTTTGCTGTTGAGCTGCGTTGCAACTGGTTTAGCCATCACCCCGGCACAGTGTAGGATAAGCTGCTGGGATTTACGTCACTGTTCGACGAACCCGTTTGTTTTTCCGCTTTCATTCCTCAGTGGTTGCTTAATCCTGATGGCGGGGAATTACCGCTGAACGCAACGACTTAAAGAGATGTAAATTAATAATAAGTAATAATCTATCTTGACGGCATGTTTACGCATTTGCTTTCTTCGCTGTTTACTGCACCACACATTTCTCGTTCAATCTGCCTGTTCATTCGCTCACACCGACACCTGAAGAAACAGTTCCTTCAGCGGTTATAGTTATTTCATTATATAATTATCGGGTAAACTGGTTAGTTAGGTGTACGTGTGGAAGTTTAGTCTGCGCAATCTTCTCAAACCGTTCAACTATAGTTGATCCGGCGTCTATGATTAATTCAGTGCTTCCCCGTGAGATGAGACTTGAGCCGCTAAGTGGTACGTACATACAGTGACTATACCGTACATTTCGTTGCAGCACATGCGCATGTGCTTTCGCACGCGCTAGCCTCCTCGATGCTAAGACGCGATACCGATCATCGTTGTGAAACCCTTACTCGGACAAACGTGTCAGAGCAGTGTGTGGCAAACGTCTGGCGCTCTCGCTGTGAAAAGAGCTGAGCTCGGATTTCTTCTCAACGCCCGCGTGATAGCAGTCGCCGTTTCTCTGGCTATACCCTGGTGTGAACGGACGGGAAAGACTGGTGCGATAGGAAAACCAACAAACAATGGGACTTACTGCGATAGCCATCGACTGCCACCGCCTTCTGCGCGTTTGTAAACTGCTGTCGGCGACTCTGAACGGTGCTTCGGCGACAGCGTGTCGCAAGTCGAACAATCGCAAGAAACGTAGTCTAGCTAACAGCGTTTACAAGCCTTGTTAAGTATAATTGTTTTCTTGAGTGTGGAGGAATTTTTTCATGACGCCCACATTCTGAGAGACTTCAATCACGGCCCCCAACCAGACAGGAAAAGAAGGGAGGCTGTAGTCATCTCACACGATGACACGCGCGTTGCCTACGCTTCCGTGTCGGTGTAGGCCAATGAATGACAGTAAATGATAAGGTTGCGGAAGGGGCCGCTATCTAAGAATTAGGCCTTATAAACACCAGAGAACAGTGCAAAGCAACGCTGTTTTCGGCCCTAAAGTTTGCTTCTTCAGCTTCCGTGCTTTGAAAGCGCCAGCCGCTATACAGCTTTATGTCACTGTACCGTTATGCTCCGCAGAAGCCATGCTCTATGATATGCCCAGCTTAATTTGTAAGGGGAAGTTCAAAGCGACACACAGAAGAAATCGTGTACTAATCACCGGCGTTTGGTTTGCACGAGGGGCGAAAGGCGTCAAGTAGCTGCTGTTAACATTCTCCGCCTTGCTCCTGACAAGAATACTGCTATTTACGCGTGCGCATAACAGCAAGTGAGTCTGCACTACTAAGCAAGTTGATAAGCGAGTCTCTCTCTTCGCTTCACTTGGAATGCCGAGCATATATAGGACCAGAGACTGGTGCCGCGCTTCCGAGCTTGGATGAAAAATAAGTCATTGGATGTTCGTCGCACACGTGACCACCGGGGCGCATGCTGGAATGCGGCCAAGCAGATAAAAATGAGCATATACTCGTGTTTTCCTCCTGGCTATGAAGGCAAGCAGCGTAACTATATGTATACGTGCTGTTCATTGTTGCGGCGCCATTATTCAGTCCCTCAGAACGCACGCGGCGGCAGCGAGAAGTTGTCCCGTGCGCTGCATATCTTGCGCAGCCAGCTCAAGTGCCAGCAGCACCTTTGATCGAGAACCGCGCAGTTAAGCAACGGTGCCGGCGATCGAGCCGGCCGCTAGTGAATGTCGAAAGTGGAGCGTGCGGGAACTTCGCGGCGGGCTTCCAACAACGCCGGAACGGAGAGTCATGCATACCACGTATGCACCTAAACCTTGTTTCTTGACTTTATCTTTCGAATGCTCCGCGGCGAGTGGGACTTAATGAACTGGTGTGCAGTTCTGCAGTTTTTTTTTAGCGCGATATTCTTTTAATCGCTGGTTAAAAAGGTGGTGGAGGTGGCGATAACAGTGAGAGAGAGCGAAAAGTCATAAGGGAAAGGCAGGGAGGTGAACTAGGCTGAGGCCGGTAGGCTACCCTGCACTGGGGAAGGGGCAAAGGAGATTGGAAAAGGAGAAGGAAGATAGCAGTTCGCAGTTTGCACAGTTACACACACAAGCGTTCATCGCTGAGTCCGTCACAGGCGACCATACAAGGTAGCGCGTTTCAAGAAACGCACCAGCGCCTTTGTGGCTTTGCACATAGCAGACACACGAGACCAAGGGCACAAGATCTCCTCTGCGAAAGTCCAGTCATCTTAGTGCCACAAAGTTGTCCGAAGGGTACTTCTCACAACTTCAGGCACCACTCACACAGGAAATGTTTGGTCGTTTCTTCGATACCACATGTGCTGCAATTGGAACTGTCCGCCATTTAAATTAGGAATGAATAGGCGTTAGTGAAAGAAACTCCTACTCGCAAGTGTCACAGTAACGTTTCTTCCCGTCGGTTATAGCTGGGCTATATTCTGTGACTCGAAGGTAGCCCTGCAATCACTCTTAGCAGCTTTGCGCCGCAGCCCACATGAACAATTGGTAGCAGAGATACTATTACGCTATCATCAAGCAGTGGATGGAGGCCACGACATTACATTTAAGTAGCTGCCCGGGCACTGCAACATTACTGGCAATGAAAGTGCCGATAAAACTGCCCGGGAGGGGAAGGGAGGGAAATAGATAAGTAAAAGGCAGGGAGGTTAACCAGAATAACGTCCGGTTGGCTACCCTACACCGGGGGAATGGGAAAGGGGGAAAACAGAAAACAGGGAGAGAGAGAAGAGAAGGAAAGAAGGAAATTGCGGTGAGTTCGCCGACGTGTGTGGTCTTACAGAAATTGCGTATATCATGTACATGAAAGCACTTCGTTACCATTGCTGAGAATGGCTGCAACGTGGCACCTCAGCGGCCTTTCCCATATTATTACTATGTAAGGAAGAGGAACACACCGGAGTTCGCCAACCGGCGCCTATGTGACATGGACTCGCATATGACATCCTAACTTTTACCTGGTTACAAACGACAGCAGTGAGGACACTGCCGTTCTCACCACCACCACCACCACCACCCCCACCACCACAGTTCAATGCTGCCTCAATGTCGTACACGCCTCGATACAAGTGGGTTCTGGGCTACCTCAGAGAAGTTACGAGTTTTATGTGACTGAAGTCTTGGTTCATTGCGCCGCGCAAACGCATAATTTCAGCCTAATGTCGAAGCGATGGTGCCTGGAGATATCGACACGAGAAGAGCCGTAATACAGACTAACCGTCTGCGCTCATTTGCATTTCTTTCTGCAACGGCAACTACAGTTGGACGACAAAACCGAAGATGCGCGAAAGCAATCCAGTGTGCCCAGTACGCCACACTCACTTATCGTGTACTATATTAGAAGTCCTTGCACGACTGTGTATTCTACTATCGGTTTAACTATATGCAAGCCGTCTTCTGTCATCAGCAAAATTGACGATCTTGTAACAAAAGCTCAATGCCAGTATTCTTTTTATTATTATTATTATTATTATTATTATTATTATTATTATTATTATTATTATTATTATTATTATTATTATTATTATTATTATTATTATTATTATTATTATTATTATTATTATTATTATTATTATTATTATTATTATTATTTTAGACGCACTGCTGTGTTCGACTTAGACGGAAGAGCTCTTCCAGAAACTGCGAGATGGGCAGATCCTATCACAAGTCACGCGCTTGCGACACCACCGGTCGAGGGTTGGTGCGCGATAAACTTGTTTTCCTGACCTGCCGGAACACTGTTGATGCGGCTGCGCAGCATGCTGAAGAAGAACCAGCGTCGCGAAGCTGGTCAGGACGCACTGCACAAACAAGGTTTCAATGACCCTGTTCGAAGTGCAGCTCTTCATGACAGCCACGGCGGGCAACACTGGAATAGCAATGTTACAACTCCATTTCTAAAGCTAAGCTTTATTTGCCTCTTCCTTCGACTTTCCCACTGGTGCTGCTGTCTGGCACACTGCGCCAGGTGTGGTTCAGAGCGCGTGTATATATGACAGGAGCAATGCAGGCAGAGAGGAAAAGCGACATGAGAAACTCGTTTGGTACCCGCCGCTTCGAATGTGCACAATGCCGTCTGGAGCTCCCTGGGCGTCGCACATTAGCGTCTTTACACGTGTAATTATCCGTGACACCCCTCAACAGCATTGGAGAAACCGCAGCGCTTACCTTTCTAATAACGCGCGAGTCCAGAGAGGACGTAGATAGAATTGTAGAGAGGAGGGCGAGAGGCAGTTCTCATACAATAGGGGGAGGAGGGGGAGGGAGAAAAGGTGACGTGAGAAGGCAAGGAAATGCTATTACTATACACACGACAGCTATTGTGGGGAAACCGGATAAACTTACGTTCAAGGTATACGGTACAGTAAGTTTCTGCTATTTCTGAAAAATAAACACCGTGCAAATATGTCTAGTGGACAACTTACGCAGGGCGTGCAGAAGCAGACCAGCATTAATTAACGCGTACCGCAGGGTGCAAGCGACACTGCGGAATCGGTCGATTCCGTAGTGTCGGCTATGCGGCTATGGCATTGCTAGAGGTCGTGGATCTGATGCCGACCGCGGCAGCCGCATTTCGACGGGGGCGAAACAGAAAACGCACGTGCACTTAGATTTTGGGACACGTTAAAGAACACCACAGGGTCAAAATTGCTCCGGAGTCCGCCACTACGGCGTGCTTCATAATTCGATTGTGGTTTTGGCACGTACCAGCCCCGTAATCTAATTCATGTTTGATACTTCTGCCACGATGCGACGTGCCGTGTGAGGCAATGACAGTGCTCAACCCTCTCAGAGGTTATGAAATATGGCGCACAACGACGCCTCAAGCAAACACCTCTCCCTTTGTGTTTTGTGTGCTACGCAAACAGCAGTGGTGCACGCAAGGTGAAGTTGAACATCAACTCACCACTCTCATACCAGACTAAACGTTGAAGAAATTAAGCATTCGCACTCAACACCACCCCTAATTATCGTCAATAAAAGCATCCAGCAAAGAAAGCCTTATATCGATTCCCACAGTTCGTGGGATCTGCATTTTTTTTTTCAAATGCAGGGCATGTGCACCAGTTGATAGCACATTCCACACCTTGGCGTTGCGCTGCAGGATCCAACACTGAACAAAGCAGTGCTGGCATACGTATCTCGATTCAGTAGAATGTTAACTAGATCGAGTTATCATGCAAGCTGTGCAACAGACAGCACGCTACATATGCGCACGTGCAAGGTACGCAAGGTAAGCCTTGGTAAACTAAACCAGTGCGTATGCATACTTCGATTCTGCCGTGGTTCGCTGTAGCCTCTTTCTCAAACCTAGGAGCATCGGGAGCACCTGAATACACAGGGAAAGTAGGACGCGCGCTTTAAGCTCTCGGCAAAAACTATGTCAACAACTGGTGACGGAGGAAGGCAGCAACATAAAACAAAACAGAAAAAATAGAGAGAGTAAGGAATGGAAGGTTCCCTTATGTAATGTAGGTAAAACGCCAAAAGGGCGTTAGATAACGCAGGATTCGCCGTCTGCCACAACCATTCATCAAGCAGTCAACCATTAGGTGGACGGAAACATTCAGAGACTGCGTTCCGTGTATGTACAGGTGCTAAGAGTTCCACTCGCGGTTACGCAATCGAGCCTTTTGAGCGACTTTATATAGAACAGGCCTTCGCATCGATAAAATCTGTGCCGTGGCGAGATTTTTTCTTTTTTTCGCGACCGATGTTTTCGTCGAAGTACGGGGTTCCGTGGAGATACGTGTTAATGCTAACACAGAGACCGTTTCTTTAAAGTGAGAGGAAGTTATAATCATGACCATCTCTCTCAATATTGCTTTTAAGTTGAAGATGTGACAGCACAGTTTTTCCGAGTGTTCTTGATGCACAATCACGAGCCTGGCTATTATTATACAACCAGGGAAGAGCGCTACATTACATTATGCTGATTGCTACATCATACATTAAAGAACTTCTTGCCAAAGCTTGCATAACCTGCTTATTGCACGAGGCATAAGGAGCGTGCCTCGCGAGGAGCGTTCCAGCGACAAACTATAAACCTGAACGAGCTGAACTCGTCGTAACCACTATGAGGAGGGATTTGTGATGAAAGCTAGGCTTGTTCAGGATGGCTGAAGGGTTGAGTGCTGAAAATAGAGGATCAATAAAGTGAGGAGTGGTATTCTTTCTCATTCTTTGTTTAACTGCTAACTATTAATTCTTCTCGCCTTGCAAACCCTGTCCATTTCGTCTGTTGTTTGGCTAGGTGCGCGTTGTCCACCGTATGCAATGCAGTTTTTGTTGAGCACATCACGTTGAAAGTACAGCAGTCAAACTCCTAGCTATATGGAGGATGGCGCAAGATGACTTAGTGCAATTGGAAAATGTTTACTGAAAGCTGCATGAATTAGTCCACTACTGTATTGATCCCTCTCAATGGCATATTGCCTTTTAGGAGCGGCTTCATACACATGCAAGGACATCACGACTCTGGAATTATACTTGCAATGCCTCAAAATGCCAACGCCAATTCTATATCACTGTCTGCTTATTCTCGATGAGATGCTTCTTGAAAAGATGCGTTCTAGGACAGTGTAGCATCGACTGAACCCTTTACTTGCCCTACTCCCTACGCAACGTCTCTTGAAAACACGCATTCCCATACAATTTCTTGCGCCGCACAATGCATCTTTCAGAGAAAGACATTATGTAGACATTGTGCATGCAGTTCCACGGCCGCCGTTGCATTATTCCTGTTCAAACTATAGCACAACACCCGACAACTGTCACCAAGAAATCCCTGAACCTGAACTGTGATAGTATATCAAGATTGAAAACAAATTCACGCTGCTTATAGCAGGCGTTAGGCGCTTCTGAGTAAAGTATCCTCGCCGTTCTAGCAGTTTCGCCGGACACCTATTCTTGCTATAGTCACTAGTCATGACGAAGAAGAGCAAAGAAAATTGCCCGGAGCTACAGGCCAGAGGAATACCTCATAACGTAGCCACTCCTGAGACAAACCTTTTTCGACTCATTGATAGAGGGACTCATCTCATCTGCCACAAAATAGCTACTGCTCTAGAAGACAAGTGACCTAAACCTGAACCTTCTTGTGCCTCTTGATCCTAATTTTTTTACCGTATACAGGCGTCTGTGTTCCGTTAATAATATTCTGTGCCCCATCGTCGATTAGAAAAGATACTGTCGTATTTCTTGGCAACATCCTGGCGCCTTCCTTGAGGCTAACCAGCTGTTGAATGGAAGCCAACTGAGCTTCAACCTTGGCATTACGGGAGAAACACTGCATGGCAAATACACGCGCGTGATGCGATCAGGTTTCTGACCGCGTTCGCACTATATCAGATCGTGAGACGAAGCTGTAGGGATAACGCAAGGGCTGTTGCCCTTGGCCACAAGATTAAAAAACACGATACGCCGAGGCCCAATTGCGATCGACTAATTTCGCACACGGAAACCCTGACCTGGCATCCGATCACGCCATGCAGTGCAGTTTCTATGGGCAACGGCTGTTGCTCAAGCATCAAGCACGCTGTTGTATAATACCAGCTTTGCAAGCTAATTGGCTTTGTTTTTGTTTTTTCTTAGGACATGTGGCTTCTCGCGTATGACAAATAATATCTGCGTTCTCATTGGCAAGAAGCACACGGTTACGTGAGCGAGACGAACGGAAGTCTTCCGTGTGCCATATTAACCAATTAAATCCTGGGCTCTTACGTGCCAAAACCACGATTTGGTTATGAGGCACGCCGGCTTGAGAGACTCCGGATTACTTTTAACCACCTGGGTTTCTTTAACGTGCACCCAATGCACAGTACACGGGCATTTTTTCATTTAACCCCCATCGAAATTCGGCCGCCGCGGCCGGGAGTTGATCCCGCACGGTCGGGCTTAGTAGCGCAACACCCCAGCCACTACGCCACCACGGCAGGCCCGCTTGCCATGTCAAAAGACCGCTCCAAGTAGAAAAGGTATGTGCCTAGGAATATGTAATGAAAGCTTTAAGCATGCCGTTATACCATGCACACTGCGCAGTATACCGCTGTACCGCAGTACAACTCCTGCGCCTGTCTGGGCAACCTGGACGGTTGCGCATAATACCGACAGAGTAACAACAGGCAAACAAATCGTCTTCGGCCTTGACACAAAAGTGGGGCATAAATGTTCCACGGTCACCACCATTTCACTCTCAGAAGCCGAAAACCACCTCGCTAGCGCTCTGGGAATAGTACTATATAGGCCGAAGGCCGCGCTGGCCTGATCAAACTTCCTGCACGGAAGAAGGAGTTGGCCCACATATCTCGATAAACATCACACCTTATCTTTGCCTTCCGGGTATGATATCGAAGTATACGGGGCCTCAGCTGGCAGCTCACTTTGCGCGGACGTTGAAAACGTCCGCCTGGCACGACGCGTGGCTGAGTGTAGTTCCACATGGGGAGAACGGCAATGCATATTCGCGGTCCCGTAACGAGTCTTCCTCGTGCCTGTTCACCGCGGTGCCGGGGGCAGGACGTTTGCTCGGCGTCCTGGGATATAACGCTGTCTGGCTGTCGCGACTTCAACGAGTAACGCGCACGTAGCCAGTTCCCGTGCGAGCGTAATCTGCGAAATGACTGCGATCGAAAAGTCACCTAGACATTTGGCATTCAGCGGTCGTTTACTTTATATAGGTAATACGACAGTCCTTTGATACTATCAAATGTGTCAAATGACTCTGGTAATACGCATACCCTCAGTGAAATGCGCTCCACCGAGGGTAGATATTCCACGAAAATAAATCAGCCGCAGTGGCTCACCGCTAAAAACGCCCGATTCATTTCTCTCTGGCTGTGTCATTGCTGTTCTTTGTATTTTGTTTATGTCGCTACGTCATACGCTCCCCTGCTCCAAAAAATTCGAAGTCGTGTTATCCGCATAGTCCAGAATCCCCTTTTCATTTTATTATACTGTAAAAAATGGCTGTGGCTTAGGTAAGGTTAAGCCCAGGATGCGAAGCATACTAGCCTTTATTTTAGTTGTTGAACCACTGTTTAGCCTGGTGAACTGCTGTTGCTTGGCTATATTTGGTTCGGCTAGACGAAGAAACAACTCATGCATTACTTCTTCGCCTTCAAGAGTGGAACGCGACAGCGTTCCCGTCGACCCGCCAAGGGGTGTAAGACAATGGGCTACAGGGCAGCGACTACGCGCCCCGCATTGGACGCGGTGAGCGTCGAGCAAAGCAGCGTTCGGCGCGGCAACGAAATGTGCGCCTGAGCAAGAGACGCACGCCTTAGAAACAGCGCGTTTCTAAGGCAACACCGCATTCACTAGAGGCGCTTTTGTACCGCTTTGAAGCGTTGTACTCGTGGCTCAGTGGTAGCGTCTCCGTCCCACACTCCGGAGACCCTGGTTCGATTCCCACCCAGCCCGTCTTGCAAGAGTTGAGCCAAAGCCACTTCTCCTCTGTCGTGACGTCACGGTGTCACGTGATTTCATGGTCACCGCCGCGCCTGAGGAGCTGGGTTGAGCCCTCGTAATATGCTTCGCATAAAACACGGTGGTGCTGCCGCTTTCAGAACCACGTGCCTGCTTTTGCAGTCGCGCAATTTAAAACGTAAATGCAGCTTTGCTACCAGCTGCTACCTCTGCCCGCCAGCTGTATGGAACAGAACTATAGCGGAAATCAAGCGGTCTCATTGTTCTCTGTCGGTTAGGTCGGTTTCACAGGCTGAACCTCGTACGTTACATGATGCAAGCAGCTAAATATAGGAGGTTGCGACGAGCTTTAGCTTTAGAGGATGTCTATTTATACACGCCACTCGTATACTGCCCCACATCCCGGAGAAAAAGCGGAACAGGCTGAACGACCGCCTATGCCGCTGTCTCGCGCCCGCCACCCCGCCTTCGCATCCCGCCCCATTTCCCTGGGAGACATTCGAGTCGTCGATCGCCTACAGTGTCGCATACAGTGCACTTGTTATGCGAGGATAAGAATCGGCCATTTTAGAGATGGATACCACAGAGCCTCGTGCAGTTGATAGAGCAACGCATACATAACGAGAAAAAATAAGGAAAACAAACTAAAAATCAAGAAATCAATTTTGTGGACGTGATCACGTACGTGACATGCACTTCTTGCTTGCGTGCAGTATACAGCTATAATATGTACCTGCGCTGAAAGCCCATACAAAAAAGCAATACCTAACAAAGCGGGGGGCTCCCGTAAATTGGACGGGGACAGGATACGTCGCTGTGTGATTTGCACAACTGTCCAAATTGTATTGTCGAGTGGTGTAACGCACACAACTTGCCAAAATCTTTTTCTTTGACAAGCGTAACAGATGTTTTCCGCACTGAGCTCTTCCTATACAATCCACCGAATGCAGATTTCATCAGAGGAGTACTCCCCCTGTCGCCCTGCAGTCATTCAACAACTGAAGCAATCATTGCGTCTCAATTAACTTTCCTCTTTCACACATTTGCTTTTTTTTTTCTTCGGACATGAAGATTTTCTAGCCCGACATTTTCTGCGCCTGCTCGGAAGAGCTGCAGGAGATAAGGAGGAGGAGCAAATACCTTTATTGAGCTCTAGAAAATTTTTATGAATTTTGCGGAGTCAGGTGGTGTCTTCCATCTTCTCAGCAATGGCCGTCTGCCCCTAGTCCAGGGCTCCGCTGGATGCCGCTGCCAGCTGGGCCCGTCAGAGATATTTTTCTACCATTTAATTATCGTATTCTACCGACATATGTTATATAGTGCAGTGAATAATCCAAGTTTTTGGGCCCTGCGATACCCTCCGCCCAACGAAGTTGAATATGCACAGTCGGCGTCAAACGTTTATGAACAGCGCGACAAAATTCTTAATATTTTCTGCAGCATGGACACGCCAGATTCGCATTTGCTTTTATTTCCAGCTTGTTTAACGCCGTATTGTTTTGCAGGCTACGGCCGCAAACTGCATACTGGGAAATTCGACTTTTTTCGCATATCCCGCAGTAGATGAATTTTTGACGATGACTGTACCTTTTAGCCGTAGTCCGCCTACGTATATAGGGATAAGTTGCTAATGCGCAATCTCTCCCTTTGAATTTGCGTCTTGGGAAGACTATTCCGGAAAAGAAAACACACATGATGCATCGACTTCGGCTGACAGCGTGCATATCTCGGCGAATCGGCGTGATACACTGCTAAGACTGCTGCCACTGCTACGCGCCAGATATCTGGGTCTGATAGACAACAAAACTGCAGCCACACCCAGCCGGCAGCGTTCGCCGACGCGCTTTTGACGCAAGGAAAATACGCGCCGCAACACGTCCACGTTCTGATCCCGCACTCCACTGAAGCAGTTGATGAAAACTTCCTTACATGTCAAATTAAAATCCGTACACCCAACAAAGAAGCTCTCGCGACAGCTTTGTTTAGCAAGAAAACAGGAAGAGAAGAAAGGCGCCCTTCCCGCAATTTTTGTTAGGTCAGCGAATCGAAGACACGCAGCAGCGACCGATGGGGATGAACTCCAGACTCATTCAGCCGCTCTTCAGCGCGAAGCGTTCTATTCTGTCGCGCTTTTCGTCAGACAGGGTAGCACGCGCGGTAGGCATAGAAGGAGGCTTTTATAATGTGATTTCCTCTCTGGTCATATATATAGCCGGCAGATCCCACGCCCTGTGGGGATCGATGTTATGCGAAGCAGTGTGCGGGGAGCCAACCAAGTTAACGAAACCACCATGAGAGCAACAAGACGTAAGCGGCTTTTTCGTGACCTACATGACACGCATACCATGACATTCATGTCATGACCTATCATTTAGGTTCGTCATACACTCTTGTCCCACTATGCCAATTTTGGTACATACCAACGTTTACGAAACGACCATGAGAGCTCCAAGACGCAGGCGGCTGTTTCATGACCTACATGACACACATGTCATAATATTCATGTCATAACCTATCATTTATGTTCGTCATACACTCTTGTCACACTATGTCAGTTTTGGTACATACCAAGACGTAGGCGGCTGTTTTATGACATACATTACACGCCTCTCATGACCTATCATTTATGTGGGTCATACACTCTTGTCATACTATGCTTTTTGAGGTACATACCAAGTTAGCGAAACGATCATGAGAGCACTAAGACGTAGGCGGCTATTTCACGACCTACATGACACACATGTCATGATATGCATGTCATGACCTATCATTTATGTTCGTCATACACCCTCGTCATATATATGCCAATTTTGGTACCTACCAAGTTAACGCAATGACCAATAATAATATTTGGGGTTTTACGTGCCAAAACCACTTTCTGATTATGAGGCACGCCGTAGTGGAGGACTCCGGAAATTTTGACCACCTGGGGTTCTTTAACGTGCACCTAAATCTAAGCACACGGGTGTTTTCACATTTCGCCCCCATCGAAATGCGGCCGCCGTGGCCGGGATTCGATCCCGCGACCTCGTGCTCAGCAGCAATGACCATGAGAACACCAAGACGTAGGTGGCTAGATAGATAGATACTGTCAAAGTGGCAAATGTTCTCCAAGAAATTCTTCGCGTTTAAAATATTGCCTACCGCACTGCGACAGTGCAACAAAAACTCACACTTATTACCTCATAAACCAACAGTTAGGAAAGTTATGCAGAGAGCGCTGTGTTGGTGATTCCTTTTCACCTTTGTTCGCATACCATCGAAACTCCCATTTTCTCTAGAGGAACTCTAATACTGATCCCCTTCCCCAGTGCATGGCATCTCTCTCTCTCTCTCTCTCTCTCTCTCTCTCTCTCTCTCTCTCTCTCTCTCTCTCTCTCTCTCTCTCTCTCTATCTATCTATCTATCTATCTATCTATCTATCGATCTATCTATCTATCTATCTATCTATCTATCTATCTATCTATCTATCTATCTATCTATCTATCTATCTATCTATCTATCTATCTATCTATCTATCTATCTATCACTAATACTGACCTATTACGGCGCGTTCAGTAGGCTGTCAGCCAAAGTACGAAATGTTTACGCTGAATACACTGCACCAAAACGTCCTTCCATCGTACATTGATGAAAACCTAACGATGCGCTCGCACGTTCTGAACTCTGCGCGCTCCCACGTGTTCGAGGCGGAATTGTTCAGTGCCTCGGGCAACAGCGTTAGACAACAGTGCAGCGAGCTCAGCACAAGGCGAGAACGCAGTGCCGTTCGCAGTTGTACGGTCGCTGCACGGCATATGCGCCGATATTTACAGCACACGTTGTCGTTGACGGGTGTCAGGCGGCTTCTGCATAATGCACACCATCCACGACGCACGTTAGACAAACACGCCACATTTCTTTGTCTCGGACAGAAGCTCGCAGCCGTTGCGGTCGCTCTTTTGTCTGCACTACTCCGCTGGACGCTCACCCATGTTAAGGCGCATGTTAAGTGCAGTCGACATCGGTGAAATCAACGCGATAATTAATTCATGCTTTGATATATCCTTACACTCTGTTGGCTGAAGCATTTATATGAAGAAAAAAAAAGGGGGGGGGGGGGCGGGGGGCTCGTAATTTTGGACTAACTGAGCGCCCCAAGATTGCAAGATGGTTTTAAGAGCTACCAGCAACGATAAGCTATTTTAAGAAGCACGGTTCACTGCGAACTGGGACGCGATGTTGAGAAGTATAGGATCGAATTATCGCGACCGTAAATGCACCGTTCTTAGGCAACGTCATCCGAGAGTATATGCGAGCACCGACGACGACCTACTGAGCGATGAAGGCAGCACAAAGTTCGTTCGCGCCGGACCACAGATGGAGCATCCGAACGACAGCTGCGTCGAGGACGACTAGGTCCAGAAGCCACGGCCAAACCGCGGCTGAAGTACAAACGGCGGTTCGCCTAGAAGGAACGATTCTTCACGCGTGCAGACAATGCTTGTCGGGCTTTGCATTGCGTGCCGGTTTTGCGAAGTCGCATCTATACAGCGTCCGCTAGCAGTGCGCGCTAGAAGCCGTCATAACGCTACATTACCGTAAGTAGCCACTTATTCGCTGCAACAGATAGCGCCTAGGGCTCATATGAGCCGGGACACAACGTTTTCCGGTTTTTAAGTTCAAGCATTTGAGTCTTCGACCCGAAAAGTCACGTGTAAAGTGAGGCAGGTAGGATCCGGAGAGGTTGGAAGCAACACGTTTTCCACTAATGTAGTTCACTTATTGGCAAAACGTGACTTTGCTCAAAGAACTAAAGGAAACGAAATAATAAATATTGCACTTTATTACGCATAATCACTAACACATACAAGGGAGAGAGAGAGGGGGGAAGAATTGCCTGAGGGCATATCCGTATCAATAAACCTTTCACAGCAACGAACGCTGTCCTTTGAGCGCCAGTAATTGGTCATGGTGTAAGGGTTGTCCGAAGTGACAATGGGAGGTTGGTTGGCTTCGGACTCTTAAGTTTGTAGCGCCGTTACAACGCGCAACAACGTGCAACAACGGGGTCACGCAATGTCGACTAAAATTCGATCATAGCAGGTGCTATAGCGTTTCGTACAGATCGCATTACTCAACCTTCTATTTGAAAAAAGAAACAGAAAAAAAATTACTGTCTTCCGTCTCAGTACTCTTTGACCGCCCCTGAGGGAATTCGTCTCGACTTTACGAAAGCAGAATGCACGCAGCCAAAGAAAAAAAGCTTGCTCCTAACTGCATTTTTTATCGACAACTGCCGTAAAGCCAAGCCAGTTTCTTACGTGGCTGCACCGTAATACGTCCTGGCGGAAAGTATTTCTTTTAAAGTAGTTTTTTTTTTCTTATGACGCTGTGCCACATAGCCCTGTTTCGACACATTCCCGCGCAGAGTTCCCCAACGCCGTTCTCCGCGTTATAAAACAAGCCCGCCACCGCGACGGCAAAGGTCGGCGCCCGCGGGAATGTCGTAACCCAGTGAGTGGCGGATGTCTCCCTCGACTCTGCCGCGTCCCGGCGCACGCGCGCGTTTGCATTCAGGTCCAGCAGTGCCAAGGGCGCACTACCCTCCGCCCTTCCGAGAGAAGTGGCAGCGACCGCTCCTCCCCGTTTCTCCGTCTCCCTGCCCCGCATTGTGGACAAGCAGGCTGCGCGGCTACCGCTCCCAAACGGTGGCTGTCGCGCCGGCGCAACGCTCCTCTCGTCAGAAACCACGCAGCGTGGCGGGTGGAAGCCAAGCAAGCGGCAACCTCGCCGCCGCGTGCAGGCGCGTTTTACCAACGGGATTGAAACAAGCGACCACCACCGGCTTTATTGCAAGCGACAATCAAACACGAGCGACAAACACGTGCAAGCGACAAACACGAGCGAAAGCACGCAGACGGGTGCGCGTATGCAGGCTGCCAGTCTCCCAGCAAAAGTGGGACGCAAGCCGTAGCAACAAGTGCAAACAATACATGCACGAAGCGAAAATACAACATTCAGAAGAACACAGTTTTGGACAATATGATGACTGGATATATATATATATATATATATATATATATATATATATATTGCCTTCCAGGTTTTTTGTCTATATGTAACCATGTAACTATCTTGACTTTTTTTATGCTTTCGCATTAAACGGAAAGAAGATGCGCGTATCAACATCGATGCAAGGACAGCTCAAGAACGCATGAACGCACTGTTTTCATTCAAACAGTTATCTTGTCATTCTATATTATAATTTAACCTCCCTGCCTTTCCTCTCTCTCTCTCTCTCCCTATATATATATATATATATATATATATATATATATATATATATATATATATATATATATATATATATATATATATATACACTCCCAGGGTTCTACTAGTACACATAAATACCCAAGAAAGTGGATGGGGAAACGCCGCCGCGGTAGCTCAATTGGTAGAGCATCGCACGCGACATGCGAAGGTTGTGGGTTCGGTTCCCACCTGCGGCAGGTTGTTTTTTCATCCACTTTAATTTCCATTAATTTATCATTACTTTATTTCATTTATTAAGCACATGCAATTTCCCCTATGTTGTACTTGGTGTCAGTGTTTGTTGGCTTCTCATTATATGACTATATATATATATATATATATATATATATATATATATATATATATATATATATATATATATATATATATCTATATATATATATATATATATATATATATATATATTGTGTGTGTGTGTGTGCGTGTGTGTGTGTGTGTGTGTGCGTGTATGCAGAGAAATAAAATTAGTGCACAATAATATTGACGCCGCTTACACAGCGTGTTTGTGAACATTTAAAGCGCGCAATGCGCTGGCAAAGCCACGACCGCCTTTATTAGCCAGTCGTGGGCAAAGCGCTTCGTCACGCCCCGCGTAGCTTACAGCGCGTACTCTGCCAAACGCTGCAGCTCGCGCACGGAGGAAGGCTGCCGCGAATGTGCACAGCTGCTCGCAGGAGCAGCGACGAAGCAGAATTTTCCTCGCAAAACTGAACGGGAAGCAGCCGGTCGTCCGGATTGCCTCGCGTACGGGTCGACCTGCGCGCCTCACAACTGCACGCGGTGGCTCCGCCGCTGCAGCGACTGCGTTCAGCAGAGTTGGTTTCGCAAAATGGGTCCCTTGGTAACGACTGCTTTTCACTGGCCTTTACGAGCAGCTCCCTTGCTGCAACCCTCTGTCAGCGTTCGTTATCTTAACCCTGTATGTATGTGGTGCACGAAGGACCTTGCTAACCAGTGCACTGTTCTTTTAGCCATAATACGAGTGTGTAAGCTGTTCCACGATTTCAGCAAAAATCGGTGCAATGCATTTACGCCGCAAAAAAAAAACAAAAAAATTGTGCAAGAAAGGCAGGCAGGAACCCCTAGTTCAAAAACCTCTTCTTTTCAACCATCCTTTGTGGCCTGGGATTAGTAAAGCCGGGCTAACAGTCCGCGCGCCCCAAATATAATGTGTTCATCAAAGGAAGAAGCACGCCGCTCGTCTCCGATCGATTAAACTTATATAACTTGTCAGAAGACACTGGAGGAGCTCCAAAAACAGCGGTTACGCAAGACGTTACGTAAGTAGCCATTAGTCGGCCAGAACAAAGACATTTTTCGCAAATGGGACATTTTCTTCGCGTATACACCCTTATTGCGAGAAAACTTCGCCGTGAATTTTTCCTTTCTTTTTTTTTGCGTCAGTTTTTGCGAGCGGGAAACGGTGTCGCGGAAGACCACGTCGTTCTGTGGCACGCTATACTTCTCTCGTCGGACTTTGCCAACGAAATGACGGGCCAGCGCTTACGCCGCTTCACAACACCAGCGGCATCGCCTCGGGGCGTCGCGGGCGGGGGGGGGGGGGGGGGGGGGGGTTGAGCACCGCCCCCGAGATGCGCGCACTACGGGGTCGCACTTGTTTTCACGCACCACTGCCTTACACACGTTTAACTGTCGGCGTACGCAGGCGCAGCAGTATATTGCCTTGGGGCAGGGGGCGGGAGGTGGCTGCACGTGCTGTTTTTCTGCCGACGAACGGAAAAGGGTTTATCGTTGCTTACGTGTTCCTCCACAGCTCGTTGTCAGGTGCTACAAAAACTGTGCGTGCTTGTATCGTTCGATGCATCGAAACAATATAAGCATATGAGAAACAAGATAAGCACTTTTGTTTTTTCTCGGAAAAACCAACGAGGCAAAGCTGAGCACTAAACAAATACTTGATTCGGAGGTTATTTGAGGTGCCCAACAACTTTGTAATTGATATGTTTGCGATTCAAGCAATAGTTAAAAAGTTCTCTAATTAAAACTAATTACACACCAATACTCCGTGATGAAAAAATGAATGAATAGAATTTATTGATAGGAAAGACAGAGAGGTCGACCTGAGCCAGTGCGCTCTAGTCTGCTACTCTGTACTGGGGAAGAGGGAAGGGGAGTGAAAGTATTGGGATGGATGATGATGATAAGAGAAGTGGTGAGTGCTTATGTACATGAGACAGTTGCCTCGCTAGAGCCGCTCGTCGAGCTTGGTGTCCTGCAGGAACTTCAACAATACTTTTGTGGCACGCATTGAAATTGCAGTGTCAGGCCATGGGCCGAGGATAGCTTCCTCCGACAGTAGTTGTCTGCCAACGCTGGCTAGGAAACTGTGATGAAAAAAATACTGGCCATACGACATACGACTGCGGCTACTATGCAGTCGGTACGATTTCTCTAGAGCTCTTGGGTATTTTTAAAATCTTGGTCCAAGTTAGCTGGGACACCCTGTATATGACGTAGTGGTTCTGCGGAAACCCGCAAGGTGGAGAGAAGTAATGAATAAAGAGAAAATCAGACATCCACCCGTTCGTAGCAGTTGCTACAAAGGAAACCCGTACGGGTTCCTCGCCCTGCCATCTGCTAGCCCTCTGGTTACCTCAGATGGTAGATCGGCTGCCCCGGAAAGGCGGTGGTCCCGAGTTCGAGTCCCGGACCAGGACGAATTTTTCTTCAACTCTGAGGCTTTTCTTTCGAGGAACCCTTACGGGTTTCCTTTGTAGCAGTTGCTACGAATGGGTGGATGTCTGATTCTCTCTTTATTCACACCTTGTATATATATATATATATATATATATATATATATATATATATATATATATATATATATATATATATATATATATATATATATATATATAGTAGGCAAAGACGGTTTCTTCAGGCTACCTTTCAAACGTAAAGAACTTGAGTGGTGCTACAAGGTAAACAGAACAAGTATTTAATTTCGACAGTTTCGATCGGTGGACCGATCTTCGTCAGGGTTTACAAAAAAATGGCAGTTCGGCCGTGGTAGGGAAGACACCAGACCGGGTACCCGGTCGTTCTTCACTGTCACAACTGTTCCTCTCGGATTGATGTATGTAAGAACGACCGGGTACCCGGTCTGGTGTCTTCCCTACCACGGTTGAACTGCCATTTTTTTGTAAACCCTGACGAAGATCGGTCCACCGATCGAAACTGTCGAAATTAAATACTTGTTCTGTTTACCTTGTAGCACCACTCAAGTTCTTTATATATATATATATATATATATATATATATATATATATATATATACGCACACTCAATTACTCTCCTGGTGAAGGAAAAAAATGTAAAAAATGTAAAGGCAGAAAGAACGTTTCAAAAATCGATAAGGATTGCTTATTTACTTAGTGCTGCTTTATGCTTCATCCGTCGCCCCCTTTTACACTTTTACGTAACAACAGTAAAGCACGTGCCATGAGGGATTTTATGCTCGCATTGGAATGTGCATAAAGTAACCGTGACATATAGTTACACAGAAAGACGAATAATTGCCATTCGTTTAGTTCTTCCGAGAAACAGACATACAGCATAACCCTACTGCGAAGGTTGCTGAACCGCAACGCTAAACAGATATACGGAAGGTGCATTAGGATTCGGCAAGAGCTGTCCTTAGATTAAACAGGGCTGCTTCAAGAGCGCACTGGTAAGAACAGCCAGTGCTCTGAACGCTGATTACAGGCACCGCCTGGAGTGTCCACACTGTTAGCCGCAGCGTTGGCTGTTTGCTCATGTTATTGCCCTGCATGTTATTGAAGTTCCATGTTTTGTTTGCTTGGTTCAAATGCTGTGAAAAGACTAACGACTCTGAGCGAATTCAGACCGACTGAACAAGAGTCGCCGCTTCGCAAAACATTTCTTTTAGAAATAGTACTCAGTGTCCTTTTAAATGTGCGTCACTGCACCAGCCAACAGGCAAATACTATCGCTTGCTGTTACGTGCTGATAAGAAGAGACTCATATGCGTTCATCCTTAATCGTCGCGACGGAGACGCTCAAGGTACAGAGCGTGTGCATTGCTCGAACTGCGTAATATTCCATTGAGCACAACAGCACTATATTCAGCTGCTCGATTTTTTTAATCCTTTTTCTTTTTGCCCTCGTTGCCTCTGTACTGACGCTCTATTTTTCGGGTAGCGGCGTTCTCATGTGCAGTCGCACTGTATCTCTGTGTTTGCTCTCATTTAATTGTAGACTGCATTGCCAACTCGTCTCTCGCTACGGCCTAACTCACTTGGGAACAAAAATTGGTACGCCACAAAAGCGGCAGGCGATATATAAAAAGAACTGAGAGACTACCAGAGCGACGGCTGGCGGAACTGGTGGCGAGTCACGAAAGCTCGTATGTCAAAGGAATTGACTGCGCATAGCGCGGAAGAAAGGCCGTCGAAAGACGATTGCCACTTCTTCATTCAACGCGACCACTCGGAAAACCGCTGTGCACTCGCTCGTCTTGAAATAAATCACAACATGGCATAGAAAACAAAAAGAAATACCGTCTCTATCCGCCTGTTCTCTTGTTCTCGCCTGCGATTAGTGGTAGACGCGTTTTAGGTACGCGGGAGTGGCAAGTGTTAGGTCGTCTAAGAAAACCTAAAAGCTGAAATTCTGATTTTTTTAAGCGAACGCACGCAAAACCGTTGAGAAAAGAGCATTTATAGCGGCCTGCAATATAGCAGCCGAAATTGTGGGAGAACTTTACCTCTACATGAGAACTTTACCTCTGCATATTCACAGGCATATCGCCAGGCTGCACCTCTGCAGCTGCACATGCTATGTACAAAATTATGCATGTGGATTTACCGACGTACCTCGCGAGCTTATAAACATTCATCACTCCTGCTCTTATTACTATTTTGCATAACCTTCTTGTTCACGTAAATAGTTGCGATATATACAGGTTGTTCCAACTAGATTAGTAAAAATATTAAAAAAACCGGTGCGGCCGCTACGCGAACGCAACGGACACAGCATTGCTTAATGTTCTCTTGAGTAACCCAGGCTATTTTCCGCTTTTTTTCTCCGAATAGCCTCATTTACTAATCGGCAAAGATCAGTCGTCTATATTTAAAGGACCATTCCAATGCAAAAGTTGTAGAGCGTGCTGTTGAAAAACATCTAAACGATTTCTTAGTACCAAGGAAGCGGATTTACTCGAGGTCTCCCGGAGACTTCCGTTGGAAACTACATCATTGTCTGACAGGACTCAACAAGACAGCACGCATTTAATTATTCGGCGTATGCGTATACCCATGTGCATACAACCAATACAGTTGCCTCGGTCATTGGCTTTGTTCTCTGCGGAATCGCGCAACAACGAGCTCACATGATGGAGCCTAATATGCGGCGTCAAAGCGCATCATTCCATTAGTAAACTGAATAGATTTCTTTGACTCTTCCTCGAGTTTTTAAAACTAGCACTGTTCTTTGCTCGTTCGCCCGTTTTCGCAGCTCGGACTTCTCCACCAATGGTGTCTTGCCCTCGCCCAACGCCGAGCTGCGGGGCGCGTTCGGCGCCGAACGCCGACTTGAGATGCACGTGCTCTCCAGCGCGAGCTTCGTGCCGCCAGAAGACGCAATGGTCGACGGTGTAGCGCTGCGTCGCGTTTATCCGCCGCCGGTTGCGGGGCGCCCTTGTCAGCTAACTGCGCTTGTTGTGCTTGCTGTGGTAAAGCTAGGGAAACTACGGAGCATGTTTTATTAGAATGTGAAGACGTCTACCCAGCGGTCGATTTAGGCACCACTGGCCTCCTTGAAGCCCTTGGGTTCAGAGGGAGCATGCAGTGGTAAAGCAAACATGTCCGCAATAGACATTAGTAAGAGGCGACTGGAGGATTGGTGGAAGAAAAGTAGGGAAACGACAAAAGACGGAGACGTACAAAAGCACAGTTCGCAATAGGGGATCAGAAAATTTGCGCGTGGTAGTTCATAGTGTTTTTTTTTTTCTTTTTTCATTGCTTAACCTAGGTAGAATATTAGGCAGTATAGTAGCAAGAGCTTGGTGGCGCAACCCACCGCCCCGTTCCAAAGGGGACGCTCATAACATCCATCCATCCATGCGCGTCTCTTGTCGAGGTGCGCCGAAATGTATCCTTCTTCCGCGGGTAAAGCGCATTACAATGGCACACACTTGCCCACATATTTGGTGCAAGTGTGTGGTGTCATCCTGGAGTTTCATTTCAAGTTTATACGTCTTGCAAACTCGCCTGCTACAATTCCTAAACTGCATTATGAGACGCATATAGTAATTAAATAGGGCGTTAATTGCGGAATTTTTAATCAGTGGAGTATGTGTTTCAAAGTCCGCCTCTTCGAATAATCCAGCTCAAGGACAGGAATTCGCATATGCACATCTGCCGCAGGCGACTTTTAAAAAATTCCGGAAAATGTTAAATTGATCACCCCGTATACTTTTTGGTTGCGAGCGATATGAAGTTCATCAGAAACTGGGAGAACACGACGGGGCAGAAATATAGCTGTGAGCCAGGGCCTGATAACGTACTTTTTCCGATCTCGAACGATGTTTTCAGACTTCTGAAGAACTAAACCGACAGCAGCTATCTTCGAGGCAACAAATAATTTCATATTTCTCAAAATGTTCTGCAACTCCTCAGTTGAAGCGCAAAACCATAGATGAATGCTTTCAGAGCTAGTGAATATCGGTTAAATAATTAGTTATAGAGACGGCTATCAAAACTAAATTGCTCAAAAAGACATTGAACAATACTGTCATAGTTGGGCCCGCGTGGCGTGCACTTCTTTTAAAGAATAAAACTTTGACTTTAGTATTCAGGAACACTCTGATGTGTTTAATCTGCAATACATGCCCTTAACTTGCCTTATCATAAAACCTAGTTTCTTATTCGTTAGCAGACGCTCCTGTGATGAGAAGGACAATTCCTCGGGAGAACATGCGCACGACGACGTAAGGAATCCTATAAATGTTAGCACACTAACCATAATAGAAAAGAGGGAAAAGAACAAAGCGTCCTTTACAAACGAACAAGCACAGGCCTTCCACAGTAGTGCCAAGGGTCTCCGGCTTCTGACTTCCGGGAGATTAGATTACAATCAGCCTGCAGAGTTCGCATTTTGCTCCCGAGTTTCTGGCCCGTGCTAAATTTAAACGTCAAACAGCGGCTGTTCTCGCTACGGTTCCACCCGAGTGTTTCTTCAGGCGTTAAACGCCGTGCATAGATATTGCTGGTCACGTTGTCTCCACGCAGATAAGTGTTTCGCAATGGTTTCTCCAAGTTGGTTCTGGCAATGTATGCTTCCGTCACGCCGTAACTACAGAGAGTGTCCCAGCTAACTATAGCCAGAGTTTAAATATATGCGAATGCCACGTAGCTGGACAGAACCAAGGTAATGTTGTTTGCCGTCGCCTTGGAGATACTCAAATGTTTTCTTTTTCATTCCGCCTAATTAGATTAGTAGCCTTAATTATTTAATTATCAAATATTCTAATCAGATGAAAAAAGTCAATGAGAACATTGAATAGCGACATGAAAAACTCCCGATACAGCTTTCTGTTGCTCAATATCTGCTACATAAAAGTGTTTTTACGAGCGTGAAAGAAGCCCGCGAATACACGCAAAGTGCCTCGATTGGCCAGTCTCGCGGCAAGTTAGCTGGGACACCTTGTGTACAAAATGACATTGGGCTGTTACCGTTAAACTAGAACGCGCTAAGCGCGGACGTAGGCGCACGAAAGAAGACAACGGGACCCCTAAATATTGTTGATGTAGTAAAAGAAATAGACAAAGTAGGATGTCAAGTTTCTCATTATTTCTTTACTATTATTATTGTTACTTTTTTGCCACCATGGAGACAATAACACAGTAGCTGACGCTTCTGGTGGAGCTACACAGGCCAAGAGCAAGACCAACAGCCAGTTCTCCCAGCCGCGGTACTAGCGATGAAAGGAACAATTCCTTCAGGTAAAATAAATAGCGCTGTCTGTTTAATTAAGATGATGTCCGTTTACATTCGGTCAATAGCGCTAAAAGATTTTCTAACATTTTATGAAGGACTGCATCATCTAGGCGTTGTTTCATTCGAACTTCTCATTCCAAGGACTTCGCCAAGATTGACAATCTACTGAGCGAGACCCACGACCGTTGGCGGGTCACTGTTCGTCGTTCAGCCGCTATTAGAAACATTGAGGCCTTTATGCTGAGTAATTCTTGCGGTTTCAATGATGATCAAAGCAAATGAGATGAATTTACAGTTAGTGCAAACGCACACACCGTTGATGTCGAACTTTTCATCAAGTGAAACTGTTTTGCACCTTCTGGAAGGTGATTAATCAGTTGTACTTCATACAATTTACTGGGGAAAATGCGAGCTGGTGATATACGTCTACATTGCATGTTCCGTATCCAGTGCCAGTTCCCGTCACCCCCTTCGTGCGCTTGCGCACGGGGCGTTGCTCACCTGAGCGACCTTGCCCCGCGTGATGATGGGGAAGTAGATGTATCCCAGCACTCCGACGAGCAGGACGACGCCGCAGATGACCGAGAAGGCGGCCAGGCAGATCTTGTTCTTGGTCGACGACATGGCTGGCGCAGGTCTTCCGCCGTTTCAGTCACCGCCGATCGGCGCGGCGTCCCGGCACCGCTCACGCCTCGCACGCGCACCACGCGCTGCCCGCTCGCACAGAAGAACCGCAGGCACTCGGCGGCACCGTTGCTAGCTCTCGCCGCGGCGTGGGTCCGGACGGGGAAAGCAGAGATCTGCTCCGAGACTTCTCTTCCGCCGGCGCTTCCAGCACGAGGAAGAAGAAAGAGACGGCACGCGCGGTTGAGGCGATGACGCCGGATAGCGGTGTGCGGCGTCGTCGGGGGGTCTCGCCGCGGTCTGTGACGCGCCTTCCCTCACCTGCGGTCGGCTGCTGGCCCGCGCCCGGCTGCAGCAGCGGCTGATATGTCAAAAACGGCGCGGCTTCCTGCTCAAGGATGGCTTAAGTACGACGGCCTCCTCGCCACTCTCGGTAGCAGCCCTCCGTCGACGTGCCCTTTCCACGATTGCCCCTCTTCCGCCCTCGCTCTCCGCCACCTTCGAACGCGGCAACGACTCTCACCACCCCGCCGCAACAAGCAGCAGCAGCAGCAGCCCTTGCTGCTGGCTCTCCCCCTTCTCCTCCACCTCCTCGCCCGTTGTTTATGCATTGCCGTAGTCACTACTGCATGCACGTTCGTCTCAAGCCGAAGACGGAAGATGCCTTGCTGCAAGAATTGATCACCTGTACTATGCGTATACGTTCGCACCCTTTATGCAGTGCCCTACTTACGACGTTTGTGCACTTTCATTTTTTTCTTCTTTTGTATAGTCGTAATATCAGCAGCTCCTGGCTTTAACCACGTTCGAGTGTGCAGAGCTCGCGACTGTCATATGTTGCGGAGCTTCTATTGCTCTTCATTCCTTGCTCCATTTCTTTTCTTGGTTTGATGCGCTGGCCTTCGCACACTTTACGTGGTCACTATCGCTGGTCTACTGACTAGCGTCAGCGGCGCGCAACACGCAAGATCAGGGTATGATCCTAAGCGCCAGCCACACTCTGTCTGGCCTTTTATTAGCTTGAAATTGAGCGTGCTATAGGCGCGGGAGGAGAAGCCTGATTCGCTTACATTCTCCTGATGTGACGAGGTACTTGGCGAAAGTCGCAATCGCTTTTCCATTTTCCTCTCGATTGTCTATTTGGAATATTTGTGCGGTGAAACGGTTCTTATCCGCTGCCAGCACAATCGCTCCACTAAACACCGGTCGCTTCTGTTGAGAAATTACTCGATCTGCTCACGTATCATCCCTCGCGCCAGAAGCTGCATAGCAACACACGACAGAAGCGCCAGCGATGCGCTCGGAAGAAGCGCGCTTATTCACAATACTGTGCACAAAGAAGAAAAAAAGAAGGAAATAAATATAGAAAGAAAGAAAGAAAGAAAGAAAGAAAGAAAGAAAGAAAGAAAGAAAGAAAGAAAGAAAGAAAGAAAGAAAGAAAGAAAGAAAGAAAGACAAAGCGCAGCAGGGAATGCAAGTGTCATTACCTGAAGAAACATGAGGATGAAGCTTCTAAGCATCCTATAATTTTAGTGATTTACGAATATGTTTGCTTGGGCTACGCTTCCTGTTTTTATTCCCGACAGGTTGCGAGTTCCGATACGTAAACAAGGCATGACCCATAGCTCCCTCGAAGTCGAAATGTAAGCGGATACTACACATCAGAGTTGCTAACGATCACGGTATTTTATCGCAGCGAATTTGTAAAATGTAAATTCGCGCTTGTCGGAACTAACGCGGTATATATATATATATATATATACATATATATATATATATATATATATATATATATATATATATATATATATATATATATATATATATATATATATATATATATATATATATATATATATATATATATATATATATATATATATATATATATATATATATATATATATATATATATAGACAGCAGTACGAGCGAAGCTAAGTTTATATGAGGGCACAAAGTGGGGTACATCACAGTTCTCTATACGAACTAGTAATCCGGGAATTGCTACACCAGCGGATGTCTTCCAATAGACATCTTTTGGCGTTTGCTGTATAGTGCGACTTCATGCTCAGATTCGTCTCGATGTCACATGTATTACCAAGTTAAAGTCTAACGATTTATATATAGCCTCTCACGGTGCCGGCTAAATGAAGCTGGGCCAAGAAGGGGATAAACAAGCCTAAATAAGTGCGGGGCTAGTATAAATATCGATCAGGACAAGCAGAAACCAAACTTAACACATGGTGGTGTGCTCTAGCTGGATGCCCATAACGAAAACTTGCTGCGCAGTCAAGAGACGGAATAAGAGACACAGAAGCGTGCTGTGGTGTGTCCTTTATTTCTCCGTGTTTCTCCGTGAAGATTTTCTAAATTAAGTCTAAAGTTTCGTCGAAAAATGTTTTGTTGTTGTTGTTGTTGTTGTTGTTGTTGTTGTTGTTGTTGTTGTTGTTGTTGTTGTTGTTGTTGTTGTTGTTGTTGTTGTTGTTGTTGTTGTTGTTGTTGTTGTTGTTGTTGTTGTTGTTGTTGTTGTCGCCGTTGTTGTCGCCGTTGTTGTCGCCGTTGTTGTCGCCGTTGTTGTCGCCGTTGTTGTCGCCGTTGTTGTTGTTTTCCAGAAAATTAAATGTGTAAATTAAATGTGTCACTTTTTTTTTCTATATGGGACCTGAGTTGCGCAGTAGTAACTCCAGAACTGAAATGATTCTGGAATCAATCAACCTTTTCAAACGCACGGAATGGAATGGGAATGAAATTATGGCATCATTCAGATACAATGCAATGGGAGCCCGATATTCCGGAATCAAGTTGAATGGAATAGGCGCTTTGTCCCAGAGCGCTAAATGTAGACTTTGAGCGACCTTACAAAACCAGTAAACTTGCCCATTAGACTACGTTAGACTTCGCGAATTTACTGCATTTCTGAATTGAATTCTGGGGTCTTACATCTCAAAAACCACAATTTGATTATGAGGCACGCTGCAGTGGGGGACTTCGGATTAATTTTTAGCATCAGGGGATCTTTAACGTGGCCCCAATGCACGGTAACCAAATGCAGCTCTTTAAGTATCCAACTGCAGGCGACTATCTCTGCCGCGGTAATTGCAAACGAGACGGTATTCTACATATATTCACTTCGGATGACCTGGAAGCCTTTCTTCGCTACAACGCTGGAGGAAATTTAAGACAGAAAAATTTAATTAGAGTTAACGCCTTGAGTTCTTTTAAAGGAGGCATACGTTAGCTCATTAGTCTTGGCAAACTCCTTAACATTTATTTAAGGCCCCAAGTTGCCCAGAATTATTTGATTTAGCAAGAGCATGCTTTACCTACGACCGAGGGATGCCGGCCAGAAACGGCCACGTCGCAAACAGTTGCACCCTGCGCGAGTACGCGGTGAGTTGAAAAGCGCGTCTTGTCTTTCGCACACTGCCAGGTGTTCAGAAGGCGCGATACCAGGGGCTCAGAGAGAGGCGTGCTGGAAAGTGATGCCCGCTCATGTGCCATTCAATGCGGGACCAGAAAAATCAGCACACTTCGGCGATTCCGTTGGCTCGGAGCTTATGCACTGCCACAGCTGCATTTTATCGAAGATCACCACCTAGATCTTGCTTGCCTGCTCTTCTTAAAATAATTGCACACTCACCCGCTACGGATGTATGGTGTAAGATTATATTGTACTTGGCATTACTTAAGTTATTAATAATTCGGGAAATTACAGGCAACAATGCCTTGAAGAGATAAAATAGCACGCAACATTCCCTATGTAATACGCTCATTGGAAATTAATAAAAATAATGAATATCTTTTAAATTGTTCAGACTTCAACATAAGCTCACTTATCTTTATCAATTTTGTTATATTTAATTCATTTTTGTCATTAATTGTCATTTGTCATCAATTTTTTTCGCTGGGCGCAAGTAGTAGTAGGAAACACTTGCAGAGAAAGTATTTCAGTTGCTGTAATTCAAGGAATAGAATGAACCAGCTCAGCCACTCCCGGCATGGGAATGGTCCAACTCTCACCATTCTGGGGAGTTGAGCGGAGTGGGTTTACTGGGATCCCCACTCTACAGAACAGAATGGAAAAGGAAAAAAATAGAGTGAGAAGTAGGGGTGTATTTATTTATTTATTTATTTATTTATTTATTTATTTATTTATTTATTTATTTATTTGTTTGTTTATTTGCAAGGTGGCTACTGGCTTTAGAATATAAAATCAAAGCCCCTTTCCTAAAGAAAAATGGTTGAAAGCGAAGCTTTCCCCAATGCAAACTGAATCAAAGCCCAAAGCCAACAACCACAGAAAGAACCCAAAAAATACCCGCCGTGGTTGCTCAGTGGCTATGGTGTTGGGCTGCTGAGCACGAGGTCGACGGGATCGAATCCCGGGCACGGCGGCCGCATTTCGATCGCGGCGAAATGCGAGAACACCCGTGTACTTAAGATTTAGGTACCCGTTGGAGAGCCCCAGGTGGTCAAAATTTCCGGATCGAGTCCTCCACTACGGTGTGCCTCATAATCAGAAAGTGGTTTTGGCACGTAAAACCCCATAAATAAAAAAGAACAAAAAAAATGCTGAGCGACCCGATGCTATGCATGTGTGATTTGATTGCTTGTTTAGGATTTTATTTTATGAACGTTGAAGCTGAATGAAGACGCATTTGGTTAAGTTGCATAGCCTTCGTTTTAGATCATGTAGCCGTCGCCGATACCCGGGATCGGCGTCACGGACACGAGCGCGTTCACGTACGGCAGCCTCTTGTGCCGTGTGCTGCACCCACGGCCTGCCCATGGTGACGGCCGGGAATACATTGCGTGACGCGCGTAATGCAATGCAGATACATACAGCTCGTCTGGGTACCGTGGCGCTCAACCATCTTTTGAAGACGGGGGCTTTGATGTTTTTTTTTCTTTTTCCCGATCCTAAGACGAGCCCGCGTTCACGCGCCCTTGCTGTCTTCGATAAGCAGGGAAGCTCAGTTAATCGCGACAGGGGTGGTGGCATGCCTAGCAGACGCAACTTGCGCTTCCAGTGAACTTTGTGCGCATGCGCTACTCTTGCTGTGCTCGTCTCTTCGCGCCGTTGTCAGGCACTGACCGGCACTGACCGACGAAAGTGCTTGGCTCTCCCAGTCACAGCGTCAATGGACATGCTTCAAGCGCTTTTAGAAGTGCGGTTAATATTTCAGAATAGTACACTTTCACTGCCACAATTCCAACATATTAAAAATGCCTAAAAGCAGAAAATGAGGAAAATCCTCTCAACCATAACCGAATAAAACTGATCAAAGGTGGTTCTTTTTCGCTGCCATCCAACAGCCATAACTGGATAAAAATGGATATGAAAATATTCGTTCAAATATATGTGCTGAATGGAACAGTGAAATGCCTCGGGATGGTACAAGAGGAAACTAAGCCTATGGTACAGAATCCTCGCCTTTCACAAATTGATTTTAGATAAATCCACTCAGCCATGACTACAAACCCTTTCAAACTGGTGATTACATACGTCAGAAAAGATAAGGGCAAAACGTAAAAGCACCAATGTTGGCTGCAAAATAACCAAATACATTTGGTATAAGACACTACCAAAGGGTCATATCTTGTAACTTGTTTGTTAACATGCCACATTATATCGCTGAGTCCCACACTATAGTTGTTTTAATTGTTCCTTATTTGTATTCGTCAAGAATTCCTGGAGTTGGAACGGCATAAAAGGTTGACTTCTTCCATATTATCGACTGCATAGAAATCCCTCACTTTTAGATTCCAAAGTGCAAAATGCAATATCCATAATTTAAACGTTATACATATATTACGTGCACCAGCCTCATAATAAAGCACGCAGAACTTATTCACATACGCACGAAAACACATTTCACGCTCCGAGAGACAGTAGTGACAGTTTATACCACAACGACGTTTTAAGGACAAATACCATAAGTCAGCAACAATATGGACGGTTCCTCTGCGAAATAAAGGTGGTCAACATATCTGTCTGCATATCTGTCGTCGTTGTCGTCGTCGTCGTTGTCGTCGTCGTCGTTGTTGTTGTTGTTGTTGTTGACTTCGTCGTTGTCGTTGATAAACAAAAAGGGGGGTTATCACATGTGCTTGCGTCAGCACCTGTTCTCATCCGAAGGCATAAACAGTTTTTTTTCTACTTCCACATATGATGGACGGGTGGCTTTCGCAGCATTTAGGGGACTCAGAATTCGCACCACGTCAGAATTCGCACCACGCTGGTTGAGAACACAGTGAGTTTCACAGATCTTTTGTTGTTGTTGTTGTTGTTGTTGTTATTATTATTATTATTATTATTATTATTATTATTATTATTATTATTATTATTATTATTATTATTATTATTATTATTATTATTATTATTATTATTATTATTATTATTATTATTATTATTATTATTCACTCGCACACTGCCGTCGCCAGCAATGAAGAGCAGAAACGCTGCTTGTTAAATAGGCCGTTCTTAAGTTCTTAAGTCTGGCGACAAGTATTTCGAATGCTTGGATTGCGGCTACCCTTTTTCTTTTATTATTCCTAGTACGTATTTCTTCATTTAACCATGTACGCCAAATTCCGGTTATACGGTACATCCCGCGGAGAAAGAAGCATAATTCTTGCTCCGTGGCATACGCGCCACCGTCGCTCACTGGCTCTACGGCGTTCTCCTGCTAAGCACGTGGTCAAGGGTACGCACGCACGTACGGTGTACGTAAGCGTGCGTGCGTGTGTGTTTGCGCGCGCGCTTCCGTGTATAACTGCTACGGAAATAACAAAAGAAGAACGAGGCCGACACAAGGAGGAAATGAACAAGAGGAAATCTGCTATGCAGAAACGCCCATGTACCGTGCATTGGACGGACGTTAAAGGTGCCCAGGTGGCCAACATTGATCCGGAGCCAGTCAAACCAGGTCAACTTAATCGTGGTTTTGGCACGTGAAATCACTGAATTTAACGCTTTTTTTTTAATCTGCTAAATAATCAAATCGAAATCCGCGAACAGAGAGTTCGAAAGACGGCCTCCTCGTGATGGTACCGGCAGACATGTCAGGC
Source organism: Dermacentor albipictus (assembly GCF_038994185.2). NCBI lineage: Eukaryota > Metazoa > Arthropoda > Arachnida > Ixodida > Ixodidae > Dermacentor > Dermacentor albipictus. The sequence goes on from NC_091823.1 coordinate 22,602,290, forward strand.
CACCATTTCACTTTCTCCCTTCAAAAGCGCAATGACGACACAGCGACTCCAGGCCTGACCAAAACACGGCTCAGTTTACGCGAACACGCCCTTATCGCAGCTATAGCTCGCGCCTCTGTGTTTGATAGCTCCAGCCTCGTGAGCTGCTGGTGTCACCTTCTATGCCTCGCATAATTGCCTCCCTATCTCTCCGTCTATAAGAGGCTTCGCGTGGCTTCCTCAGGGCGTCTCTCGAGCGCTACTATGAAGTCTTAAGCTAAAGCTACTATGAAGTCTTAAGCTAAAGCTACTTAAGCTACTTAAGCTAAAGCTTCTTAAGCTACTTAAGCTAAAACGATAGCAGTACAGTTTTAACTGTCGTCATCGCGCATTCTTTCAGTGGAATAAGAAAATATGTTATTGCCAGAAATGTGTACGGTGATTGCGTGGCCGTTAAAACTCGATAACTAACAAAACAGCTTTGACTGTTATGAATTTCCACGTTGTTTCATGACGACGACATCTTATCCAACTGCACCCAACTTGGACGTATGTCCTCGCTTAGACTATAGCACAGGGCAGCATCCATGATCACCTCGTGCGCAGTGTACCCTCCGCTTTTGGCAAGGCTGCGTGTGAGCGCGTCTCTTGCGCCCTGCCCTGCTTCACCGGCTTGCGAGGGCACAACTGCGCGCGCGCGAACGCTCAGCCGTGAGCACGGGCCAGCGCGTCCAACATTTTCTAGCGGCAATCTGTGGGCGAGCGGAGCGCTCAGCGACTCGACGAGAGGACGAACGCGTGTTTAAGAAACGCAAAAAAAAAAACACTAGTGTATAAGTAAGAGTGTTTTTAATCGAAAACTGATGAACACTTTTTGCATATCTACATTAATCCTTTGTCCGTATCCACAAACGTTCTGACCCCAGAATTGTCCGAAAGAGCAAATTTCAGCTAGTCTTGATGTTGCATATACTATTAACGAAGGTAGCAGGCCTTTGGCAAGAACAAGTTACGGACGAAAGGCTTCGGGAATACAGGGCCCTGATTTTTACTGTTGGGGCGTGGCGTAGGCGATTCCATGCTAACGAAAGCGTAGCCAGGAATTAAGTTATTTCGGGGATTAGAAACGGGACCTCGCACTTGGCACCGGAGTAGAGAGGCAAGCAGGTGATGTCGCAAGTGTCATTGTTTTTCTTTTTTTTTGCGATCTATCTAGGAATACTGAAATTTTGGAGAAGGGGGTGTTGAGAGGCGAAAGAAGCTCACTCACTCACTCACTCACTCACTCACTCACTCACTCACTCACTCACTCACTCACTCACTCACTCACTCACTCACGCACTCACTCACTCACTCACTCACTCACTCACTCACTCACTCACTCACTCACTCACTCACTCACTCACTCACTCACTTTTGGAAAGAGAGAGAAAAGGATGCATATAAAGGCAGGGAGGTTAACCAGAGGCAGTTCGGTTGGCTACAATGCACGCGGGGAAGGGTGAAGGGAGATAAAAAGATTTCAAAAGGAAAGTCTAATGGCGTTTTTCACTGGTCGATTCGGAGCAGGATTTCTTGCTCCGTGGCAACGAATCCGAATTTCACTGGTCGATCTGGAGCGGGTTCGCGCGTTCCACTGGTCGTTTCGGATCAACTCGCTCCGCGCCGGATCGCTCTCACTTGCTCCGCCGCCGAGGCGCGGATTTGGGCGGAAATAGCTCGCGTCACTGCCGTCTTCAAGCGAAATCGGTACCGGTTGGTACGCACAACATTGTGTTGCTTCGCAAAATGGCTGCGTTCGTTGCTGCTGCAGAGCTCGCGTTTAGCGATGAGAGCTCGGACGACAGCGATTACTAGGTGATGCAGGTGCTGTACGAAGCCTTCTATGCACGTTGTCCATGCATAATCCTTGCGGGCGCGACATGGAAATGACGGATTCTGCGAATACCGTGGTCAAATTACGCACGGGGGACGGTGAGTTTGGTTGCCGTGGAAACGTACAGAGCAGAAGTCGGGCATGGTTTCCGGAACCGGTTTGTGCGACGTGCACGCAGACTTCCTGTGTGATCCCCCACAGAGCATTTTTGCGCTCCGCTGGCCGATTCGGATTCGCGAAACCCGAGCGCTCGCTCGAGGATTTCGGCGGCCGCTCCAGATCGACCAGTGAAAAACGCCATTAAAGTCCTAAAGAATATGTGTTAGATCATACAGTCGGACACTGCCTAGAATATGCTTCAAGCCGCTCCGACCACTCAGCTAGCACATATCTTTCCGACGCCCCTCCTCTGTGGCTGAGCAGGTCGTGTCTTTACGTGTCCTGGAACACACAAGGGTCGTGACATGAGAGCGGTCTTTTACAGTACATTCCAGAGGGGCCCGCCTCTTCTTACGCGCGTTTTTCTGCGGGGAAAAATTTACGTTAACTGTGTCCTCTGCCAGGCCACGAGGGCAGTGAGAATTGGCGCAAGTACTAAGTGTAAACAACGAGTGATTATTTATTATACTTTAACGGCGCCTCCAGGACACCATAGAGGCAACAAGGACGCCAAAGTTTGAACCCAGGCTGTTCCGTCGGCGGCCCCAACCTATACGTACCGCATGGGTTTCAGTTTTGATACCCCCGCTGCCTTTTAGTGCCCTGGATATCCTGTGTCGCCCGCTTTATACTAATCTCAGGTGCTCTTCTGGGGTCTCCGTTTGCCGGTATTATTTTTATTTTCACATGCTTAATCATTTTACAGGAACTCAGGACACAGTAAACGCAAACTCCTTCACGCATAAATAAGTGCGAAGGAAAAAGGAGGCGCGCGCAGAGAGAAGGAAGAGGCGGGCCCTTCTGGAACGCATTGTGAAGAACCATTACTGTGCCAAGCACCGCTCTACGTTCTAGGAAACGTAAAGACGCGAATGGGAGAACGTGATCAGGGCGCAGAAAATCTTTGCGACCAAGAACTAACGAGAAGGGAAGGTTTACAAAAGAAAGAAAGAAAGAAAGAAAGAAAGAAAGAAAGAAAGAAAGAAAGAAAGAAAGAAGCTCCAGTCGGTCTCTTTCTGTCTCGTCATGAGGACCCTTGAGCAACGCATACAATTGCCATCTGAAAGCATGTTACGAGAGAAAAAAAAGATATCACAAAGTATTCTCTGTCATCGCCTTCAGTCAACATCCCCGGAAATTTTCATTTTTATGCGAAGCATATTACGAGGGCTCAACCCAGCTCCTCAGGCGCGGCGGTGACCATGAAATCACGTGACACCGTGACGTCACGACAGAGGAGAAGTGGCTTTGGCTCAACTCTTGCAAGACGGGCTGGGTGGGAATCGAACCAGGGTCTCCGGAGTGTGGGACGGAGACGCTACCACTGAGCCACGAGTACAACGCTTCAAAGCGGTACAAAAACGCCTCTAGTGAATGCGGTGTTGCCTTAGAAACGCGCTGTTTCTAAGGCGTGCGTCTCTTGCTCAGGCGCACATTTCGTTGCCGCGCCGAACGCTGCTTTGCTCGACGCTCACCGCGTCCAATGCGGGGCGCGTAGTCGCTGCCCTGTAGCCCATTGTCTTACACCCCTTGGCGGGTCGACGGGAACGCTGTCGCGTTCCACTCTTGAAGGCGAAGAAGTAATGCATGAGTTGTTTCTTCGTCTAGCCGAACCAAATATAGCCAAGCAACAGCAGTTCACCAGGCTAAACAGTGGTTCAACAACTAAAATAAAGGCTAGTATGCTTCGCATCCTGGGCTTAACCTTACCTAAGCCACAGCCATTTTTTTTTCATCGGCGCAAGGAAGCCATACCGGCCATGCTATCAGGCGTCACAGTTTGGATCTAAACTATAAAAAAAAAGGGCGGGGAATTTCGAAAAAGCAACGCCGGCTGCAACAACATCGCTTACGAATGCAAGTCGGGCTCTTTTGGTACTGTTTTGCATTTTCATCTCACATGCACCAGGGGCGGCTTGCACGAACATTTAATAACGAAAATAATAACGAATTTAAGAACGCTTTCTAGAGCGGACTATAGGAGTTGTCTAGAAAACATTTAAGATGCGTTCTTAAATTCCTTGTAATTTTCGTTATTAAATGTTCGTGCAAGCCGCCCCAGATTTTACTTTCGCTGTGAAACGGGCGCGCACAGGGAAAATATTACACGTACAACAGCCGCGTACAATGTACCTTGCTGCATTCTTTGGCATGGATGGACGTTCTCTCGGTCTGTTTCATAGTTTGCGCAAAAGAGCGGTGCCTCGAGGATGGTAGGTTACTCGTAATATTACGTCATATGACTATTTAAACCAGCACGAGAAGACAGAGTGAATAATATCCGCTTTATCTTAGCAACGCCATCGAAAGTTGTCGCCCAAGGTTGCCACGGGTTAGCACGTACATATATATATATATATATATATATATATATATATATATATATATATATATATATATATATATATATATATATATATATATATATATATATATATATATATATATATATATATATATATATGTAAAAGAAATGGCGTCTAATAGGCGTTATATAAAGGGGATTCACTCTATCTCGCTCACTGGGTTTCTCTCACCATCTCTCTCCCTCGCCTTAAGCAGAAAACGTATGCGCAGACGAAATAGAGCAACGACCGAGGGAACTAAGAGAGGTTCGAAACGTGCGCCGGGCAAAGAGTTTGACGCGCAATCACGGCAATCGCGCGCCTTTGACTTGCGAAACGCGTCGGGCACGCCCAACCGCGCATTCAAGTTGGTTCTTTCGGTGGCGCGAGACCGCGTGCTCATTTGAGCGTCGTTATATACACACGCGCGCGCATGTAATTGGCCCGCGGCACTTTGCCCTGCGACGCGCGCGACGCTGGTGGCATCGGCGCAACAAGTGGCGCGAGGTCGTCCAAGGCTGATCTTGTCTCGACGACGCCGAACGGGCTTCCGCCTTGTCCCCGGCGGAGGCTCGCGTTCAACGCCCCTCAGCGTCGCTAAAAGCGCACAGCGCGGAGAAGGCTGCGGCGCGCGCTATAGCGAACACGAAATGTGGTCGAATCAGTGTATTCCCGCGTGGTACATGTACGGTACTTCCCTCCGTGGTTGCTCAATGGCTATGGCGTTGGGCTGCTAAGCACGAGGTCGCGGAATCGATTGCGGGCCACGGCAGCCGCATTTCTATGGGAGCCACATGCGAAAACACCCCTCTGCTTTGATTTACCCTTAAACCTTAAAGAACCCCTGGTGCTCCAAATGATTCCGCGGTCCCCTCGCTATGGTATGCCTCATAATCAAATCGTGGTTTTGGCACGTAAAACTCCATACTTTGATAATTAACGCCGCGGAAAGACAGAAAGAAAGAAAGACAAAATAAAATACTTGATTTCACACCGCGAGTAAGTTTCGTCGATTAAGCAAAACAAAGATAGCTTGCTCAAGCCCGTGGACCCGCTGGTGTGAGCCTTCCTATTTGTTGTTATTGCCTTCATTCTATTGTAAAGGGGGCTTGTAAATACTATACATGGTATTTATGTGGCATGCTGCATAGTACACATTCTTTATCAGAAAGCACCCATCTAAATAGACGAAAAGCAAAAATCGTTCTGCCGGGCATCCCCTGCACCAAGTTTGGTGAGGTTTGTTGCATTAAAAAAAAATAAAGCTAAAATGTGCGGGCTGTTTGAAGCAGATATCTCATTTAGCTATAGGCCATCAATTTCTCTTACAAAAGTTCTTAATTTCATAAAATTAGAAAGAAAAATGAACCAGCAAATTTACAACATTGCAACTCAGCAAAAACAAAAGAAAAATAAAAAAGAAGAAGAAAGAAAGAAGACACACGACCCCAGTTCTGAAAACTGCACCTCGGTGAGGCTTATATATGTAAAGCGGACGAAATTTCGGCATTTACTCCACTCTGAAATATATATAACTATAGTTTGCGAGTAGGACTTTTTGCAGAACCGTCGTAGACGTTGGAACAATTTCACAATCGCTGTAAAATCACAGGTAACAAGTTTAATTTCTTTATATACTCTAAAAGACGCAGTTTACGGAACTGTCATATCTGTATTGGGCGCAAAGTTACGAATTTGCAAACTTTGTGATTAAATTATTTTGAAACTTGCAAATCTCCGACAATGTTCGTAAGAAAAACGGGGGGGGGGGGTAAATTTAACTCTGCCTCATGCAGTCAGTAAAATTCCCCCTACTTTTTCTATTAAATACAACAAGCTTCATTAAGATCGTACAAGCATTCGTCTAGTGAGGGAACTTGTGCGATTGCGGTAGGGTGTCCTCTTATATGTAGAGTATGCATTGGGGTGGCCACGCAAGTAGCGCGACACGGAGTAAATAGTTCACGCGGGTGGCATCCTGCCTTTGTCGATGCTTCGCGTTTACTCTGCTCGAATCAGGTGCTTTGACTAAGGACTCGTGCGGCGTATACGGTTTGCTGACTATGGTATGTCACGAAATGCATAAGGAAGGTGCGCTGCTCGTCAGCAGAAAAGTGCCTCGCAGCACATGCGAACCTATATGTGTCTTGAGCCTGGTGCTACAGAGAGCTACTAATCCAGACACATGCGGGTAAGAGCTCACAATAACTGTGCTATGAAAGAAATATTCATCCGAAAGCGTGAAAACGTGGAATATCGCTAATGGGTACGTCATCGCTACATGATCGACCCGCCAACGATCTCGGCGAAGCGGATGAGTCGATGATGTCGAATGTGCGCCGCAGGTCCTGGCATTATCATAGGCAACGGCTTTTGGAAGGATTTCGAGCTGTTCTATAATGGCAGCCCCTTTACCCCTCGTCCCTCTGTTGTCCTTTCATTCCTTTATTAAGATACTGTACGCTGGAATATCAGCATAACACAAAGCAAGGCAAACTTTCTCAACTCAACGTGTAAAGTCGTTGCTGTGCTGAAGTGTATTCGATTTTCGACACAGATTACACGCATGGAACCCATTTCTATGTGCTCATTTGACTTCCAGGAGCGCAGTTACAGCTTCTCTGGGACTGGTTTTGCAATAATGTCACTGCGGCTTTCATATAATGTGCACAAAGGGTGACTCATTCGTATTGTCTATGGGGCAGTATTCTTCACTCCGTCCCGTTTTCTGGTGAGCTGGATTTTTTTTACCTGCTGCTTTGTTCATCATCAGTATACATTGACTTGCTGTTTGTCGTCGGGACACGGCTTCGTGTGCCAAGTACATTGCCAGCAGTAATATCTCTCGCCTTCTCTCGCCCTGACTCAACCATTTGTGGGGAATTTCCTGCGACATATAGATAGTGTCCGATGAGTGACGGGTCTAGCAAAACTGTCGGTTACGAAGAGATACCGATCTGACGCAAGGCTGCGTATAAGCCCTAAAGGACCCCAAAAAACAAGAGACAGGTAGTGACACCCACCCTGAAATTCCCACGCCAACTAAGCTCGCGGTGACTTTGTTAGTTCCAATGGTTTACATCCGTCAAAAATTATATATATATATATATATATATATATATATATATATATATATATATATATATATATATATATATATATATATATATATATATATATATAGAGAGAGAGAGAGAGAGAGAGAGAGAGAGAGAGAGAGAGGCGAGGGGGATAGACTATACATCGAATTCTAATGGAACAGTATTCTCTGCCTAGCAACTCTGAATAAATTAGCCTGAGCCATAATGGCCCAAATACGGGCAAATACTTCGCAATCCGTGACACGACACTAGATACATCGGTAACAAATTCAAAAGAAAGTTTGGCGTTAGTTTTCTCTAGTAATAAACCTTCTTACGCCAAATAAAAGAAAATAGAGTTCTGAAACAATACCTTGCCAAAATAGTATTCCTCTTCCGTGTTATCTTAAATATGGCTAGAGGAAAAATCCAGCTCTAAAGTTTCTAGGAGCATTTGGAATCGGACCGACATAAAACGTGATGAGTGAGAGAAGTAGTGACATACAGTTTGTAGAAGTGCATTCTTCCCGTGACTAATGAGAGGCTATCTAGAGATAGGCTAAGTTTTGGAGCTTAACTTTGCCAGGATCCTCATGCTCCCACAGGCAGCCTTGCAAAAGTCGCTAGCTATTCTTTTAATCTCTGCAACGTAACATTCCCACAAAGTACAGACAGGACGCTTTCCCGTATACTGCCAGCTGGCATTCCCTTACCGCCACACCGTTGCGCTTAGTAAAGCCAGAAACTCATCCGAAATTGAGTTGTAATATTCAACAGCTATACGTATAGCAAGACATGGGTAGAGGCTCTGTTAAGCTACTGTTGAAGCAACGTTCTGTTCCTGTCCAAGCATTTCTCTCTTTGCTTTGTAATGGCGAAGAAATGTGACATAAAGTAACTTCAATCCCGAAATTACTTAGTTGACTTCTGATCACATATGACGACTTTCACTGTTATACAGAGCGAAAAATCGAACAACCAAGCCAAATATATATTCGATCACTGAAATTCGTTTTTCTTGTTAATTATGTTTTAAGGGACACAGTGGCACGGATATGAACAAAACAGAAAATAGTGGCTATTTCAATGCTAAATATCTAGAAACTGCGTATTCTGCTTGAAAGAAAAAAAAAATACACAGATGCCACGTACTCTGAGAATCGATGTCATGCGAAGTATTTTGCAGTTAGCTGGCTATCCGGAATCCCTAGGGGTTTCCGCAAGGCGTTACCATGTGACCCAACGTGTCTGTGTAATTCGACCAGTTATGTGTGACGCGAGCGTGTATATGACGACAACAGCAAGACGACGATGATGGTGATGACGATCGTATGATGGCGACGGTTTGGTTTCTAGTTGGATCGTTGGAGGCGAGTTTGCAATATGTCGACTGTTGGGTTCGACATAGGTACTGGACGTAAGCGAGAGAAGCGCGGATTGTGACGTCATTTTATAGTGTCGTACGTATGGTTATGTCCGTGTCATGTGTCTATGTTAAAACTGCAGCGGAAAGGAGCGGGGAAATGTTGGAACATTTCCCTGGTTCATGCTGAGAAACATGCTGAGACTGGAGCGAGAAAAAAAAAATAACGGTGCAGTCCGCACGCATCGCGATGCGATTTTCAACGCAGCGTATCAAAGTGCCAGCTACGACGAGGGAAGAAACGGACACGTGACGCACGCGCCAGGCATCTCGTGGAGCAAGTTGGCCACGTGATACACGTGTCGCGCTTGTCTGTTTGCGATGACCAAACCTGGTGAGAAGATCTTTAATATGTTTCCTATTAAAGCGACAAACAGACGACGCTGCAAGAGAATTGCCATCGGAGCGAAGTACCTTGCCGAATGTGAAATTACAGTGAAAGGCTGTAAAATTATCGCGTAAGCCACCGAGCGTACTAAAGCTCTGCTCTAAAGCTCGACACAACTTGCAAGAAAAGAAGCCGAAGAGAACACCAAAGTAGAGTGGCGGTAAACCGTGGCGCAGAACCGCTGAACGGCTCTAGCGCGCCCCGCGACAGATGCCCTCGGCCGTTCCCTTGCGCCCGTACTCGGCGTGTTTCCGTGTCGTGTTCGCCCCCGCCGACAGCCTCTGGCTCGCAGCGGGCGGTTTTGTTGTGCGCGTGAATCGCCGAGTACTTTGTGACCCTTGTTATGATCTTGTCTGCAACGGCGCAGCTCGACGCAGTCGGTTTCCGCTCACTGACGTTAGCGACTCGTAGACGTATAAAAGAGCTTGCGTCACGGACTCCTGCATTTAGTCAGTCTCTTGACCCGCTGACTTCCTGTCGATGCTGCCTATCGCTTCAGAACACGCGCGCGTGCGGTAATCTGAAGGAAACGGAAACGTCTATTAATTCGCGAGAGTGTCGCCATTATAATTTATTATGTTCTTCAGGCCTCTTTTTTTTGTCTATTTGCTTGTTCTACGAACGCCTCCCGAATAGAAAAAAAAAAGGAGTGACTTCCACGTGGGTACTTTAGAATTTCGAGTTAAGCTCCAAGGTCTGGTGCAGCTCCTCTGCGGATGTCGGCAGGCATGATGGGCGCGAACCAACGATAAAGAGGGTTTGTCGTATCGTCGATGGGATGGTTGATTTACACTTTCTCGTGGTGGTTGTTTGTTTTCCATAAAGTTTTGAGCCTCTCTCAATAACAAGATGGCTGGTCAGTAGTGCCCACCTCTATTGGGTGTTAAGGGGTCGTTCTCCAAGCCACCCATAGCGCAAGCTTGCGCTATAATAGCTGGAATCAGCGTCAGCATATTGAATAGGGTTTGAATTTCTTTTTCCGGACTTCGGCTATCGGGTTAGAAAAAAATTCGCGCTCGTTGAGAAAAACAGCACAAGAAAGAGCACCATACTAAAGCAAACAAGACACTGTGTTTGTTTATATTCTAGCCTTTTATCGCGATGTTTTTATTCAAAAAGGTGACCCCTTCATTTTCTTCGTCTTCGAATTTGACAGCGCCGCTTCTACAAGTAACCAGTACACTCGTGCAGGTCGACACCTGAACAGAATTTAACTACCACTATTGGAAAGTTTTCCGATAACAATTACCAGTGAGTTCCACGGCGAAGGTTGGGTGAAAGGGCAGGATACCCGAGTACCCCATCGCCTTTCCACCGGAAAAGCAGCGAGAATTTTAGCTTGGGCGTCCTTTGAGACTTCCTTTCCCTCCTGAGGCAAGCTGAATGCCTCTGTCAACACGGATGGGGATGACGTTCCCCCCTCGCGTTTTTAGCAGAACCACTTACCGTGGATGGAAGCTCGACGACAGGCGCCGGGTTCGCCCGTCAAGGTCAACGGACGCGGAGACGCCGTGGTGCGCGTTCTCCCGAAGGGTAACTGGTCGGCACGTGACCAGGAAGGAGTGGTGACCTTCGCCCTGAGGCGAAAGGTCGGACGCCCGTTCTCCACGGGAGCGACCGAACGGGGCAAGGTGGCGCTTTCGTGGTCTTCTTCGTCTCCTCTTTTTCAAGAATCGGGGGAGAGCAAGGAAGCACAAGAAGAAGGGTTCGAAAACCGACATCCGCTTTTCTTCCGGGATCGTTTCGGTGGTCGTCGGAATAGATAAAGATCGGGTCGCGCAGGAGAAAGAAAGAAAAAAAGAAAGAAACAAAGAAAGAGTGACAAAGAGCTAAGCGCTTCTGCGAGGGCAAGAAGAGGAATCCAGCTGAGGCGAGCAGGCAGAAAGGTAGAGAAAGCATTCTGAAGATATTGTTGCTAATATCGTGCAGGTAGTTAAGTACACTGGGGTGAGCAGGAAGTTCCCATTTGTATTCGTATATGGAAAGGGAACGCGTCGTTTTAGGTTACTGGAGAGAAGTTTGTTATGGATGAGTCTTTGGGGTTCATGTCAACAAGAGAGGACTGATAAAGGGCAGCGTGCTTCTGTTGAGAACCGTAGATACGGCAAGCATCCATGCAAATTGCATCGTGTTCCTAATTGTGGGATGCCAAGTGGTGTGAGCGGCGCGTTCTGAGACCTGATGCAACACGCACCAACATGTGCATGCCTGTTGCATAGCGTTTTCGAGTAATACAAGCTTGACATGAAAGAGCGCGATAACGTTGATACGGGCCCTGTGGACTTCCCACTGCACTTCTGCATGTAAATGTTGAAAAGTGTGGGTTAACTATTGCTGCTAAATAAAAAAGAAGACAATTAAACCATCGTTTTCTGCCTGTTTAGAGGCAATATATAAAACGCTTACGAAGTTTCTCGGCTGCCTTGGGTTAACCAAAGCTGACAGCAGTTTTATATTAAGAGAGAAGCGGGACATTATCACGGGTAATGTAACTGCACGCTGAGGGGCTATGCAATATTTTATTGAGGGTTCGGATGCTTGTTTTGAGCTTGTTCTTTATTGAAACGTACGCTGTTCCGTATGTTGTAAATGTGATTTCAATGAATGCACGTATGCACTGGTCGGTTCACTTTACTGAGCGCTTGTAGCCTCTTTCTTACGGGGGTAGGAGCCATTGCTGCTGATGATAGAGGCTTGTCTTGAGCTTGTTTTTTATGGAAACGTACGCTGTTCTGTACGTTGTACGCGCGATTCCAATGAATGCATACACTGTTCGCTTCACTTTGCTGAGTACTTGTAGCCTCTTGCTTACGGGAGGGGGGGGGGGGGGGGGGATGAGACATCGCGTTTTTGCATGTTTAGGGGGTATGAGCCATTGCTGATGATGAGAATTTTTGCTCACGGGCGGGACACGAAAAATGCCGACCACCGAGAGGCTAGCAGCTTCTCTGTAATAATAAGGCATCCGTTGACCTAATGTGCACGAAAGTGGCGCCGCTTGTTTAGTATAACCGCGATTACATGAATGCAATAGTGAGGCAGTGCACCGCATTTCACGCATGTCACATACTTGTAAACGGCGGTAATGTGTTCGGAAGCGAATTAACGCAGCGCTGACGTTGCTCCGCTTTGCGAACGGTATAGCTCTGGCGTTGAGAGGAATTCTACCCAACTGCGTTACATTCAAAGAAGGGTGGCTGATTCGTGTAGTTGATAGCCCTATTTCATTAATTTTATTGCAAAAGTGTATATATTGAGAACAATAAAAGGAGGCGGCAACAGGCAAGGACGAAAGGCACGGCATGTCATGGATGGACGCAGAAATGTTCCCAATGGATATAGCAACGTACGTCGACAAAGGCTTATAAGATAAGGAAAGTCACCTCGTCTCCTGCCTGCGAATCATGCCCCATTGTCTTCTTTTTTTTTCCTTTGTTAAAAAGTGCAGAGAACAAAATTAAGAAGGGATCGCCAAACTCGTCTCAATTTATTGATTTTGCTAATGTCTTTCTTTTTCTTAATGTAATAATAATGCTCGGCAACGAGAATTTGTAGAAATGAGTTCGTCACATGATTTGCGAGCAGCACTTTATGCCATTACAGGTTCTTGTGTCCGAGTTAGCTTGTTTAAATAGCAGGTTTACTTCAAAGGGAGACAATTTAGATATTCTAATGCTTTTGTTAATCATTTGTTAAAGTTAGACCAAAAATCTTGAATATTGGGCTTCCAGAAAAGAAACCCCCAAATTTTTCCCAGTTCTCGTGTCAAACAAAGAAGAAAGAAAAAAGAACGAAAGAAAAGAAAAGAAACACACTTTCTCCCCAGTTTCTCTCTTTAAAAATAATAGATTATTTTTACATATTTATACAAACAAGCTTTATGTGTATTTAACCAGAAAAAAATTTGCCTGCGTGAGCGCCATTTTATGTTCGCACGTGAGGGAAGAATATCTTGTAAGAAAAAAATTCTTTAAAAAATGGTTTTACATGGCTGACCACAAACTGGTGCAGTATCCTTTAAAAAGATAGGGCTTTGAAATTAACTCATATTAAAGGGCGTTTGTGTTGTGCTTTGTGTGTTTGTAGTTGGAGGAAAAAGTCCAATATGAGGACATCGGAGATCTTATTTATACAGTTGGTTATTTATTTTCTATATTTTATTCTGTATGGGTGCACGTTGTCTCTAAATATCCAAATAATTAATTCAAAGTGGCTTTGCTGCTCAGCAAACTTAAAGTTCCGGAGAAAGAAAGTTCTGAATTTGACAAAATTTCAGGTGAGCTTCGTGTTCAGCCCTTAATTACACACTGAGATGGTCCATGCAAAAAATGCAGGACATAATGCATTTCATAGAGGAACATCTAGAGAAACTACAAACGGGATCTATTGTTTTACGTTGCTCAGAAATGAAACAATGTGAGCACCGTGGCATGTAAAAACACCGTTCTCTGACAGCTGCGACACAAAGCTTACGTCCTTGCGCATAAATTAAAAAATAAAGTCTTCATACTTGGAGGCCCCACATTATTTTGATCCGTTTTTGTACGTTCTGACCCTGGCCTCCATTTTATAAGGCTCTGAACAGATAGGTAAGGAGTACATTATCTAATATGTCGTTATACAGCTTTTTCTTGTTTAATGCAAAAAGGTATTCAGGCGAGAATCGTACACTGATAAAACGTACACTTTGCACCACTTCCTTAAAATAACCTCGAACTACTACAGGCATACTCTGTGTGCAAAGAATTAATTCTGGCAACAGTCGTACATGCCTTATTTGACACACTGTTTGTAAGAAAGTGTCACTATTCGCCAAAGAAAACCTATTTACTAACTGTTTTACTAACCCAGTCCCAGTGCCTCCATTCATCACTTGAAGGAATAAGACTGCGCCTCTCCCAGCCTGACCCCCAAGCAAAAACTGCAAAAATCCTGTGCAATTTAGGCAAGCTTGCTCTATTACATTGAATAATTTGCATGACATGCCGCGGCTTGGTAACGAAAAACGAATTGCACCCGGTGGTCCTTGCAAATATCGACAGGTGATTAGACTTCCATGCGTCTGCTTTATGGCGCAAAATTTTTATTAGTTCTTGCCAGTAGTCGTCGCTTTGTTTGCACACTTCGAGGGGTACACCTAAGCATTCTGAGGGTTTCGTGCTTCATTTTACATTGGTGAAGATGGCAGGCGCCGATTGCCACACCCCGTGCTACATGCCGACACACATGGCCCAGCTTGCGCGGCTTACGGTGATATTACCAACTTCTTTAACCGCATGGCCAGATTCTAAAACGCTTCCTTTGTCTATGCGACAAACGGTTACGTCGACTGCGAACGCTGAGATCGAGTTTCACCTACGATGATTGCAACGAAAACTCGCGAATGCACTCGTTTCAATGATTGACCAACACAGCGTTTCTACATAAATACTAAGTTACTGGTATTTAATAGCAATTTTTACTGGTAATTATTCTTACTGCGACACTCTCTCGGTTTTCCACATTCCGCATCCAGACACGGCATATTGTTGCCGCCATTCCGAAGCCACTCCCGCAAGTGTCCGTTAGAAGTGGGAATGCCTGTGTAACGCACAGCCGGTTAACATTTTCACGGCGCGGTCCAACCTCGGCAGTCTGCTCAGGAGTGCCTCTGAGCTATGCTGGGCTGCCACGTCGCCGTTGAGCCCTGTAAGCGAAATTTCCCCCACAATCGGCTCCACTCGAGAGAACAACCGCTCCTTACGGGGAGCTGCGCGGAAACCCTGCTCGTTACAAGATCCCATGCTGCACCACGAGACAATGACCTCTGCAGCAGCAACTTTTTACACCTGCATTACTAAAGGGACAACATAAATGTGCACACGGGTCGGGAAGCAACAACGGGGAACGAAAAACTATGCGACAAAGAAAAGGGGCGTAGGGTGGAAGGGGGAGGACAAAGCAGCAAGGTGGCTTATTCTTTTCACGGAACAAATCCGCGAGAACGGAGAACGTATCACAGGGGACCTGACTGCTTGGTGGAACAGGTCTGCGTGTAGGCAGCCTTAAAGCAGCCTGCTTGTGTTGAAAAAATGAATTGTACCTGTAGCGATGAGGGCTTGTTGGTACGGCACCTCTTATTTTGTTGCAGCGCGAGCAGAATGACAAGGACAACAGAAAGACACGTTTTACACACACGCAGCATCAACTGTGCCTTTCTGCTGTCCTTGTCGTTCAGCTTGCGCTACAACAAAATGGGAGACGCCGTACCAACAAGCCCCTCCCTTATCGACTTCATTCCCCGTTCAACGGGCTCTAAAAAATAATAATAAATAAAAAATTTCGCTTTGCGTCAAATGTGCCTTTTTGTTGGCCCTGTCGTACAGCTTACATGAGCTACAACAAAATAGGAGGTGCCTGTAGCCAGCCAGGTGGGTTAATATTGTGCTCTCTTGCTAAAGGTTCTGGATTTTCGTTCTAAGCGTTTGAAATAATCAGTACAAGATACTCTGAAATATATTTAAAAATACTCACCTTGAATAGTATTTCCAAGGTGCTAAAATACTCAGAAAAGTAATTAAGATAGAAAAACTTCAGTATATAAGACACGTATGTCTGTCAAAATTGAGCTTGTTGTAAGCCCCTCCCCAGTGCAGTCGAAAAACGAATTCCAAGTTGCCTTTGTCTGCGCTACGGTCTAAAGTACAGTGTAGTCTCAAGCAAGGAGGATGGGCTAACGTAGCCTGCCCCCTTCGAAGCGAGTGGGCTTCTTCGGTTATCCCTCCCTGACAGTCCCGGACTGCCCTAAGCACTGCTTTCTGCCAATATGCAGCGTCTCGAGCAGTTTTGGAGCCTCCGGGACGACAAATAGAAGAGGCCGGCTGATGTCCTAAACTTCACGGCTACGACGTTACCTGTTCGTAGTAAAGCGCCCTGTGTGCGTGTCGTTATTCTTCGCTGGTCTCTTGTGTTCTCTGGCGCTATTTTACTATGGATATGAACCAACTAACCCAACACTACGTCTTGGCCAGTTACTTGTACGATTCTGGCGTGTACAGTATGGCAAAGCATGACCTTCGTGATCTATTTTTATTAATCGCTGGAGGTGCTATGAGGACACCTAAAACCCCAGTTACGTAGATGCCGCTTTAGCAACCGCAGACCAATGAGTAAAGACATGTTGTTACTGCCATTTTTTTTCGTTGTAATATATCATTTGAAGGATACACGAAAGCTCATGGTTGTGGTTGGGCAGAGCAAAAACAGAGTGGGTCCTTGTGGAATGTATACTGTAAAGAACCTTTTCGCGACAGCTTCCTCGAAGTAACTAAAGCCGATCTAGAAGTCCATGCCATAGAATGTCATGCTTTTGCGTATGTATCATGTTTGTCATGTATTGCAGGCAACGGAAGGGATTCCAAGATCGAAAAAGACTCCATGGTCGCCATGTTATTCTTGAAGTTTGTATAAGTGCGCTTTCATGCCTCTTAAAATCGTACAAAGATATTTCGCCCTTACTGCAGCTCTGTTCCTGCTCAAATTTCGCAGATAGATTGCAAATTATATATAGTCCGGATCGTTCATTGTTGCGGTAAGGCAGAACATGGCCTTCAAGACAACTTTTTATTAATCGCTTGGGAGTGCATCCAGAAAGTGCAGACGCAGCTAGCTTGGTTTTTAAAAAGAAATCAGGCAGGTTACAGTATCAAGTGCCACGCTGACCGACCCAGACTATAAAATGCCACTTTTCTGCAAAATTTGGGCGAGAACAAATAAGCAGTATAAGCGCAAACAATATATTAGCATGATATATTCGACTAAATTTATTTTTCTATACATAAGGCCTTAGACCTATAAACAGCAGAGAAAATATCTGCAAGCTTCAGAGCCCTCTATATAATTTAATGTGATAGCTCTACTACAGCTAGGTTTCAGTTTCGTTTCTACGCGTCTTAACGTCATGACCAGAGGTATGGTGGCTCAAATCACCATGGCTATACCGACCATGGCTCCTAGCCATCTTATCAGAGGGGGGGCTAATGCCCTCATTTTTCGTTTTCCTCCCTCACACTCAATACATGAGCCTCATCTCATTGTCACTCTGTAAAATTTACCCACCCTCCCTCTTTTCTAATTTTTCTATACCACCCTCACTCAGCCTCAAATATAAAGAATGTGAATATATATCTTTCCCATTCTTCTTGGTTACTGCTTCCGAAAAGCGGACTTTGCTTCCGAAAAGCGGACTTTGCCGGGGATATCAGTGATGCGGAGTATCGCGAAGCTACTGCCGATGGAGCCATTACAGAACTTTGGTCTACGGTGCGTGGTGATAACGGCGACGCGGAGGGGCTTCAAGAATTCTTGCACGCAGACGATGCAGTCGCGACAAACGAAGAATTGTCTGGCGAGGCGATCGTTGCAGCAGTCACCGGCGCGGAAGACGATGACAGCAGCGACTACGAAGATGAACCGGAACCTGTACAAGTTGTGTCTCAACAGGAGGCCTCAAGAATGATCGATTCGAATCCTGCGGGACTTCATTTTTGCAAAAAACCTTTCGCTCGTACATGTTCAACATTTGGATGCCTTCCAGAAAGACATCGGCAAGATTGCCGCGAAGCAGTCGAAACTCGCCGATTACGGGTTTGTTTCAGCAAAGAAGTGAGAAGTGCAAGCTATTTTGCCCTCATTAAATGCTCTTAGGTATTAATGTTTTCTTCCTTTTTTTTTTGGGGGGGGGGGGGGGGGGCTAAGGGATTTTCAAGCTGTGAGGCAGCCGCGGCAACCTTCTCGTATTTTTTACAAGGCCCCTTTCGGGACCACCAAAACGACGCCTCGGCGGAGCTGGCATGTCACTTGCCGTCTGTGACCCCTCTTTGCAGTTGTTATGCTTTTTTTCGTGCAACCCGTTTATAACAATTATCGGTTATAACAATGAAATTTTCATGGCACTTGAACATTGTTATAAGTGGACTTGACTGTAGTTCGAAGTTAGACTTTCCGGGTATTCAAAGAAATGCGAAGAGGAGTACACTCATAAGCTAAGCTATTTTTCTACCTAGGTTATGCGGCCAGGTGGTCGCAAACTGTGAGGATAATTGTCGTCGTAATGTCAGTATATAGTTAAATTCGATAATGAACTTTTTATTTGCTACAGTTAGCGTGTATGTTTATATTGAAAACTGAGAGGCGGTGCCCTTTGCTGACGATTCCATTTTGTACAATTTTAGCAACGCGACTGTGTCCCGAGATATGCACGTCTTAAATTTCAGCCCAAGCCGTCTAATTACGCATGCGAGGCCCCTCCCTAGTGGGACGCAGTGGTTGCGTATGGCGCTCCGTCTGACAATAATGTGAGGTGATAGGCGACGGTGATTACTTTTCGTTCTCGGCCAGCGTTTCCGTTCTTGGCCAGCGAAACCGAAGAATGACTGTGAGGGTGACGTGAGACGAGCCCTGTTTCTATGAGCAACCACAAGTAGAGTGGGTGGCAAGATGCTGTGCCGCTTAAGACTTCTTATGCACTTAGGTGCAGCGATACTGCCCTACTTTTTTATATGTATATAATAATGGGAGCTTTGTTTGTGGCATGGGTGAAATTAATGCCATCTCACAACATAAAGCGACAGCGTCAGCTGCCATACCGCACATTATTAACCACTAAAGTTTCCAGGGCGACTTGCACATGCGTAAAGAGAATTTACGACCCTGCAGTGTCAGCGCTTAGTAAACGCGGGTTAATGGCCCGTATTCTATATGTCACCTTTTTAAAATTACAACGCATCTACCAGTCCTCATGAAAGAGCATAAAATTGTGTCCACGTAGTCAAATTCATATTTATTTACTTACACACAGGTCCGATTGCGGCATTGCTTCGGAAGAAGTGCAGAATAAAAGAAAGAAAAAGCAGGTACAGTGTAAATCTATGGCCTACATACAAAAAGCATACACACATTTTAGAAATTTGCTTCAAATATAGCATTGCTTACCAGGCACGTACCCAGGGGGGGGGGGGGGGGGCCCGGGGGGGCCCGGGCCCCCCCCGAAATCAAGTGGCATACCCCCCCCCCTCCCCACCCACGCCACCACTCCTCACACATTCCTAAAGCGCCGCCAGATCAATGTTCAGACTTCGCAGCTGTTCATCGGTCAGCATTATGCTGCCTTTTTCACTCCTTTTAGATGGTGGTAGTTATCGGCATCTCTTGTAATGTGAAGGACAGTTTTCTCGTAGATTCCGCACCCGCGCGATTAACTCGAAATGCGTTCAGTTGTCACCATCTATTCAACCGTCACGCCCATAGCTGTTGCTTTTGTTAGTTCAACCTTCTTTGTTTAGGCTGATCCTGGCACCAGGAGAGGGATGCGGCTGTTACTCAGCTGGTCTGTACTCTCATGGAACGAGTTGCGGCCGGAGAAAACGCCAATTGCGTTTAACTTATCCCTTTGCTTCATTGTTTCCTTGAGTTACGGCTCGCTGCGACGCTGGCAGATGCCCGGAACCATATACACGTGATATGGGTTAGATAAGGTGGGAAATAAAATAATGTGAAAGAGCGTCCATCATGGAACCCTGCAATAATCCTTAAACCCATAAGCAAGATGACTGTCGCCTGTTACCTAGTCTGTTTTTCCCTAACTGTACAGCACTTTTCGTGCAAAATTGGCAACTGGAAACAAAAATCGCAAGGAGTTGAGAAATTAAGCGATCTACTAAGGGAGAGCCAAGGCACCAACCAAACGGAAAGCAAGAGTGAATAATAAAAAAGTTAACCGTTCTTTATGAGAATATTTATGGATCAACATGTTTTTATTTAAAAAGGAAACAGAGAAAACGCCGCCGGAAGTGGAGAACAATTACTTGTTTTGAATGACGCTTCTGCAGTTATCGGTTGAACCGCCTCACGTAGCCACTTCTCTGCTGTGCTTATGTGGGTGTTTTTCTAACCTTTCGCAGTGACCGCTGTACGTCTAGAATCGCAGAGTCCTGCGCTCTACGCGGTTGTATGGGACTGGCGGCCGCACAGCGTTACGCAATTCGCGGAAATGTCAAAACTGATCAACAAGGCGAAAATAGCTGATATTCGAAACTATAACATGAGAAAAACTGAAGAAGCCGTAAAAAATGAACGCAGCCTGAAATCAGTAAAAAAAAAACCTGGCATAGGACAAACCACGATGTATGCACTAAAAGATAAGAAGGATAATATCATCAGCAATCTCGAAGATATAGTAAAAACAGAGGAAAAATTCTAAGCTGACCTGTATACAGTACCCACAGAAGTCACGATAGTTCACTTAGAAACAGTAATGAACAGGATACAGAAACTCTCCTATAACTAGCGATGAGGTCAGAAGGGCCCTGCAAGACATGAAACGATGAAGATCGGGAGGATAAGGTGGAATAACAGTCGATTTAATCAAAGATGGAGGAGACATAATGCTTGGAAAGCTGGCGGCTCTTTATACGAAGTGTCTTTCGACTGCAAGGGTCCTAGAAAACTGGAAGAATGCAGACATTATACTCATCCACAAAAAAAAGGAGACGTTAAAGAATGGAACAATTATGGGACCATTAGCTTCCTCCCAGTATTATATAAAATATTTGCCAAAATAATCTCCAATAGAATAAGGTTAACACTGGATTTTGTCAACCAAGGGAACAGGCTGGCTTCAGGAATAGATACTTTACAATGGATCACATCCATGTAATCAATCAGGTTATTTCGAAATCTGCAGAGTACAATAAGCCTCTCTATGTGGCTTATATAGATTACGAAAAGGTATTTGATTCAGTACAGATACCAGCAATCGTAGAGGCACGACCTAATCAAGGAGTACAGAACGCTTACGTAAAAGCTTGGAAAATATTGCCACATGCGTGAGGTATTTGTTTGTTTGAACGAGGCGCGTAGGCGCCATCACTCCAGAAAAGAGGAGGGAGAACGAACTGGGCTCGCGCTGTGAATCTAACCGGTCAGCGCTGCAACCATTGTTGTAAATATAATCTGTAAATAGTTTCTCTTCTTACTGACTCGTCTTTCGCGTTAGAATATCTACGGAGGTTCTACAGCTACCTTAATTCTACGCAAGAAAAACAGGGAGATACCTATAGAGAAAGGGGTCAGACAGGGAGACACAATTTCACCAAAGCTATTTTGTGCGTGCTTAGAAGAATTCAAGCGATTAAACTGGGAAGGCTCAGGAGTAAAGATCGACGGCAAATATCTCAGCAACCTTCGGTTTGCCGATGATATTGTTCTATTCAACAACAATGCAGACGAGTTACAACAAATGATTGGAGACCTTAACACAGAGAGTGTAAGAGTGGGGTTGAATATTAATATGCAGAAGATGAAGATAACGATAAATAGCTGGGCAAAGGAACAAGAGATCAGGATGGCCAGTCGGCCACTAGAGACTGTGAAGGAGTACGTTTACCTAGGTCAATTAATCAGAGGGAACCCTGATCATGAGAAGGAAATTCATAGAAGAATAAAAATAGGTTGGATCGCATACGGCAGACATTGCCAGCTCCTGACTGGAAGCTTACCATTATTATTGAAAAGTAAGGTGTGCAATCAGTGCATTTTGCCAGTGCAATATGTCCAGTGCCAATGCATTTGCCAGTGCATTTCGCCAGTGGATATGGGGCAGAGACTTGAGAGAAAGTTAAGGACCACGCAAAGAGCGATCGAACGAAGATTGCTAGGCATAACGTTAAGAGAGAAAGAGAGTGGTTTGGATCAGAGAGCGAACGGGTATAGACGATATTCTAATTGACATCAAGAGGAAACAATGTAGCTGGGGAGGTCATGTAATGCACCGGTTAGATAACCGTTGGACCGTTAGGGTTACAGAATGGGTACCAAGAGAAGGGAAACGCAATCGAGGACGACAAAACACTAGGTGGAGCGATGAAATTAGGAAATTCGCGGGCGCTAGTTGGAATCGGTTGGCGCCGGGCAGGGGTAATTGGAGATCGAAGGGAGACGCCTTCGTCCTGCAGTGGACATAAAAACAGGCTGATGATGATGATGACGACGGTGGTGGTGGTGACGACGACGACGACGACGACGACGATGATGATGATGATCATGATTGAGGTGGTGGGCCCCCCCCGAAAAAAAATCCTGGGTACGTGCCTGTTGCTTACATAATATTAGTTTCTAGTGATATGAAATCTTACTCAGAATTATGACAATTGCCAAGAAACCAATGGTTTAAAAATTTTCGAAATGCTTGCCTTCCGCCGCAACACACCACATCAACCGCTCTCGCATCGAGTGGGCAACTCTGCGCAGCGTTTTCGGGTCGATGCTTCTACACGCGGTAACTATATTCTCATCTTCATATCGTTGACGTCGGTGGGCTCAACTGCGTAAACGCGATCTTTCACGTGGGCTCACAAAAAGAAGTCCAGTGGAGAGAGATCAGGGAATGTCGGCGGCCAAAACATCTCGCCTTCGCGTCCAATCCATTGCTGTGGAAAGTTACAGTTTAACCAGTTCTTTGCAGCGGACGAGAAATGTGGGGAGGCGCTGTCATACTGGAACCAAACTTGCCGCAGTTTGTTGAGAGGTAGACTCTAGGCAAATTTATCGACGACACCAGCAAGAATTTCGCGCGCATAATTCTTTCCACAGAGATTCCCTATGCGTGCCGGCATGCGTTTTTCCCTAGGCGTGCCGGCATGGCGGAGTGGGGTCGAGTTGTATACGCTCGGACGCTGGCTGCCGGCGCGCTGAAATAGGTGGAGCAGCCGGCACTGAAAGCTCCATTTGGCGACCGCTGTGTCGGAGTGACTGTCTCGCACCTGCGGCGCTCGTGCTAAGTCAGTCGTGCTGTATCATCGCTTTCTCGCGGCTTACGGCGATGCACCTTGGAAATAACTTCACAGATGTTTCTGTGGGCCTAAACGTAAGCTAACCTAACCTAACGTAGGCGAGACGCAAAGCCAATAATCCTAACGACGTGACATCAGGCAATAGCGTTCAACCGCGATTGGATCGTTTCGCGTTCATTTCGCTCAAAGGGGCCCACTAAAAAATGCTCCTCAAAAGCCGCGGATAGCAGCGTACGAAAAGCCTACCAATAGCGAAGATACACTGCACCAGGAGATCAGGCAGGGCCAACGTTACTAGACTTGGGCAAGGCCTTCACTGCGGCCTCTACTGTTCCCCCGGAAATATCAGTGATGCTTTTTTGAAGGTAGAGAACCGTAAGGGGCAAGAGGGGTTTAATTCCGCATGACTGATTCAGCACCAGCGCCACAGGCGCGAGGAAGTCTTTCCGACGTACCTTCAGACGCATGCAGCGATCAGTCCGCGCCCACTGCTTCACCGCGCGGGCAGCCAGCGTCGGGTCGTAAACAAACTCGACCCCACACCGCAATGCCGGCATGCCTAGGGGACAAACACGCGCTAAATAAACCTCCTCCGTAGTGCCTAGGCAAAGTCATATGTTCAGGGAGCAAAAGCCCCAGATTTTCTCTCTCGTGCCCTCTCTTACTAGCGCTTGCGCACAAATGTCGGGCGATCCCTCAAATGACCGTCTCGTGAAATCGCCCTACCTCACCGTCACCCCACGGTGTCTGCCCTCCGTCCCCGTCGCCCTCACAGACATTCCGAACACGGTGTAAGAATACTATGGTGTTCTTACACCGTAATTCCGAACGTATAACAATTTTGGAGGACGCTTTAGCTCTAGCTCGAGTGCTCCTATCTACATACACTTAAAAGGAGAATTCGTTTTTCTCAGCAACTACTGCACCAAACTTGACGAGGTTTGTTGCATTTAAAATAAAAACTTATAGTCTAGTGACTGTTGGTCTCGATTTATTTATTTAAGTTGTGAATGTTTTACTAAAATTTGGCAAAAATGGAAAATTTTCAGAAAACGAAACTATCAAGTTTACAACTCGGTAACTCAGCAATGAAAAATAATATCACAATTCTGTGAATTGCATCTCATAGTACATCTAAAGTGGACAAAAATAATATGTTACACATTTTTCTTTAATAAAATGGTAATGTGCAAATGCAGCTTCTGCAGAACCGTTGTACACAACGCAACAAATTCACGTAATATGTAAATTGACATATCAAATTTGTCCGCTTTGAATGATCTAATGGATGCCGTTTACAGAACCGTGATATCTGTTCTTGGCGGAGAGCTATCAATTTGTAAACTTCATGCTCATTTTTTTTTAGCTTTCGAATTTTAAAAAATTCTTTCAACAAAATTCAGGTCCTATATTCCGCTTCCAATAGCCAATACAATTCAACTTTTTCTCTCAGATGCAACAAATTTTATTGAAATTGGTCCAGGGGTTATTTCAGAAAAGCATTTCTGCGTTTTACATGTATTTGAACAGGCCGCATCGTAGTTGAGCCCGAGCTAAAGCTTCCTCTTGAGTGTGGAACGCGATAGCATGCGAAAATCCCTGACTGCTTCTCACGCACGCTTCCCGGCAACTGGAGCGTATGTATGTCTATCGGGAAACGCTGGCCGCGGACGCTACGGGCCTGACGGGCTGCCCAGGCGGCGCTGCGGAAACGCTAATAGGAAACGCTGGTCAACAGAGCCCTCTATGCCGCGCTTTTAGGTTTCGGGTAGTACAAAACGCGATGGCCTGCTGGTGAATGCATGGCTCCACGGTATATCTGCTCGTCTCAGCTGCGCCACGGTGGGAATTTTCCAGAATTTCGTGCATGGGAGGCTTTGTAGTATGGCGACGAGCGACCACGTAGACGTGGACGCTCGCGTCTACGTCAACTCTCGTGCGAGAGCCCGACTTTACCGGCCTACGTGGTCGCTCGTCCCCACAGTAGCATGCCTTCCGTCGCCAAGGAAGCAAAGCGCTGTGCCGAATGCGTTCACTGCGCACAAGAAGTCGCAGACGCCGTTTCGGTGCGCTGCCGCTTTCATGCGTCTGCTGATCAAGTCGCGCGATGCGAAGCTGCAACGGCAGACTGCTGCAATATGTGTCTATTCGCTTAAACACTTGCACCAACTCAGAACCGTTGCCCAATAACAATGAATATGAATTAGTTATCTCATCATCATCGTCATCACCCCCATCAGCCTATATTATGTCCATTGCACGACGAAGGCCTCTCCCTGCGATCTCCAATTACCCCTGTCCTGCGCCAACCGATTCCAACTAGCGCCCGCGAATTTCCTCATTTCATCGCTCCACCTAGTCTTCTGCCGTCCTCGAGTGCGCTTCCCTTCTCTTGGTACCCATCCTGTAACCCCAATGGTCCAACAGTTATCTAACCGGCGCATTACATGACCTGCCCACCTCCGTTTTTTTTCTCTTAATGTAAATTAAAATATCGGCTATACCCGTTTGCTCTCTGATCCAAACCGCTCTCTTTCTGTCTCTTTACGTTATGCCTAGCAATCTTCGTTCCATCGCTCTTTGCACGGTCCTTAACTTGTTCTCAAGCTTCTTTGTCAGTCTCCACTTCACTGCCCCATATGTCAGCACTGGTAAAATGCGCTGATCGGCACCTTCCTTTTCAATGACAATGGTAAGCATCCAGTCAGGAGCTGACAATGTCTGCCGCATGCGATCCCACCCATTTTTATCCTTCTATGAATTTCTTTCTCATGATCAGGGTTCCCTGTAATTAATCAGCCTAGGTAAACGTACTCCTTCACAAACTCTATAGGCGTTGACTGGCGATCTTGAACTCTTGTTCCCTTGCCCGGCTATTCATCATTATCTTTGTATTCAGCATGTTAATCTTCAGCCCCGCTCTTACACTCTCTCTGTTAAGGTCCTTAATGATTTGTTGTAACTCGTCGTGTAGTTAGTTATCTAATGAAACTAATGTAATAATCTGCTGGCGTTAGCACCGTAACTCAGCTTGAGCGGCTCTGGTATGTATTGACGCTGAGACTGCCGGCCACATGCATGCTTATGCTGCAAAAGCGCATTTCCAGACATGGCAATCAGTAAATACTGTGGTTGACTGACGCGCAGTAGCTCTTTTTTTTGTTTGTTTTTTGGAAGAAGAACGATGCCGCAGCAACAATTTCGTTTGTTGTCATTCATTTCTTTAAAGTAACATGTAATGTGACAACGACTGTTTAAACACCACTTTTTGCATACAGTTCCCTATCTTATTGCCGCAACTGACTGTGCCACGTCAATCGATCAATTTTATTTCGCTTGTTCTTTCAGCGACACGCTCTGAAACAGTTTCAAACGCTATATGTGAACTTTCGCCTAATTAGGTGGGCCGCTTCCCCGTAAGACATTGCTTTAGGTCCTGTAAATTCCTGTGCGTGGCAGATTTCTAATAAAAAGAAATTATCCGCATGCACCTTTAGGGACGACTGCATGTTTCATGGTTAAAGGGTCAAAGGTGGCCTGGGCGTTTCGACGGATGGCTGGAAGCATAAACTCAAGCTGATGAAGGAACTTTAGGGTAGACGTACGTGAGCGGCCTGATCGGTCTGCACGGTCCAGCCACCTGTTGGCGCATAGCTTAACCAGCCGAACAAAGCGCTAATACTGCTTTAACCAAGTGTAAAACACTTGGTTACCAAACACTTTAAACACTAAAACAACGTATCAACGATTTCACTCCTGCGAAAAATTTACACCAGCAGCAAAGAAGGATACATTTTGTCACTGCTACTGTTTGTGGTTGAGCTCTGTGCCGCCAGGTGGCTGCACCTTGCAGACCATTCACATTTGCGTTTCTACTAATCCCGTGAAACGACACGGTCAAATGGCCAGGCCCTGTCCCCTTGCGCTTGCCTTTACCCTAATACCGGACTTCGCAAAACGCTATTGCGTCAGCAATCTTCCGGTGTAAAGTGACGGCCGCAAATGTGCAAATCCTGCCGCCGATCGGATAGCGGCAGTCCGATGCGCCGCAGCCAGTCCGTTCGTCTGCTGTCTTGCAGAGGGACACGGTGTCGCAGCTTGACATATTGCCAGTCACTACGTTTGCAGTCCACAGCGCAACAACTTTGTAAAGTAGCGACACCCTCCTCCTCCGCCTTCACTCTTCCTCGTTTCTCCTCTCTTTTACGCTCCCTCCTCGACCGTGGCCCCGCCGACACCACTCGAGCGTAGCAGACGACCTTTCGCAGACTGAATGCACGCATAGCAAGGCGGTGCGCTTTAGGCGTTCGCGTTGGCTTTCTAGTTCCGAGTAACTTCGCGTACAGCATCTAATTTCTGTACGGACGGTCATGCAAATTCAGTGACTGCAGCTTTCTTTTCCTGCTTTGATAATTATTTTTTGAAGAAGTATCTGAACGAGAGCTAACGCTGTGCCATGACGACTCCGAATGTATTGCGTTGCTACAATTAGGTACACAACATTTGTTTTAAGTGAGTGTCGCGAGATGCTGTTGCGAATGGTTGTAAATAAACATTTGCGATCGAATGCAAACATCCTGACTTAATCCACGTAAATAATCCACGCCGTCTTTACCATGTGAATCCGCGGCGCGTATAAGCTATGACGTACAAAGGCCCACAGAGGGCACGAACGATCGCTGCTCTGAAGGTTCGAAAGAGCATCACAAGCTACAGTGCCACCAACGTGCATGCTTGCCAATCTTCTAAGCACGAGCAAAGGCGGGCGATGGTGCTACTATGTTTTTCGTGCCTCAAAGTCGACAGCAATACGTGCGGCCGATCATCGAGTCGTGATTCCGCGTATATAGAGAATTAAATCAGTTTTCTCGTATTCGTTCGCGAAGCGGTAACGCGGTAACAGCGCTTCATTCAGGCTCAAACAAGTGCATTATTTTTTTCATGTTAGTGACTCATCACGAACTCGTCCGCTCACGAAGTGACTCCCTTGGTGCATGCAGTGAGGATGGTTGCGCTCACTCCGAAATAACGTTTGCGAGATATGACTAGTCAAGTGGTGACCGCGCAAAGAATTGCCGCGCTATACGACGTGGCCGAAATTGCGGTAAGTGAACTGATGCAGTCGTTCAATTGAGGCATCATATGTTGTCTCATTACGTGTGTCTCAAAGACATAGTGGTCGAAGGAGCTAATAGTTGAACGAACGTAAAAGTAAGCGAACGACGACGACTAAACCAGCCAGTGAACGAAAGGGTGACCGCACGTTTTATTTGCGAGTGCCCCACCGCCGCATCTTAACCTACACACACTTTAAAGCTTACACGAATTAACACGTACGTCTCAAAGACTTATGACGCTGTCGTTCGGCGATGAACGCGGTTTCGGGAGAGCACGCACACTTTTCCTTTGTATCGCAAATCCACCGGGCGACCGCCAATAACGAACACGAACAAAAGAGGCAAACAAAGCTATTCGCTCTAAAGAAGGCTAGTTAGTAACCACAAAATGCAGCGAGTAGCTTTCCCTAAGATGGGTTTTCACGCTCAGCCTCAAATTTTGTCAAAAGGAATGCGCTGATTCCTAAAGGTTTCGTAATCACGTTTTCGCACGCAGCCTCGCGTGCCCGCGAATTAAAGCATGTTGGCGTACAATATGATTAAGCGCACCAAATACGACCGTACTGCTTGAATATACACAGTACACGTCACGTAGGACTATACTATGAGAGACTCGCAACTACCTCGTATAGTCGTGTGGAGAATCTTGGTCTGAATTGTTATCCCTCCCAATTCGATGAATCCGTGTCTTTCTTCCTAACCCGTAACGCTTACCGGATGGTATCGAAAAGAGTTTCTTGTCTTTGCTGAAACTATTTTGGCATACGAAAGCGCGGCAGTTTATGGTGATACAAAATGCTTGAAGCGACGTCGCACTTGCCACAAAAGTTCAAGGCGTTCGCAAACCAAAACACGGAACAGCAACGGTGCCATCATGCGCTCCTTTCCACTCTGTAGACGCTTCTCAAGCGAAAATGGCGTTGTAGCACGACTCTAAACGAACGAAGCCGGCGCGAGGGCTCACGTGATGTCATTAGGCCAATTGCGACGCGGCGTTGGCCTCGATCAGAGCGCGCGAGGAGGAGGCAGCATTCTTCAAAGCGTGGCGCTACTTTAAAAAGTTTAAGGGGTTTTATTCAAAATTCCAGTGCGTCAGCCCCGTGCACGAAGGCGGGCTTTCTGGTAGAAACTCGGCCTCTTGCTTGGAACATGTGGGTAACAGCGCAAACAGGCGACCACAAGAAGGGAGACACGTACTACATACAAGCGCTGACACGTACACACAGCGCTTGTGTGTACGTGTCTCCCTTCTTGTGGTCTTCTGTCTGCACTGTTACCCATATGTTTCAAGATGAAGCAACTCGCCCAAAAATAAGTATTGATGAAGTTCAACTCTTGTTTGGGCCGCGATGGGTGGATGTCTAGAGCGTCCCCTTTGGAACGAGGAGGTGGGTTGTGCCACCAAGCTCTTGTCGTTTTATTGCCTAATGCCCTACCTATGTTAAAAAAGAAAAAAAAGAAAGGGAAAAAAGAACCCATGATGGATTCCTATAACCGAACTTTGTGAACCCCTGTTGTGAACTTTGTTTTTTTGTACGCCTCCATTGTTTGTCGTTTCCCTACTTTTATTCCACGAATCTTTCAATCGCTATAGTCTCTATTGCGGACATGTTTACCTTCCCGCTGCTCTCGCTGAACCCAAGGGCTTCAAGAAGGCCAGTGATTCCTAAATCGACCGTTTGGCAGATATATTCACATCTAATAAAACATGCTGCACAGTTTGTCTTGTCTAGTCTTGTATCCTCAACAGTGGCGCGTACCCACTATGGGGGAGTGGCTAAGAAGCAGGCGGTTTTCCGTATGCTTAGAAGTAAAGCGAAACTATACTTGAATAGTGGAGCGTGGGACGATAGAACTGTAATTTAGAAGTGTAATGAAAAATTGGTAAGAATTTTGATAAAGTAAGTTAACGTAAAGAAATGAAATAATATAAATTCCCTAGCTTTACCGCAGCCAAGCACATGCTCCTTCTTCCTTCCTATATATTATTATATAAGTGTGTGTTCTAAAGCATCCTGATCTCGCTTCGAAAAGAAATGAGCTTCCCTTTGAGTTATCGTAAATTGTTTCTTTCCTGATTTCGTTTTTCACTCTAAGTAGTTACTCATGGCAGGTTTCCTTTCCATTGCCGCCACCCATGAGATTATTTCAGCCTCTCTGACTTTCCGCTTGACGTTCTTTGTTGCTGTGTTGCCCACCCTACAGGACTTGCTGGTAAACTTCCGAGTTCTTTTCCTCCGCGTTACGGCGGAGACGAGCGCCAGCTGGAGGTATTGCAAAGAACCGGGCGCGCCGCTCCGTGGCCTCCGAGACACCCACGTGCCGGCGTACGCAAATGGCGGACGCCGTGGTCGGTCTGTGAATTGTGGAAACGCTGGAAAAGGGGTTTCCTTGAGCTTTCGCGTAACAGAATTATGTTTTCTCGTACAGCCAAATTACAATCCGAAATATATAATTTCTGTATGTTGTGTGTATGTCGTAGTTTACAATTTTCCCACGTATTTTAGCTTGAGAAATCTTATTAGTCCTGTAGATTCCTTGCGTCACGTTACAGTGTTCTAGAAGGTGTAGTCACGTGGATGGTCTGGGTATGGGTGGTTCGGAAATCTTTTCGCTGAAGCGACGTCCGTCGGAGGGGCGATGCTGGTTCTGCTGCGGCACGGGTTCCTTAACGAAACTTGCGGACAACGTTACGTGGCAATGAAGGGAAAGCTACGGGCGTGTGGCTGCTGCACATGTGGTACGGCGCGTTGCTTGGAACAGACGCTGAATGGACACTGCTTCACGTGCGACAGTTTCGCGTTTGCCCAGACGCGGAAGGGACAAGCCGCAAAGCAAACTTTTAGATTCAGTGATGTGTTTTAACTTCTTTAACTGTTGCTAATAAGGTGTTCAAGTTTTCTTTTCCCGAGCTTAAACTTAATTGGATGAAAACTCGGGGACTCCTTTCAGAAGCGCTCTCACTTGTGCGCGCTTTGCCTCCGTAGCTTTCCCTTCATTGCCACGATAGTCATACCGAATTTCTTTCTCTAGCTATGCCCCAGTCCTCACCTCACCTCTGTGAGAGTGAGGGCAGACGAGGTTTAGGATGCCCTCTTGAATACTCGTGAGGGAATGATACAGAACGTACTATCGGCGTCAAATGAAAGTTGAACAGCGAAGCGCGTGGCCCAAGCATAAGTGAAGATATAGTGCGCACCGTCCAGTCATCACCATTGACAGGCGCGCACATCCAGTTTGGCCGCACTGCGCGATCCCCCTCTAGTGAGATAATTTCGCTTCTGTTCTGGTTCTTACATTTGAAAGGGAGAAAATAAAAAAATAAAAATGAAGCTAAAATATTTCACTTCACGGCGAGTCTTGTCGCACAGATCGCCGCAAGTGCTGTCGGCGCGAACAACGGTGCGCGAGGTGCAGTTTGCACCGTCATCACGAGATAGATTGGCCCGCGCGGCGCGGGCGATGATGGTGCAAACTGCACCTCGCGCACCGTTGTTCGCGCCGACAGCACTTGCGGCGATCTGTGCGACAAGACTCGCCGTGAACTGAAATATTTTAGCTTCATTTTTATTAAGAACAGGAAAAGATCATGATTGAAAAAGTGAAAAGGAACTCGGCTGTAATGAAACACAAGGCACTTTGGAACTATAATAGGTACGAGGTGGTTAGGGGCGTATGGAAAGGGGTTATGGTACCTGGCCTCACATTCGGAAATTCAGTACTGTGCATGAAATCGGAAGTTCAGGCATGCATGGAAACGAGACAGAGAAGTGTAGGCAGGTTGGCCTTAGGAGCACACGGGAACACCCCTAATGAGGGAGTGCAGGGGGACATGGGATGGACGTCATTTGAAGGTAGAGAGGCAATAAGTAAAATAAAATTTGAACAGAGACTCTCAGCACTGGAGGAAAAAAGGTGGGCAGGAAAACTGTACAAATATCTGTACATGAAAAGTTTGAACACAAAGTGGACACTCCGAACGAGGAAGCTGAGGAATAGATACCTACAGCCGAGGGAGGGGATCCAAAGTGGTTCTAGTGTGGGAAAGGAGGTGAAGGAGACGGAAAGAAAAATGTGGGAAGAAAGAATGCTCGGAAAGCCATCGTTATCAATGTATAGGTCACAAAAACAGGAGATTAAGAGAGAGCTCTTATTTGATAACTCGCGGGGCAGCTCACTATTATTCGAGGCTAGGACGGGGGTTTTGAGGACGAAAACATACAGGGATAAATTTGAAGACGTGGACCTTCGGTGCGCAGCTTGCGGAGCAGAAATGGAGACCACTGAACATATAGTGCTGAGATGCACAGCCCTTCGCCCGACCCAGGCAGAGGGAACAGAGGCAGATATGGAAGGGGCATTAGGTTTTCCCGGGGAACGAGGGCAAATAGATGAGAAAAGAGTGGCAGTAACGAAGGGGAGGCTAGAGGATTGGTGGAGGAAGTCAAGGGATAGATAATAACATAAATCGGGGACAAAATGTTTTCTCTACTGTTTTAGATAGTTATCTTGGGGGGGGGGAGTAAAAACTAGGTTGGGAAAAAAAAGAATAATAATAAAATAGGAGGGGGGGAGCAAAAGGCTAGGTGGCGCCAGCCGCCGCCCGTTACAAAGGGTATAGCCGCCATCCATCCATCCATCCATCCGGCGGTCTGGTAAAACGGGTGAAACATAGGGTGAAACTCGAACACAAATCTTCCAAGCGCGTTGCTTTGGTTGTGCTGATTGAGCGTATCGCGTTCTGAAGACCTCAAAGGCGGCATCTGATGATGCTTGACACTTGCGCACAGCTGTTTGTTGTTTTCAGGCTTCACGTTTGACAGATCATTCTTCGCTATGGCGGCCGATGCGCAGCACAAACGATGGGGTGAGCTACCACCACTGATCACAGAAACGGAATCTGGAATTGCTGCCATTGAACGGGAGCAGATCACCAAACCCCGTCCAGTGCCAATTCAGGGAGCTGCACTATATCAGCCGGGAGCACGCAGCCTACATTACCAGTACGTGTTGTACGAGCTTGCCTTTGTATTCTGATAGGTTTGCTTCCGTTGACTTGATCTTGTAACTTTTGTCTCCTGATTTGTCTCACGCTTTTCTTCTATTTCTTTCAGAGCCGAGCGGAGTGCCCAAGAGTACGGTGCCATTGACCCAATAACAGTGCACACCATCGCATTGATCCAACATGCGAAGAAAGTTCAGTCATGCATCACAAACCTTCAGCAGCAGGACAGAGACATTGTGAGTTCTCTTCTTTCTTTCTTTTTTCCCTCTACTTCTGAAGGCATTACTACTTACTCCGAACTACGATACATAGTACGCGAAGCACGATCGTGCAAACAGACGGATGACAACGGGCAATTTCTGCGCGATGTACTGAATTGAAAAAATGCTGCTCACTTTTGGTGGAAGTTCTATCTTTAACGAAGAAGGGGGGAAAAAGAAGTTGCACATTGTTTGCCAGTGCTGTGGCTAAAATTTGGTGACCATGTGCTGCGAGTGTTTTAATGTTTCTGTTTTTTCCTGCAAAACTCAGAAGCCGCTGGAAGCCGAGTACTTGCCACCTATACCAGAAGGACCTAGTATTCCAGGCCTGACAAGCCCAGGCAACAGCAATCGCCTCGAAATGAAGTCAGAGAAGCAAGTATTCCACTTTTGATGCTGACATTCTGCGCATGATTTACATGCAAGGTGCTTTGTTCTTTAAAACTATTTGTTGAAAGATTTGTTCAATGCCAGACACATTCCATAACTTTCATGCGAGGTGTTACAGGTCCCCTTTAATGTAGGTTCGTGTGGCGGAGGAATCACTGATTCAGTGCATAGACAGTGTAACATGGCTCAATAGCACTACACTGTGAAAGAAGCAGCTTTCTGCGATGCCCTTACTCAAGGTGTGATAGGTCACTGTCGAGCCACATCATGCTTGGTTCATGGTTTGCATGGTTGATTTTGTTCAGCTTTTGAATCCACCTTTGGCAAGCAGAGGGTGCAGCTTCAGAATGTGCAGCCTCATGAAACCTCAATGCCACCTGAAGTAAAGCTTGACAGTAAATAGTTGCAGCGAAGCATATGTTTTATTTCAGTTCAATAAAGAATTAGGCTTTCACCGTTCCACTATATTAGACGAGTGAAAACGTGTACAAATACACACTTAATATTTTTGTGGAAGTACGTACTAATTGCAGCCTCGCGGAGGAACAGTGGCTGGCGGTTATGAGGGCATGGGCGGGGCTTCAACGCAGACTTAAATCGTATCCTGCTATAGTACCAATTTCACTGCAAAGCGTCACACGATACTTCTTTTCACGACATTTTGTGTGGATTAAAAATTATAACTTATACTTCAACGTACAGAATTTTGGATTCTAGCACTATAAGTCATGTTCTTCTCATTGCCGCCAAAATCTCGCAACACATTCTGGGCAGTTCTCAGTCCCTTTAACATAATTTGAGCAAGCGGTCATTTTAGCTGCTTGTTTTGTTTTATTGAGAAGTGCTGTCTGAACTTTTAAATCTAACAAATATTGGTCTGCCATGGGAGCAGTGATGTCACAATATGATGGCTGCTCTGATCATCACTCCTAAGTTATATCTGACCACCACTATTTGGTGTCTAGTTAAGCCAAATAAAGTACTTGATAATAGATAATAGAATACTTGTGCCTGTCAATTTTATGTTCGCAATTACCATGGGTAAACATTCAGCGGGCTCTTATTGTCCTCTAAATCAGCCTGTAGCGATGCTGAACGTTTCAGAGATTGGAGCTAGAAAAAGCCTGCCCCAGCCGTAGGCTCAGCTAGCTCAGAGCGATCGGGGGAACCACATGATCAAGATTCTGTCTGACTTCAGTCACACTCCCAACTTGACAGTGAGAGCACCTCTGAGTTGGAGTGTGGCACTCAGGATGAAGCAGGTGAGTGCATTCTGAGTACGCACTTTCAACCAGCCAAATGTTAACCGGACTGTGAGAGTGCTCCAGAGTGCCTGAGGCTGACCAGTCGAATGCACCATACGTTTAATTTTCTCATGGATAAATAAGTTGACTTAGTCCCCATTACTTTGCCTTGTCGGCAAGGGGATGATAAAGCGTTTGTTCTAAATGCATTTTGTAATGCAATACATGTTACTACCAGTTCATGGACAGTGCTCAGTGATTAAAACATGATCCTCTGACTGCATGGCTGCTTGTACCTCTTAGGCCAACTCTGGCTGCTGGGGTCACCGAGCTGATGCGTCGTGGTATACAATAAAAGTGAGAGCCTTTGTTATGCATTGTGACTGCATTGCATCCCACAGAAATCACCCAGTGTTCACTAGTGGCACAAAAAAGCAGCCAAAGCCATGCTCTCTGAGTATCATGTGTCATTTGCTGAACACTACATAATTTGTATGCTGCATTGATATCTGTGTTGCTTTTTTCACTCTAACGGGGCACTTGTTAGGCCACATTTTAGCTGACATGCCTGGCTAGTGACCTTTACATTTTCAGGTTGTACACTCCTTTTATTGAATTCTCTTGTATGAAATCTCATTGCATAGTTGCATTCGGTGGAGTGTTAAACGCAAGTTTGAAGCCATCTTATATTTACATAAACTTTTTGTAGCTAATATTATATTAGGAGCTTCCACACAGCATCACCTCGGTGGATGCTTAGCAAGATATCATGTCATCGAGACATTTGTAGCTATGCTTTTTTTTAACAGTAGGTTGCTGTAGGCTTGGTCTGCAACAATGAAAGTGTGTCCTTTCATCTACATATAGTTGATGAAAGGGCACCTTTTCTAGCCTCCTAGTTAACTCAGATGGTAGAGCGACCACTCTGATAAGTAATTGACCTCAAGTTCAAATCCCGGCAATTTTTGTTGAACTGTGATGCTTTCTTTCTGGCGCATGTGTTGTACCCTTTACCCATCCCTGTTTTTCGCACTTCCCTTGCATGAAATTCAGCCCTGTTGTTCCAACAGGGCTGAATTTCCACCCTTTTCGGTTGCTCAGTGGTTATGGCATTGGGCTGCTGAGCATGAGGTCGTGGGATCGAATCCCGGCCACGGCGGCTGCATTTCGATGGGGGCGAAATGCGAAAACACCCATGTACTTAGATTTAGGTGCACGTTAAAGAACCCCAGGTGGTCAAAATTTCCCGATGCCTCCACTACGGCATGCCTCATAATCAGAAAGTGGTTTTGGCACGTAAAACGCTTTTTTTTTTTTTCCCACCCTTTTCAAGTATATTTCTTTTTGAAAAACCAGTATGGGTTTCCTTCTTAGCTTTGTGCTTCAGTGGGGTGGAT
Source organism: Dermacentor albipictus (assembly GCF_038994185.2). Classification (NCBI taxonomy): domain Eukaryota; kingdom Metazoa; phylum Arthropoda; class Arachnida; order Ixodida; family Ixodidae; genus Dermacentor; species Dermacentor albipictus. The sequence continues at coordinate 22,638,782 of NC_091823.1, forward strand.
AACAATTTTCTTTTTCACAAGCATTCCTCCACGTTGCAGGTTTCCACAGAACTGATTTGCTATATTCAGTAACCCATTGCTTCAAATTGTCTATTAATCCGCCCTCGCTCTGCGATGTGCTAGCCTCCTAGTTAGCTCGGATGTCAATGCGACTGCCCCTGTAAGGTGTTGGTCCTGGGTTTGAATCCTAGACCAGGACGAATTTTTCTCCAACTGTAAAGCTTCCTGTATGAAAAACCTATCATGGCTTCTGTTGTAGTTTCATGCTAAAGTAGGATAGATGACTATTTTTCCTTTTAATCTTTGCATAGTATATTTTTTTACCAGAAACATATCAAAATGAGAATATTGATGGCCTCTGCAAATGTAATACCTCAATCCCTGCACAGAATTCTTGCTTCCATTTTTAGATATCTTTTTTTTTTTGCATCTTTCACTTAGTAAGCCCTCATTTCCTTTATTTGCCTGAATATCAAGGAATCAATGATAGTGCAGAGTTCGTGATCCTCGTGCTAGCAGTGGTTTTCTTCGTAGTCTGAATGGCATATGATGGTTACATCTGCCATTTATCTGCTTCTATGACGACTCACATAAGCCAGGTTCCAATGGTTTAATGTGATCCCTCACATTCACCGCTCTGGTTGGGTGCCCAAATGAAATATTGCTTTCTTTGGTTGTGTCCTCCATGTGCCTTGCCTGCTGTTCTGTTTGTGCAGGAAATGCTCCTGGAAACCACCGCCTCAGCTAGGGGATCATGCAACCCGTGTTATTCTTCGCAGAGCAGTCACTGCCATCTGCGCACAAGCTGGGTTTGACAGTAAGCTCATGCCATTTGCTTGATTTAGTGTATGCAATGCTTCCGTTGTGGGGGTGTCTTGTTTCTTTCTTTCTTTCTGCAATAAATAATTAACCATGAGGGAATGATTTTTGCAAAAAAATTCACCCCTCAAAGTGTTAATGGTGATGATGCTCTTCAAGGCTGTTCCCAAGACATATCTTTGTGTATTCAGGCTGGTAAAGCCTCCAAGCTTTTAGAATGTTCCTTGAGTTATGTTATAGCTCTGACTTGTATGTTGGCAATTTTCTTTAAGAAGCTTGCAACATCACTGCGATTTCGCAGCTCTTTTCGTTTCGATTATGGCTACACAGCATTCACTCTGTGAGTGATTACTGCAAGACAGTTGACACTGTGCATTCTGTTGTGCTGTCTGTTGGACAATCAACATGCTTGCATGATGCCTAATTTTTGTCTTTTCTTTATTTGAAGCCTTATTCAGGATAACTTGTGCCACTTCACTAGTGGTGATTTATGGTGAATTCCATTAGAGGGGGGCCGGTCATGAGAACTACTTGCATTCCCAAGAGACCGCTCAGTCTTTACAAATTCGAGTCCATGGGAGGATAACAAAATGCTTCATGCCATATCGCAGCCTAAATATAGTTATCCACAGGTGAGCAAACAGCTCTGCTTTGACGGAAAATATAAAATCCACCTGTATACCCTCTTATAGGAGCCCAGGGAAGTGCACAGATATGCCAGCGTTGGAGGGCAATGAAAATGAAAATTGCATGTACATGAGCATGGTGCTGCTGAACAGTTCTTAACGAGCGAATGAGTCGGACGCCTTTTCCTGGTACCACATCTTCACATATTGTTGGGATGAAAAGAACAGCACAATCATTGTTGCTATTTGTTGGCCAAAAAGCTCTTGCGTAGTTAAGTGCCACAAGAATTCAACAACACTTTACAAGACTTAGTGTTATTGTTAGAGACATCATTAACAAGTTCAGTGCCTACTACTTTTTCGTTAATATAAAACAAGCACTCGCTTAAGTACCAGAAAAATATAGTTCAGGGCTGATACAGCGCTCATGTTCACAATGAAGAGCAAGGCAAGAGGGTTCGATTATTTATGTGCTAAGTGATGCAAAGTGCGAGTGTGTATCTCAGGGAGAGAACCTTGTGTCCAGTTTATAGCGTGTGTTGGCGATTGGATCCACAACGATTGTAGGTCAAGATGGGAAGATGGCTGCTTTTCTCTTGTGATTATACCAACAGAATCTTAGTCAATTAATGCAATGCTCCGCAGAGGTGTTTGAGCTAGCTTGTCTTCCCTGGCGTCATTCTTATTCTACTCGGTACTTCTGCTAGTTCCCATTGTTGCCTAATGAGATTTTGTAGAACCTAAGACTACATTTCCACACTCTCATGCTAAAAAATTTGCTGTCTTTGTAAATTGCAAGTAAATTAATATGGCTATTAAGTGTCAGCTCTCCAGTTTCTGCTCGAATGTCCTGTCACTAAATTGCAGCAAACTGACATTGTACAGTCTTGCCTTGTGTGGTAGAAATTTCTGTGCATGCTGGTATATATACACCCACACTTTTTTTTTTTTTGCTTGTGGACAAAAAAAAGGTAAAAGTAATTGGGCTCAATCTTATTGCCATTGTGATGAGGCAGTCTATTATATTTAATAACAGGGGAAATAACGCCCACTTAAGAGTTAACTATCATGAAAATGTTGGTTGTTGTGTGCCAGTGAAGAGAGCAACTTTGACAGGCAGGCATAAAGGCTGTCTCAGACTTGCTGATGCAAACTAAAGAAAAATTGGAATAAAGTGTCACAGGAGACAGATAGAAATAGGGTAAATTGACAATACATATTATGTTCTAATTTTTCCCAGCTACTTGGAACTCTGTGCTGGAGGTTCTGACCGATGTCTGCAGCGACATTTATCGTCGCATCTGCTGGCAGCTACGTACAGTCGTAGACCGAGAAGCACTTACTGGTCAGACTGGCTTTATGGTAAGAATGCACTACTCGCTACAGGTGTTCTTTTTAGTTTTTCTCCCTCTTTAATTCCCCCTCCCCCTTTTTGATATCTGTATTTCAGCTTTCTGCAAAATGTCTAAATTTCTATCCAGGTCCTTCCAAGCAAAAGTCGGCATTCACCTAAAAGTAGTTATTAAGGATACCAATTTTTCATCATCTAAGGTGCTTTTTTTATAAGTAATCTACATGAACATTGTAGCTTTCTGTTACACTCACATGGATGTGGCATTTTTTTTTTTTCCATAAAACATCTTCCACCTTGTGGATTTTCATCGAACTCGATTGCTTATTTATTGTTTCTGCTCTTTGAGCTGTAAGGTAATTTGCGCTCACCCTGCCTACTGCTAGCTTCCTTAAAGGACCCATCACCAGGTCTGGCCATTTTGAGCTGACAAGCGCAGAGCATACATTGCATGATAACAATCGTGTCTGCAAAGTATTAGATCGCTACACGCCGTGGAAAGATCTGAAATTTAAATCCAAACGCTGTTTCCCTCTTCACTCGCGGCCGTCATGCTCCAAGCCGGACGGTGCCGTAATTGTGCCCCTGCACCTATGTAATCGTGTCCGCAGTGTGATGTCGCTCGTGGTGACATGTGACTTCGAGAATTATTCAAGACAACATCTGTTATCTGTGCAGCTTGTTGCTCGAATTGAAGTTTAGAGAAACAATAAAACACACAAACGGAATGTCTGCGTGTTTTTTTGTTTTACTACACACCGAAGCAAGAGAGATGTACTTCCGCTTCGTCTGCTTGTTCCCACGGTCGTGTGGTCATGTGTGCAGCTACCGAAACTATGCCATTTTCTACCGTGTTTCAGTGCGTGATCACGCTCTGTGATCCACTTGTTTTGCCTCAGTGTTTCTGTACCACTGAATTATATCGCTGGTCATGTTTCCTTGTGCACAGTGCGCAAAATCATGCGCTATACGAACGAGATAACGCCTTGCGCGCCGCATGGTCAGCGGAAATGCGTAGTGAAAAAAGAAAAAAAAAGTGAGCAGAAAAAAAATGAAGGCGGGGCCTGTCATGTATGCGTCACGTGATCCTTGAAGTCTGGTATGGGTGAATGCAGGGAAGGAATTTCACTTGAGTAGGCTAGACGAGGTGAGTGGAGAGCGCGTCTTGCTTGGCAGGGGAGCCCGCCTGCTGAAATCATGGGCTTGCAGCACTGAAATATTTTAAATATCGCAGCCTATCTCACAGGCCCATAGACAGCAGGAAATGAACTAGTGCTCTGGCTGCCTTTATAACACGTGTCTGTGGTCTCCACTGTCCATGTATCTTTGCTCTGACAGTGGCCAACTGTAAGATGTCTCTTAACGGCATAGCATGCAGCATTACTGGGCAGAACAAAATGTATCTGCAAAATGGAAAAACTCACTGAACTGTTGCAGATGCTAACACTACTTTATTGTTAAAATAAATCACATTAGTATGTGCACTTCCATCTGATTTGACAACTGGTGAGGCTAGTATTCTGTTCTTGAAACTTGTTGATCCATAATTGGCACCTCATCAGCCAAAGTGTTTCAGAGCAGGGGCAACACAATATGACTTGCTTGAAAATCAGTCTACGTGAAAATGCAGGCCATCTCTTTGAACAGTCAGGTCAGTGCATTTTCAAATGAAAAGCAATATTTAAATATACAAACACTGCTAGAATTTGTTTATTTTCAGAGTGCAGATAATAAAGGGCCCTGAACCACTTTTTAACGAAGTGTAGAAAGGCATTTGAAGTGAATACAGGCTATTTCAGAAATACTTTGCTGCAAAAAGTACTTCAATGCGTTCAGCAGAAGCAGAGTTATTGGCAACCAAACACGGCCTCCACTGTGCTCTCATTTTTTCTTCAATGCCTTGCATTGCAAAGGCGAAGGCGTGCCCACAACACTCTACCTTTTAAATGTTACCGTGGCACGCAGTTAAATTTCATTTTGGATGTTAACGTAGATGCCGGGACTTCCGCCTTTGGTGCCTATGACGCGCTAAACGTAATCCAAATGCGGTTGTCCTCAGCGAGCCTCAGTGCACTTAACCAGTGGACTCGGGGCAGCGCTCGATGGCGCTTGCAATATCTACGCCATGTAGCCAACCGCAGCTTGATGTCAGCTATTGGCCAATAGCAGCCATCTAAGGGAATGACAAAAAAGTGCGTCTAGACAAAAATGAGGACAGGGCTTTCTGTTGAAAAGAGATGGTTTGAGAGAAAGGTGACTTCGTGATCCGCTTGCACACTCCACGCACTGCATACGACAGCAAAACATGGCTGAGATGTTCACAGCAGCATATGCTACCCACAGACTGTTATTTCAGCAAGCGTGAGGGGTGGTTCAGGGCTCCTTTAAAGTACAGAGGTGTTTCCTCTATATACGTGTATAATGTTGGGTCCTTTAAATGAGCTGTAATAACTATGCCTTGGGCATAGTTATTATGCTCATTATCAACAATTTCAGAGTATCCATTTTCAAGCCTTTTGATTTTAGTGAAATGGCTGTGAAACGGAGAACACCTCTTGTGATATCTGTGCTGGAAAAGTTCAATTAAGGATTTTAAATTCCACGGGCTCTGAAATTCTAACTGGTGCAGTGATCACACAAGTCATCACTCAACCTTATACCTATTACTCATCCGATTTCCCACTGAGAATGTTTCCCTATCTGATGCATGGGCAGTTTTTACTGTACCTTAATTTGTGATGTCTATCATTGTGCAATACCACAGGATGCTATGGACCATGCCTTGCACGAGTCAGGCTTGGAAGGACTTCAGTCATTGGTGCAGTTCTTCGACGAACGCATTGTTGGCTACAATCGACACATGCTGAGGACCTGTCGCAAGTTACACCAAACCTACCATAAAGTCAAGCTACCACAAAGCTGTTCATCTGTTGACACCAAAAATATCAAGTCAGTGCTGCATAGATATGTTGTTCCTACTGTAATACGATCAAAAGTTTAATGAACGTAAATTTTGAATATTGGACCTTGTGTATGCATGTGTGCATGTGTGAATACAGTCGAACCTTGTTAATGCGATCCCGTTACGTACGATTTCCCAGCGCCAACGTTCGCGATCGAGAACACACAAAAAAATGACTCAATAGAGTTACAAAAATTTTTTGTTGGTTCATACATTACCCAGAAAACATGATTTTTCGGCACTAACATTCAGTACGTCACCAAACTGCGATGGTATGGTACGTTTTCCTGGATCCCGTGTAAACATGGAAATGCACAAGGCGCGCACGATTAAGAACAGGGTGTTTCACATTTAACTAAGGATTTTAAAAAAAGTGGTTAGCACCAGCTGAATGAAACCAACGGCACATGTTTGCCATCATGGGGCAAACCATGTACCCCATGGTTTTAGAGAATTTTACCGGGAAGTTGATAAGGGCTACTTTCCCCACTATCATGCCTGCGTGTCGAAAAAAATCCCGAAGATAGTGCAGTGCCAGGATGACCCACGGCGGAAGTGGAGTAGGCGTTAAGCACCTCCCATACGTGGACCAATCCTGAAGATAGTGCAGTGCCGGCCCGATCTGCAGCAAGGTGCAGTTTGCAATTAAGGGGCCCACATACACAGCTTCGCTGGTCATCCTTTTTCACAGATTGGAAGGGCACTGTGCCAATTTTTGTATTCTGTTGAATATAAATGCATAGAATAGAATGAATAGAGTACAATGCATTGCACAACGAACCAGCAGAGTGGTTTGTTTAGGTGTGGGCTACCATCCCATTTGCAATATTTCTGGAGTCATTTCATAAGTGCAGAATATTTAACATGGACAATGCGAAAGACGGCATGTTGTAGTTCTTTATAGGCAGCGATGAAGTGCTGTCCGAGAGTGATGATGATGGACATTAAGTAAATTGTCATACTCTGAAGGTAAAGTTCGCTGGTTTCATCTTTTTCTTATTGCCAGAATCCGGGACTTGCTATGTTTATCTTCCTAAAAAAGTGGGGTGTACTTTCTATTTCTACTTTGTTTAGGAGCTTGAATATAATTTTTACATAAGTTTTCTACTTTGAACCCATAATAGATGGGTGTGCATTGATTTGGGGACGTGTTAGAATTTAATTAGGCAAATGCTGCCAAATGAATCAGCAGTTTGTTTCAGTATTTTTCCTGCCTCCCGATTAGTTTGACCAATTTCATTGGTCCTGTCAGGGTCAAATTAACGGATGTCAACGTTCCAGCTCAGCCTCCTCCTTATAGAATTTGTCGAGATATCAAATACTTCAATAATAACTGCATAGCCTTTGCCAAAGATACTGAAAACGAATTCTTAAACGCTACGCACTGTCAAGACTAGTAAAATATGTATTTTTTCATAAAAGAATATACTCGTATGTCCCAAAAATTGTGCCCAACATAACTGATATCAATGTTTCCATGCCTTTTGTCAATTTAATAAGTAAAAAAAAAATGTCACATGAACTTTAGAACTATATCAGTTCGAAACCAGCAAAGCAGTACATGCCGCTGATATGAAAAATGTAAAGGCCCTGAAATGAACAAATTGAGGACAAATATTTTAATGAAGCTTTGTCATTCAAGTACCTTGTTGACATTTTTGTACATATGCAGCGACCAGAGAAAAATCTCAGTGATGCTGTCCTTTGTTCCAATGTATTGCGCAGGAGCAGCTGTCGCCAGTCGCATAGTGTGAGTAATTGCACCGAAATTATAGTCGCAACAGAGAGCACATATAAAGAGCAGGAGTTCTGCAAAATATACAAGAGCGAGTCAAATGAATGTGGGCCAGTGCGAATATGTGACAAATGGGGTACTTTATTTAAAAGTAGCCTCCATGAACATTTAGACATTTGTTCCACTGACTGACAAGTCACGTAATTCCCTTCCCATAAAACTCCTTGGGTCGCTGCTTCAAAAATTGTGTAACTGATTCTTTCATGTCATCGACGTCATCCGACACCAATCTGGTTCCCTTGAGCTGTTTCTTCAATTGCCACAAGATGTGGAAGTCGCAAGGCAACAGGTCTGGGCCATATAGTGGATGTTGAAGCATTTCCCACTTGAACTTTGCCAATTTCGTGTTAGCCTCATCAGCGATGTGGGGACGGGCATTGTCATGGAGCAAGATGACCCCATTCATCAATTTTCCACATTGTTTGTTCTAGATTGTGACACGCAGCCTATCCGGCATTTCACAGTATCGGAAACGTTTGATAGTCTCTCCAGGTTTAGCAAATTCGATCAGTAATTACTCCTGACGATAAAAAAAAAAAGTCAATAACACCTTTGTGGTGGAAATGACGGCCTTTGCTTTCTTAGAGGGTGGTGAATTGGAATGTAGCCACTGTGAGCTTTGCCGTCGTGTCTCAGGCTCATAGTAGCGGCACCATGATTCGTCCCCAGTTACAACTGCAGACAGGAAGTCGTCACCCTCATTGTGGTACTGGATCAGATGAGTCAAGACAGCACCGAACCTCTCCGTCTTCTGGCGGTGGCTCAAAATCTTGGTCAACCATTGCACACACAAGAGCTGATAAACGAGATGTTCATGAATTATGATGTAAACCGAACCGTGACTAATGTTCACATGCTCTGCCAGTTTATCGATGCTTATCCTCCATTCTTGTCTAATCAGCTCATCAACCTTTGCAGTTGTGTTGGGGGTGATTGCAAGGTGCCTTTGACCTGGTCTTGGATTGTCTTTGCAACTTTCACGTCCTTCTTTGAACCATTTGCTCCAAAGCTTCACAGTGGCCAATGAAATGCAATGCTCAGCGTACACGGCAGCCATACGGCGACTAATTTCTTTTTGGGAAACACCTTCAGCTGTCAAAAATCTCACGACACCACGCTGTTAAACTTTTGGAGCGTCCATTATGTCACGCAACCATGTTTAACCCAGTGTATAAGAGCAGTAAAGAACATTTATCCTTACACCTGCGTGTCCCATTTGTAAATGAGAGATGCTTGTGTGCTACACGCATGCCTTGCAGATAATGAACCAAACCATTACTGACTGCATGGGGTGGGTAGGCTTACTTTCATTTGACTCACCCTCGTATATTATAAATGCGAAGATACAATGGAATTTACAAATGTGAAGATACAGCTTGATAAAGGGCAAAAAAGTGTTACTGGAAACAAAGTTCAGTGCACGTATACACAAAACCTTGCAACAAGATATTTAAATGTATGTATAAGTCTCCAATAACTCTACGTCTCTAAGGAAAAGTCACAGTAAATAATGCGCCAAACAAGGAAAATAAACATATTACGCAATCACAGATTCACAGACCACAGAATCCTAAGGCCTGCCCTCCTCCCTCCACTCCCGTACTTATCGTGTGCGATGGAAGGTGGCACGCTTCCTACCCGCTTTTCTCCCTTGCGCACGCGAGACTGCGCCCATGCCCCCCCGCCTGCCTACCCTACGCTTTCACTCGCACATACAGCATGCGGCGCGCGGTCATGATGTTATCGCCCGTGGACTTTATACGGAACATGAGGGTGACGGCGACAGCAGGAATGCACCTGGAGTGTACTTATAATTGCTCTCGAAATAATATAATAAGAGTATCCGGCAACTGAACCGAATCATGGCCCATTACTTTCCGCAAAAGAAGTAACAAAATTAAACTTTCACCATGCGACATTTCCCTGCGCCACATCAATGTCTTTTTTTTTTATTTCGTGTAGGGCGGAGGCACTGAAATGAAAAAACACAAAGCATGTTGGCCATAATCGAATGCCTACTTTTGGCACCTAATGTGGCTACCAACGGAATATCAAAGAAAACATGAGACGCTTGGTCCACAGAGAACCATGCGCATACTGCTCGCTATCCTACACCGGCAACACAAGACTTTCCGTAGAGGTTGCGCTCAAGCGAATGCGTCACAATCCGTCGAGTCCCCACAATGATGATGGCAAGCGACCTATGTTTCGTTTTATTGTCTGCTAACCAGAAAGCGTCCAAAACTCTGCCAGGCGAAAATCCACTCAGCCAGAGAAAAATGAACGCACACTGAAGTGTGTCGCACGGTGGTTGGGGCAACACAAGAAAAAATTTGGAGGATGCTTAAGCTTCGCCTTTAAGAGTGCAACGCGAAAGCATTCAAAGATCCCTGACAGCTTCTCACACTTCCCAGCAACTGGAGCGAATGTAACCGTAATGTTAACTGGGAAACACTGGTCGCGGCCGCCCTGCATGAAGGCGGGCTTTGTGGTAGAAACACGGCCACTTGCGTGGGCCATGACCTGGCAGAGGCGAGCACCAGCTGGAGGTATTGCAAGGAACCGGATGTGCCGCTCCATGACCCCCAAGACACCCACGCAAATGGCGAATGCTGCAGCCGGTCTGTGACATGTAGGAAAGCTGAAAAAGAGGTTTCTTTGCGTTTTCGTGTAAGAGACTTATGTTTTCTCATACAGTCAAATTACAATCCGAGAGCTATCATGTCCGTAGGTTGCATGTAAGTACATAGTTTACGATTCTTCCACATATTTTAGCTAGAGAAATTCATCATACTTTGGTGTTGAAGCAGCACACTGACAAGGCGAAGACACACAAGAATACACGACACTCGCTGCACAACACTTCTGGGTCTTCGCCTCGTGCTTGTCAGTGCGCTGCTTCACCACCAAGGTATAATGATTAATCACCAACTCGCCCAACTTTCCACATTATTGAGAAATTCAATTATTTCAGTAAATTCCTTGCGTCACATTGAGGGCCTGGGCATGTGTGGTTCAAAAATCTTTTTGCTGAAACGACGTCTGACGATACTGGATTTTCTGCAACACCGACTCCTTAATGCTAATGCGTTAAAACGCATGCACTCTGGCTGACTCTGGCAGACCGTGGGTAGCGAGAACAAAAAAAGTAAAGAGGCTCAATGTGTCCTCGCAAAGTCAAAGTAGAGAAATAAATAAGAACGTAGTTACCTTTACTAGCTTTAGTGTCTTGACATGGATGCTTTGACGCAGGTGAAAAAAATGTTGATATTCTTTTCTGTGACATAACGGCACAAATGTACCATCACAACGCTTTGTCACATCGGACTTCGCTGCATGATTTGTGAACTTGTCTGATAGTGTGTTTATTTGGCTTGTCTCGTTGTATATCCGATGTACTTTAGAAAAGTCAGTGCATGTTTGTTGTCAAATGTTTATAACAGCATTAAACCCACAAAGTTACGGAATTTAAAATCTAAAGCACGACTTTGGAAATGTCAATGCATCTTTTGCATCAAAAGTTTATGAGAACTTTATGCCCATAAAGTTTCGGAATTAAAATCCATGCGCTCCGCATATACCGTGGCCTCCGCGAGATGCCTTGACGAGCCCGCTCGCCATCAAAATGCCCTTGAAACTTTGTGCTCGGACGGGCTCCTTGCATTATGTGACTCAAGGTGCATGGGCATTGCCACGAAATCCAGCCCGAGTTCTCAATGTTCGCGCTAAAATGTCTTTTCGAGTGTGAAAAAACATTCTAGACAAAATCTAGAATGATTTCCAGCACCGGGGGTTGTTTTTGTTGGCGGTGCATGACAGCACGAAAAAATTTTGGGGGGTGGGGGTGGGGGGCTGAAGCCCCACAAGCACCCCCCCCCCACACCCCCACCCCAGCTGCACCCCTGGTCACAGCATATACTCTCCTCTCCAGCTTGGAGTATGGTGCCCGCAAGGAGAAGGGCAAACGGCGTTTGCTTTGGAATTTCAACTCTTCTTGCAGTGTGTAGCGATGTAATACTTAGCCGACACCACCATTAGCACTCATTGTATGCACTGTGCTTGTCAGCTCAAAATGGCCAGGCCTGGTGAGAGGCCTTATAAAAGCACAAATAGGGAATAAATGTTCCAATGTTGCTGTCATCCATATGCAATTTCTGCTGATGACTATGTGGATTTCGTGCTTTGTTTCGATTGAACACTGGTGCTGTTCTTGCTCTTTTGTGTCACACATTTGCAGTGCTCCGCGCTCACCAAGCTTGAAATATCTCTGAATTAACAAGAGTTTTATTGCATTAAATGATGCATACACCTGTTGGAACCAGAGGACAAGTCTGATTTGTCTGATTTTCCAAATTAATGAGGGTCAAATTAACTAGGTTTTACTGGACTACACTTCGTTGGCGTATTGAGAGTGCTAGGTGATCAAAATTTCATAATCGATGCAGCCCACCACTAAGGTTTCTCTGATTGCTCCTATGTATCTTTGGGATGTTAAACCACATCAGTCCATTTGAGTCTGTACAGGCATATGTGTTTTCACGCTCTGATTTTCTTTTTCTTTTTTCCGTGCATATCTGTGAGGTTTGTAGATAAACTACTATGGTGGGTTTATAACGTCAGTGCCGATAGGCAGTTTGGCTGATGTAGCACCTTAATCAAGGGCTTGGAAACTGGCAGCAGCGTAAAATTTGAGTTTTCTTCTGGTGCAACCTTGCAGTCTAGGATTCGGACCAATGCATTGCATTGGTAAAACATGCAACATTCGTTGCGCCACTCAATTTCAGGCTGCTTGCTTGCCTAGGCTGCAAAGCAAGAATGTTTTTGTGACACAGGCGCCCTCTCTATGTTGACATGCAATGGCACATTAGCCACGATTGGGTTGGCCCCTGTTGAGGTTCTCATGATCTTTGCCTTGCCAGGGTGAAGGAGGAGCCAGTGAGTGAGATACACTTTCCGAACCTTGAGGAGGGCGACGAGAACATGGCAGAGGCGGAGGAGGTGCCCATGGATGAGCTTCATCGTGCTCTGCAGAACCTGGAAGGCGTGCCCTTGAAGGATGATGATGCATCCAGGTGGCTTGCACAGCAGCAACAGCAGCAGCAACAACATCAACAGCCACTTACACACCATCGCAAAGGCTCGACTGCTTCCTCAGCAGGGTGTGTGCCTTTGATGTGGCACTCTGTGCCTCTAGCAGGAGTGCTGCTGGAAGTGCATATTAAAGGGGCCCTAAAACACTTCTTGGACATAGTCAAAAAACGCTGCTAATCTGCTAATGATGCTCCTGTAAACATGTGAGCCAAATATTGCTACACTGCATGCAGCAGGGAATTTACAATCTCGTGTCTAGAGAAAAAAAAAAATGCTCACTGCGTTTTCGCATTGTCGTCATGCAGCGTCATTTCAAGCAGCTGGATAGCTATTTGCTTATTAGCTGATTTCATGATCACAGGAACATTCTCAGTAATACAGTTATCGCTCATTTTAGTTAAATAAATGAAAAATATATGTCTGCAACCTCGAAAAGACAGAGCAACTATTTCATCCTACAAACTGCAGGTGCATGTTATTGTCTCTGCTGCGCATGGCCTCTAAGATGATATACTGCAGCCACCACAAGCCGTCTCGCCACCATGACTTTCAACTTTTGGTTGGGGCCAGCGGGGCATTGCTCCCTTGTGACCCTTTGCCATCTCCCCTGCGTGGCTTCCAGCTTGCTTATGTAGATGAAGAGAGAGAGAACAGCCACTCATCAGTCTGATAACATTGCTTGTGCTTGAAAAATTCAAAACATTGTTGTGGCAAATTCGTGAGGCAATGTAATTTAATAGTGATGTCATTCAATAATTAGAAAAGTGCTTCAGGGCACCTTTAAAGTGTTTAGGAAATCATACACTTTCTGCGACTTAAATTATAAATCAAATAGCGGGGAGACATTTTAAGAAAAATTAATTCACTCCAATGGGCATAACTACACTGAAGATCAATAAATAAAAGCTGGAATGTGAGAAACAAATTCTTAAGAGGAAACTTTAGCTTGAGTGCTCCTATCTAAATACATGTAAAAGGAGAACTCGTTTTTTTCGGCAACCACTACACCAAACTTGACGAGGTTTGTTGCATTTAAAAGAAAAACTTAAAATCTAGGGACTGTTGGTTTCGAATTTTTGAGTTACGTCGTAAATTTTTTATTAAAAATCGGCAGAAACCGAAAATTAATAAAAAACTAAACTATCAAGTTTACAACTTTGTCACTCAACAATGACAAAGGATAATACAATTCTTTGAATTACATCTAATAGTACAACTAAAGCGGACAAAATTGATATGTTACACATGAACATAAAAAAATTTAGTATTATAGAAATACAGCTTTTGCAGAAACCTTGTAACCAACGTAACAAATTCACGTAAGATGTAAAATGACGTATCGAATTTGTCCACTTTGAATTATCTAATGGATGCCGTTTACAAAACCGCTATATCTGTTACTGATGCAGAGCTAGGAATTTGTAAACTTCATGCTTCTATCTTTTTCAAACGGTCGAATATTTGAAAATATTTTAACAAAATTCAGGCCCTAAATCGAAATTCCGCTTCCAACAGTCACTAGAATTTAATTTTGTCTCTCAAATGCAACAAATTTCATTAAGATCGGTTTAGGGGTCATTTCAGAAAAACGTTTCTTGCAGTTTACATGTATTTGAATAGGCCGCATCGGAGCTGGGCCCGAGCTAAAGCTTCCCCTTAACACAAGAAATAGTGTGCTCGTGAATTTTGAATTCGATTCTTTCATTACTCTTGTCTGAGTGAGTTTCAGTTCCTAAATGTCAAACGCTTTTTGCTATTTGATTTACATAATCAATTTATCAATCATTTATGCAGTAGCCAGCTATCAATTGTCAGAAATTATGATAGAAGAAATCTGATAGTTATCTACCATTAACTATCATCAAGTTCGAGACTCCAGTTCACTACTGTGCTACTGTGGAATAAATTATTGTGGTGAAAGGAAGCTGACTTGGAGATCTTAAGTTGGTTTCATGACAGTTCAAAGCACAGTCATAGGTTGCTGTGCTGCTTAGTGCATCTCATAAATAATGAAGACACACATTCAAAGCGTCAACATATGTGCGTTTATCACACAAGTTCTTTTTTGTTGATAGAGCAGCGGCATATCCTCACTTTTTTACATACCCACGAAACCCCCTCAGGACAGCTTTCCTGCAAACAAAACCGAAATTGATTTGGAACATCTTTTTCTTGGGCTATCTACTGGATAACGTTACGTATCTGAGAAACAATTTCAGTGTTCAGAAGTCAGTGATCCAAATTATTCATCACCTGTGATCAATTTAAGTATGCGTTAAAGCCTGGCAAATAATTTGGTACATGCTATATATTCTCGTATAATGGCCACACATCTTTTTTTTTTTTCATATATTTCTGGCCCAAATTTCGTGTGGGTGACCCATGCGTGAGCAAAAATTAAATAAGCATCTGCTTCAAAGGCCGACATCCTTGTTTCCATGAGTGACGACATTGGGAAGCCTTTATTTTAGCTTTGTTTTGCACCCTGTTCATCATCACTACTCATAACCACAGAGCTAGAGCACTTAGAATCTAATAAACAGTAACGTGCATTACTAGAGGAAGCCGTCCTTGAAAACCTGCTCGGACGTCACATTGCAGATATCATTGCATGGTGAAAAAGCTGTGGGAGTTCTCATGTAAAGCAATAGTGCCCCTGTATGTTACCGCTGGCACAGGAGCCACAAAAGCTGACTGTACAATGAGTACAGTACATAAGAAGTGCAGAGCCCATGAGTAGCATGGCGTATAAACATGGCGCAAATATGCATGCGCAGTGCTGCAGGATGCTATTGCATGCTACTCCACCGTATTTGAATTTTGCCGGTGCTTAGTCAATGACTGCAGAAACAATCAAAGAGGGGATTGACACGCTCTGCAAATAACACGATGTTCAAAGATGAAGCTGCCCTCAACGAGCTTAAACATGGCGCTGCGAGTAAGGCTCTGCGATGAAAAACTCCTGATGTTTTCATTTGAAATGTAAACTCGGAACACCTGCACACTATTCAAGTAGTGCTAGAGTGACAGCGTAGGCATGAAGTGTTCCGTGCACTGTGTGAACACACAACGATGCACAGTTGTCTTCAAAAGATGGTGGGTCCAGAAAGTGCAATGTCCCAAACTGTGGGGTTCCGGGAAGTGAATTTCACGAGGACACCAATAGTAAATTCAACGAGCTTTCTTTTGAAAGTATTATCAACTACAATCGTAACGAAAGAGGTTACCGATAGACATCTGCATACCATGTCAGTACTGCGCGGAGATATCGCTGCACAGCCGCGGCTGGCGCGGTCTATACATGCAAAAGAGGGGGCACGCGAATAATTTTTTTTCTGCAATATTTAACCCTAAATTTAGGAGTTCAACCCTTACACAGGTGTGGCGTTTACACAAGAATATAAGGCATTTCAGTCGATGCCCAGCCCTACTTCGTAGAAGTAGTGTACTGCTGTTCTTCATTGACAAAAAGCTTCCTATTTTGTCTTCATTAGATTGACATCAACCACACATGAAACAATATTTTCAGGCTTGTCTTCCTCTCATATTTCAGGCACCTGGATGCTGATGAAGAGATAGTGATCGTTAGCGATTCTCCACCGCTTTCTGCTGAAGTCAGCATAGGTTCCTTGGTTGACTCGGTTGAGTCTGGCTCCCTTGATGCTACAAGACTTGGCCGTCCACCACCATTCAAGAAGAAGTAAGTCTAGCTTACATTTCTTATTTCAACTTTCATGTTTAAAAGACAATTGACAGCAAAGTTTTTGTTTTTTACTTTTATGCTTTAGTAAGCTGGGTGTGATAATCATGGAATGAAACCTCAAATGCTTTAGCATAGCGAATAATTAATGATAGCATCGTTAATTATGTTCAATTCTAGCATCACCTTGAAATGTGTGCCCAAAACCACAAGATATAAGCACCTCACCCTAGCACTCACAACTGATCGCATACGTGATCCTGTCTACTCAAAACCAGTGAAGTTCAGGACCGTGCTTGTTGAATTTTCAGTTGCAGAATTCGTTTCTTAGTCATCAACTTGTTACACCATGTTGTCAGTGTTCGAATCCTGGTTGTCATCCTTGTTAAAGGGACACTAAAGGTTAATATTAAGTCAGCGTGGACTGTTGAAATACAATCCCAGAAACCTCGAAGTTTCGTGCGAAGAAGAGACTTATTTTAAGAGAAAATGCGTTCTGAAGCGTCCGCGTACCTCTAGCGCAGTTCAAATCACCCGCCCTCCGATTGAGGAGTGTTGACGTCATGGTCTCATAGTAAAGTTACACCGTCGGTGAGTAAAACGGCTCCCGCAGATGGCGCTATGGCTTTCCTGCGCAAAACAAATTGGGAACACGCAAACGCGCAGCCAGAAACAGAGCCAAGACAGAGCCGACAGCAGCGCGAAAGAGGAACATGGCGGAACTATGGTGGCTAGTGGAAGGTATAGTGCCTAGAATACGGAAGGGAAAGCGCGCTTTGATAAGCTGGTTCTTTATTTTATGACGCCAACTTCGACGCTCGTTGCAATGGACGACCCTGACAACAACACATTGGCTCGCGATGCTGGGCTCGAGTTCAGCGATATAAGCACTGATGAACGTGACCTGCTGCTGAGGGCTCGCGCTGCTGGCATCATTGCGTACTACAACGGCGGCCTGCTTTGAAAGGCACTCCACGCGACTTCAGTAAGTCGGCGTTGAACTCGTAATCCTCTGGACAAAAGTACAGCGAGCACAGTACGTGATTTTTCGGCTCTTTGCCAGCGCGCTGTGGCAGAGGTATGGCACATAGCCACTTCGAACGGAAAGGTTCACTCGTTGGCACACAGTGATAAGTAACGTTGGATTCGCCGCTGCAACTGCCCTTGGCCAAACTCCGCGGACCGTTCGCGCATCCCACGGCGTCACATGGACGTGGCATTCTCGCTGCTTGTTCCAAATGCAAGTTTCGTGAGCCAGCAGGACCACCGCAGCACAATGCGATAAAGAAACAACTTAAACTCCGAAGCGCGCGCGGCGCAAAGTCGAGCGCGCAGAGTTGAGCGAAAACGAAACCTTTCGATCACCCATACCCATACTACTCAAGGGTAACGTCAAAATGTTTTTTCTTAGAATCGAATAGAAGCAGACAGGTAGCATTTTCTTCCATCTTATAATCTAATGAAGTGATCTTTTTAATACGAGTGGTTGAATACTAGTGACGTAAATTATAATGAGGAGTGCCTTCGTCATCGGGCCAGTACCGGAATGTCGCTGGGGAGTCAGTCTCAAATCGTGTCATGCATTTACCACAATTTCTCGGTTACTAAAGCTCTGTTCGCGATTTAACTGATGCCTTAGACGTTCTAGAGCATTGCTTTATCACTTTAACTTGACTTTATGGTAACATTTAGTGTCCCTTTAAGTAAAGGCAATGATTTTGTGGAAGTCGGAATCGCTGCCGTAATGGATGTAGCAAACTATTTTCTGTTAGGCCCCTGCAGAGCAGCGATGAAGATCAAAATGTGTTTTGGCTGCCACAAATTCAAATGAGCAAATTCGGCTGCTTTTTTTTTGGTGTCCATTCATTCCAACCATCGTTGCCAGCAAAATCAACGGATGTTGACGAGGCGCTGAATGGCGAAACAAATGAAATGATATGGCAGTTGCAGTGCCAGCTCTTGCTTTGTTGGGCGCTGCTGCATCCCGCACTGATGCCCCATCATGCCTATGTATTCAGACTACTTCTACCTACAGTATGATTTCGCTTGCCATCTTTTGCATGACGCATCTTCATTTTGCACAAACATTTTCAATAAAAGAACATCACCTTGAGTGACAAACGGTCCACAACGGTGCATCATATCCGTTGACGCACGGCTCCGATTACAGCAGCCGATAGAGCCAGTATAGTTCTACTCGCTGGCCACTGCAGCCAACGGTGCTTGCGATCTGGCCTCACCTCATCATGTAGAGTGCTTCTTTTTGTCAACATGATTAATGTTCCTACAACTATGTTGTGCTTTAATAAATCCAACATGTTTTCTTGATGTGAAGAGCAAAAGTGTAAGCCAGATGAGCTGCCTGCTGAGACGATCATGTGGGCTGTTCATCTGTGAGATGCTGCTTTGCAGAACAGGCACACTTTCAGCACAACATTATGCTAATAATGTAAAAACTGAAATTAGGTATAGATTAAGTGCTTTTGTATGCAGGAGAATTGAACAACAGTAGCATCTTGAGTTTGAAATTCGGTGTCACATGTCCTTTAATAAGACATGGAAATTGGGAGCACGTTCTTTTGTGTTTGTTTATTTCAAAATAATGTGTGCGTAATCATTATTTATATTTAGCAGCATGGAATCTGTTAATGTGGAATGAATTATTATTGACTAAAAAGGAAAATACCAATAATGTGTAAACATTGCTTCTTGAAGGGTGTGTTCTTGTCCAAAGCTATAATGTCTGATAAACCTACTACAACACAGTGAGGTTGAGCACTCATTTAAATATGTGTTCTCGAAAAATGGGTTGAAAAAATCTTGTTTGTACTTGCCAGCACTCCTGGTGACATAGTAACAGAATCTAATTCTAAACAATCTGGTGGTGATGGCTATTACACTGTCTGCTATCAGGACTGCTTGATGCCTTTGATTTGACTCAGCTTCATTACATTTGTTTAGCTCGATGACATTGTCCCAAAATGAAGGTGAATGAGGAGATGCTTGCACGTGAAGCACTCTACTTATGACTCTTTCCTGGAGCAGACTCTTTTTAAGGGCACATCTCTCAATGCGGGGGTTCACTACATAGTTCAGATTCACTTCCCTGGATGTATCTTATAGTTTCCCCTTTGAAATGGGGTGGTGGCTGATGTCACCAAGCTCAATGGCCACCAAGGCACCAAGCTGTCAGTTTGTGCCGTTTCTCACATGTGACGAAAATGCCTATGTTAACATAAAGCACAAATTTCAGTGATATCCGCAGACCTTTAAAAAAAGATTGCAAATGGGCAGAAACAATTAGGGGTGGACTGTCCAAGTCAAGTTATAGCTTCATAGTGGAAATCTGCTGAGATGTTCAATTTTGTAGGATGACGATGACGGTGACACTGGCATGATGTTTACGGAGATGACAACAGTGTGCAATTGCATGACATTGCCATGATAACGAGCCTGGAAATCATTTCGTACATCAGTCGATGTGAATCATCAGTCAGTCATCATTCTCGACGAGACAATCATCCCTCGACATTGCATACTTCTAGGCAAAGCACCTTTCCTTCGGTGACTTCTCTTTGCTAGAAACCAATGCGGGACCGATTTTGCAAAATCATAGGAAGTAGGCAAAGAATGTGGTCACTTAAAAATCACTTGAGTTAACTTTTGGACATCATCTAAAGCTATCATCTTTGTCAGAACTATTTGTGCCGGCCATGCATAATTGCTTTTCTGATGATGACTAGAGTTCTTTAGCAATAATCATCACTTTTTGAAATTTTTTCACAAGGCAACTCACTGAGAAATGCAAGGGTGGTACGTCCGTACCAATTGCGCCAAAGTGCTACATTTGCTACTTGCTGTGTCAAGCTGCACCAAAACTGTAAAATGTTACGAATTGTGCCGGAGCTGCTCCAAAATACTGAGCGCGACCACAAAAGGTTCATGTTCAGGCCAGTTCATCCTCAGGATATCGAGAGCCACTGCAGTCGTCAAGTTTCGCGCTATTTCAGCCTGCATTCTGTTGCATTCACGTGCGAGAATGTGATACTAGTTAGCACACCCGCAAACTCTTACTCGTGTTTTGTCAAGTATCTACGAGTTGCATTTCTTCATACATTTCCTGTGAGACACCAACACATGCATATTAATAGGTGCAGGATCATTCCTGCTAATGGGGCCGGTACACCAAACGAACTGTTCTGACTCTGTTGCCATCATCGGAAGACATCTTGGCTCTTTTTAATAACCTTTCATGAGGCAACTGCTGACGCTCATTAAAATTATCCAATTTATTTATTTTATTGTGTGCATTTTTTTCCCCCCCCATTTATGGCAGTGCAGGTATATGGTGTAGAACTTAAATGCGAGAGCTTCGAATGGGCTGCGCATCGCTTGTAAGGAGCACTATAGCAATGCATATGTTGTATTTAAGTCTAACAATGTTTGCTTCAAAGTCCTTTTAAACATGCATGTTGCAAGATTGATATTACTTTTGTCAAATGCTGTCTGGCAGCCACGAGCAGTATCCTCCCCAAATGAAAGTAGACCATAAGGTGGTTGAAATAAAGCGTAGTTTTCACTAAAAGGAATCGCTTTTAAAGCTACACTGCAGTCCGCAAGTTACAAGTGCGTTAACCATGCTTGAACCGCACTCTTAGAGGCCTCGCCACAAATGTTGCAGTGTATGGCTACGATGTCTATGTCATGAAGCCATCAAAAATAAAATGTGCAAGGGGAAACACAAACAGAAAGGAGCATACATGGACATAATTGTGCCAATCTAGTCATATAGGCACAAAACAACTCGCGCTAGAATCTTGATTGGATTGATAACGTGCCATGTACCATGACCACGTCAGCTGCGGTTACTATCGTAGGCACCAGTGGTGCTGATAGGAGTAGTATTCACCACAGCAACAAGCAGACCGTCATTCACGGTCTGAATTTGATTTCCAAGATAACCAGTAGGCGGGAACGCAAATATTGCTTGAAATAACTGTCTCGTGCCTTTATGAGTTGGAATACTGCCAGTTATTATTATTATTTTTTAAATTTATTTCAGTGTCTTTCTCCGTGGTTGGGACCCAAATTCAGTTATTTCGAATTGTGGCAGTTTTTGTTATTGTCAGTTCACTAGCCGTGTCTGGTAAAAACTAGAAAGCAAAACACAGCGCCTTCTGAAGTCGGTGCTGTAACAAATGTAGGCAGTTTTTAAAAATTGCAGTTAATTCATTAAGCTGCTTCATATGTTTTAAATTTGCAGCCCTGAAAATTGTTTTTTTTCCCTCATTATAGAAACTGGGATACATAGCGCAAGAACGACACAAGGATGAAGAAGGAACATGGGACAAGCGCTTGTCCCGTGTTCCTGCTACGTCCTTGTGTCATTCTTGCGCTATGTATCCCAGTTTGTATGTATCCTACCAACACACCTAAACTTCTTCCCTGCTTCTCTCATTAAGCTCGAAAAATTTATCACCAAGCTGCTTCAACAGTCTCATTAGTGGAAATGCCAAGTTCCCATAATATAAGTTCCACAATTTCAGAAGTTTACAATGCGACCTGTCGTTTGTAATCTCTCATATTTCTTTTACAATGAGTGAGAAAAAATAATTTTGAGAAATGCATTGTCCTGCTCGTACTGATTTTGATACAAACAATTGTCCCATTGCTAGCTGCAATATGGAAATCGTGCTTTTTGTATTAAATGAAGAGTAGTTTGTTTTGTTTGATTATAACCTTGTCTCCCCCTCCTTTTCTTTTTCTCTCTCTCTCTTTGAATATAGGAAGAAGACATGAAGCGAGACTGCAGCATTGCCCTATAAATATGTACAGGGCATTTCACATAACTTGAACCAAGGATTTTAAAAAAGTGGCTTGCCGCAGCTGAATGAAACTGACGGCGTATGGTTTGCCGTCATGTGGCGCTCCTTGGAGTATTTTTTATGTACCGCTTAATTAGTTAATTACCGACAATTAATTACGTTAAATGTTTAATATTCATTTTAGGGCCAAGTGCGTTTCTTTTCGTTGTAGAGGGGATTCCGAAATGGCCAATACAATATTTTGTGGCGACGTACATGTTGCGTGGCAATTTTTTTCGGCGTTTGAAGAAAGCTCGTGAAATATGAAATAAAACAATGTGACTCCACTCATGCCCCATCATATTGCCGTGCTCTCAAATGAGCTTCGGGCGAAAGACCTGCGCTCGTAGATGCTGGCGAAGTGAGCGGCCATGGCTCTAGGCATCGGCTTGACAGTGCGTCAGCATCTTTGGCGGTGGCACATGGAAAGGAAGCACCATCAACCCTGATAAGCGATAGGCTCGACGCACAGTTGAGAGCACTCCAATATGATAGCGCACGAGCACAGTCACATAGTTTTATTTCATATTTCGCAGGCTTGCTTTAAACACCGAAAAAGATTGCCATGCAGCATGTATGTTGTCATAAAAAATTGGATTCGTAGTTTCTGAACACCCTCTACAACATAACAAAACATACTTGGCTCTAAAGGGAATATTAAGTATTTTTAATGATTGATCTCAGTTATTGAACTAATTAGTCACAATGTAAAATCTATTGAGAATTGCCACGTGACAGCTAACCACATTTCTAAATCCTTGGTTCAAGTTACGTGAAACACCCTCTGACATGTACTCTGTCGTGCATGGGAACATAAATAAATAAATAAATGTGCATATTGGTAAGACATATAAGAAAAAAGATTTTTTCCATAGATTGATAATAAAGTACAATACAAACAAATGAGGTACAAAGGAGTCATCGTTTGTGTACTGCAGGATGCCTTTTTGTAGGCAGGGATGTGGAATAGGAAGAAACATGTAGGTGTATAACCTCCATCTCGCACCACCAACATTTGGTGTGGTCTTGCTGTGTAGACCAAATGCTAGCATCTTCCTTACAGTTGATCCACGTGCACAAGGTAGCGTGTACTGATATACCTCCTGACAGTGTGAATATTTTTTGAGCACAACTTGTTACAAACAACTACTGTGATGACGTCAAGACAAAACAAACATGGGAGAAGGGCTGTTTCACAGAATAAATGGATGGCTACCATAAGCATAGCTCCTCTATAACAATATTGCAAATTAGTGCAATTGTCCGTTTCCTATGTGGACTTCTATATTGCAATGTTGGTAGTTTGTAATTGGAGCCAGCACAGTTATAAGTTTCCCACATTCCAGCAGATTCAAGCTAAAATGAAAAAGAAGGAAAGAAAAAGTGTTCTTGAAAGTGCTACATGCTAGTGCAGTTGTTATGTACATCCTTGTTAAAAAATTGTGGTAGAACCCATCTTACGATGACTGTTGACGTTAATGCGATCAGCATTCAATCACTGTAGCAACACACCATATTGCTCAAGAGACCTTTATTTAGACTATGTGGTGGTCAGTCTGAGATTCTGATTTCTTTGGCTATATGCAACATACGTTATCTCTGGGATCGGTCCACTTTGCTATGACACGCGTTTGCCAGGGTTAGCCATTGCCATAATGGCATGACAACTCTATGACAACAATGCAATAATGACGATGAAATGTCGTCGATGAGATGAGGAAGGTGGTATAACAACAACAGTGTGACAACAAGGGCAGAGGGACAATCGAATGACAATGATGGCGTGAAGGTGAATGTGGACAACAACAATAAAATGACCACGACAGCATCACGACGACTGTATGACAATGGCGCAGTAATGATTCCTAAATGATGACAATGGTATAATGATGACAATGGTGTGAGGACGTTGGATGACAAGTGTGTGACGACGGCGACGATACGACTATGAATGTATCATTGTATGACAATGAGGGCATGACAGTAGTAGTACAATGAAATTATTACACTTAGTCTAGAGTCTAGTACACTCTAACAACGGCGCTATAATTACGATTGAAGGATGACAGCATGAATATGATGTTCCATCGACATCATTCCAATGATGACAGCATGATGAGAGTTCAGTTACAAAGCTGGAATTATGATGATGCAATGACCACGATTGCATCACAGTCACGAGCATGTACCTAGTGGTCTAAGCTAGCAGACAACTTGGGTCACTGGGTCAGGGAAAATGGTTAGAGACAGGCACAGACATATATACGTATGTAGATAGGTACTGGAAGGTGCATTAATATCCCAAGAATGTTAATCTCACTAAAATGCTCACTTCTGATCTTGTGAGGCTCTGTAGACTTAAGTGGGAAGCTTCAAGATCTTAAGACTTTTGAAAATCCTCAAGATTCTTTATTGGAACATGTGCACACCTTCGTGACCTGCTGTTTACTCTCATTGCTCCACATAATAATAGCAATGCCTTCAGAATCACTTTCCAGGGCTACAACAGTAACAAGACTAGCAAGAACATAAACTGACATGCTTGTACATATGTTGCAAGAAAATATGTGCTATATTGGCAACTTCTGTTTGATGTTGGGTTAGTCACTTGATTCTCATCAAGGAGTGTCATTGTACTTGTGAAACAACAGTAGCTGTACTGCACTGTAGAGATAGCCAAAAGTGAAATGTCAATGTCTGCAGGTTATATGGGAAAGAATGAAGTGCTGGAGCTCACTACCATAGAGTTTGCAGCTACAGCAGATATTGTCTCGGGACTATTTTTTTTTTATTAGCACGTGTGCATAAGTGACATGAAATACTGAATGTGAGCAGTGAACAAAAGACAAGAAAAATAGTCAACGCTTCCACGGCGCACCTGTCTTGCCCGCAATCTTATAATAAACTCCATTGAATTCAGATCCCACACTAAGCTGGAGTGCTGCTAATTATGGAAAGACAAACTTGTTTACTGAAGTGTAGGAAAGAAAAAATTGCTGCACAAGCAGCATTTTCTGCGTCTGGTCGTTCGGAAATCGTGCTATGACATTAGAAGTCTGTACAGCTGGACCTAAGTACATTCAGTAGTGTGTACACTGCGACGCAGTAACGCAGTAGACGACGTGAAAATTATTTTCCATTCGCTCATGGAATACCTTCAGAAACAGCTCTGGGTGTGACGCATTGTCAACAAATTTGGAACTAAAAGTGCCAAAGAGAGCAGAAGTGGCGTACTACAAAACGCTGAACGACCACTATTATTTTGGAGGTCGCGATCGTTCAAAACTTACGAATGTGGGCACTTTGAAAACCGAAACCAGACCCAAATGTCTGCGAAATAAAATAGCAAATAATCGCAATAAAATAACTGCACAAGTAATTCACTTTTTGAGTGGCGTATACGTTTACGTTGTATTATACGCGTAATATAGTACGTGCAGTTTCACTAATATTAGCAAAAGTAGTTACGAAACTGCGCGTCTATTTGGATATAAAAACCGCGCGCGTTTTGTTGCAATCCCGTCAGCCTCCACAACGCTCTTCGTTCAGCATGGCGACGAAGTACAACATTGGAGACCCTGTGTGGTGAGACTTTTCGATTTGCATGTCTCTTGGAAGCTATATGTTGGACTTGATGACAGTTTTCATGATACCGTACAATGTGCTGATGTGATCTTTGCACACTGC
Organism: Dermacentor albipictus; assembly: GCF_038994185.2. NCBI lineage: Eukaryota > Metazoa > Arthropoda > Arachnida > Ixodida > Ixodidae > Dermacentor > Dermacentor albipictus. The sequence goes on from NC_091823.1 coordinate 22,664,677, forward strand.
AGGGCGAAAATGAAAGGTTTCTCTCCGTGGCCAGGAAAGGTAATGTGGCTTTGTTCATCGCGCTTCTTCAACGATCATTCAAATTCAAAATCAGTGTGCTCTGCGCCCTGTCAAATAGATCCACGTGAACTCGGAAGCAGTTGATTTGATTTGTATGTGTTTGTATAAGCTTTTGGTGGGGTAGTGCGTTTCTGGCTATGGTCATCGGGTGTGTTGCTCGCCGCTGAAAACCGCGCCGTGTTGCTGTTTATGCTCTTTAGGCCTAGCGAATTCCGCCAAAACGAGCCGCATCGACTCCGGTGGGAGGTTAGTTTAGTTGCTATAATTTCTCGTTGTACAGGTTCATCTTCAGGCGGCGATGAAGTCGCGCCCCCTTGAAGATTCGTGCGTCTGTGTGGCGGCCATTAGCGCTTGTCTTGGCGTTGTATCTGACTTTCGGTTTGGAGTGGCGGGAGATTTTGTATGCACGCCGGCGAGCGCCATGTGTGCGCCGAGCTGCCAGTTTCTGATTGGCCGATCTTTGACTCGTTTACAGGTGGCCAATCCAACGAAGGAGGTGAAACGGCCGGCACTAAAGAAGCCAATGCATTGTATCTTCTTTTTTGGAACCAACAACTAGTGAGTTTCTCTTGCATGCTTCCTGCGTTTCTGTCCATGAACACACAAGCGACAACGCTTTCCGAGCGCCATCTGCACCATTGCGCCGAGGTTATAAAATATGTTCCGATATGCCATACGTGGGGGAAAAAAAAATGTTGCCTAATGTCACAGTGCATAACTAATGCCATTAGTGAAAGTTGATTACATGAACAGTAATTTGTTTTCTAATCCTTTGAAATATTGTGGATGCGATCAGTGTGAAAGGGTGGAAAAGTACACAAGAGGTACATTGACAAACTGCATCTTCTGAGACCTGCTCTGTCCACCCTATCGTCAGCACAAGTTGGCCACGGTGTGCAAGGGTCCCATGTGTCTAGTTTGTGACTATATCCAGTGCCTGCAGGTCTGTGTGCCTTCGGTGAGCACAGCATGGCAGCCATTTTTGTGGTTTCTACGTGGAAACCGACAAGAAGTGGAAGCTATACACTAGAGCTTCCTCCAAGAAGAGCTTGTCAACTGAGCATTGTCATCACAAAGTTGTATCCTGGTGCCTTGCAGCTTGCCCTGTGGCACTTCACCTCTGTGCGTACACACTTGTGCTGGGAATTAGATGACTGATGACGAAATTTGCAGGTATACTGTAGATGTATCGACAACAAATGATAGGGGAACTTTAGGAGTAGCCTCTTGATTAGGTTGAGGGAAGTAATGTGTGCATGTTATCAAATGTGGCTTTTTCTTTTACGTGTTTATTCTTTTTCTACAAACTTCATCATCTTACTTTTCACAGTAAGTACATGGTGGCACCTAATATATGCTGTGTAATTTATTTAGCCTTGCCAAGAGTCTGAAATGCCTTTTTTTTTTGCAGTGCATGGATCCAGGAAGACCAGATCAAGCCATATGAAACCAGCAAGGAACAATTTTCAAAGTCCAGCAAGACAGCCAGCTTTAAGGAAGCATTGGAGGCCATCGAGGATTACGTCAAGAATCTTCCAGAGGTGGGTGCTTGTTTGGCTATAGTTGTCTCTCATCCTGATATTGTGTCAAATGGGGATTTCTTGACACGATACACTGATACTGTTTGGCAATTTATATACAGTAATAAGGTATGTCACTGAAATGAAGATTCCAACAAGACATCATTCCACTGCATTCATCCATCTTAGTTTTATCTTATTGTACATTCAAGGTGAAACTCCTGCAACATGGGGTGACATTCCTGGAGAACAGTCAGTGGATTTGCCCAGTTACGGTTGAATGTCTGTTCAGTTCTCATCATTATACAATACTGTTGGCTTTTAACAATTCATTGGACAATTTCTTAACCAGGATCGTGTTTAGTACTAGTTGGTCGTTCTTGTCAAAGGTGCATGTCCTGTTGCTCTGTACCTGTCCTTGTTTTGCGCCGCTTGTTCTCCTTCAACATTGGTCAATTGAATGTTTCCTTTGATTAGACTGTTATCAGTGATGTGAAAATGATCTGCTTTCTTAGCAATTGTTGAACACTGCATTTGGTGCATAGCAGCAAGGAAAAAGGTTATACATCTGTTGAATTTGTGGTAGGTCTTAAAGTTTGAAGACCTCATTGCTCCTTCTTTGCTCTTATTATACAAGCTTTCCTAAATTCTGCTGCACTTCCTGTCCTAGTCAGAAAGTTTAGTGCCATGGCTCTCGAAATTCTACAGTATGTCACTAAAATATTTTTTAAGTGTATGAAGGTCCTAGCAAGGAGCCAGTTCTGCATGAGTTCTCAGCATTTCTGCACTTGTTGCTTTAGAGGCACAGGTCACGCAGGCACCTTTACGATCATAGATGTAGATTCCATCCACTTAACTCTTTCCTTACCACGGGGAAATTGGCTGTTTTTTGTATGGTTTAGTTAAGAATTTTTTGTGCAACAGCTACTAAGTTTAAAGTGTCATGAAGTACATAAAAGTGAAGGCAAATGAACGTGCTTTCGAATACTATTTATTTTAACAATATATAAAAAAAATTATTTACACAAAAAAATTCTTGAACAAAAAAACAAGAAAATTTCAAAAAAATTTTGATTACGGAGTAATATCTCTGGCAGAAAAAAATTTTAGCAAGATTTCAAAATATACAAATTGTAGGTATATAACTAGGCAACATTTCTTCAAAAAATTACACCCATACATTAAGTACTCTTTGTGTTATGAAAAATTGCATGACGCATAGTAAAATATTCAAGTTCTTGATAGGTCCTATTTACGATTTTTTTTTTCAAGGAAAAGATTAACTTATGGTACAATATTATACTCCAAAACGCGTGTACTAAATGCACATTGAAAAAGCACATTTCGAAAAGAAAACTGTTATAACAAAATGCGTAATAAAAATTAGCAAACACAAGCTTTAATGAAATTCACCGCAAACATTCTTAATGATTAGCTTATATTTTCTGAGCAAAAAATTCTATAAAGTTTATGACATATACAAAATAGTTAACACTCCATAGCACAATATTACACAAAAATTGAAAGTTGCAGATCAATAACTTTTGGAGCCACAAATGTTTCAGTCAGCCAGATTGGTGTGCCAGTCGCCGAAACAGTTTCTCGTTGTGAAGCACAAATGCACATTGCATGTGCGACAGAACACATTCGTCTTGTGTTGAATTTTCTTTTCTTCATAACACTTCTTACAGTTTCGGCGGACGTCCTTTCTTTCAGGCTTGTGCTGTGCAGCTGTGCGTGGTGCAGCTGGCGAGGGAGGGACATGAACTGGTGCTGTGTCCTCTAGCTCTAGGAGCTGTCCAATCAGCTCTGTCCTGAAGGCCAGCTGGTCATACCGAGAAGGCCTAGAAAGCTCGGATGCTTGGGGATGCTGCGTCCGATATGCTTGAAAAATAATGTAGCTGTTCACAGCTGCGATGTCGATGCAGTGGAAGAATAACGTTTTCCACCAGCGGACGCATTTCCTCAAAACATTGTACGTGGCAATGAGTTGGTCGGATTTATCGACTCCAAGCATTCCGGCGTTATACTCATCAATGAGCTGTGGCTTTTTTATGGAGATTTGTTGCCACTTTCCGTCCTTCTTTTCTCGCCGTTTGGCAAGCACGTGCGAGTTAGCTGTGTGTGCAGTGCTCACCATATGCACAACACGTCGATCTTTCCACTGAAGATACAATACTCCCTTGTCTCTCAGCCAACGGACGTCTCCTCTTTTCGCTCTCTTCTCCCAAGTGACGCCTTTCAGTTCTGTGGGGAATCCCCGGCGATCTTTTCGTGTTGTGCCGCACGCTAGTGTCTTGCGTTCCAAGAGGTGCACAAGAAGAGAGGTCGATGTATAGAAGTTGTCCATATATATAATGTACCCACGATCCAGGTACTTATCGCAAAGCTTAGTGACCACATCAAAGGCCAGCCCATTGGCACTAGGTTTTTCACGCTTCCCTGTGTACACTATGAATTGGATGGTGTAGCCAGTTTTTGGGTCCGCAAGAACCCATAATTTATAGCCCCATTTCACAACTTTGTCTCTAATGTATTGCCGAATTCCAGACCGCGCTTTGGATTTTACCATTCTCTCATCAACTGAAATTTCGCGATAAGGCTGGAACAATGACGCGGAGCAGTCGTTCATGTGCTCAAGAAGCCACGACACCTTGTCTAGCTTCTGTGCGGCAGCGCCGTTGTTTGTATCTGGGTCAGAAATATGCAGCATGGCCAGGAGCGCGGTGAAACGTCGCCTTGGCATAATGTTTGGAGGGAGGAGCCCGGAAAACAATTTTGCTGTACTCCAATACATATGCAGCCGCGGCAGTTCCAGTACTCCCATGTACAACAGCAGGGCGATGAACCTCATCATTTCCGCTGGGGTTACCTCTTTCCAAGAACCATCCTTCTCACTGTAGGTCGGTTTCTCGATGATGTGCATCCATGCATACTTGTTAGTATTTGCACAAATAGCGTGAATGACCTCCGCCGTAAAGAAAAGGCGAAAAACATCGAGCGCTCGCGACAGCCGCTTCGGACCGCTACGGAGCATCATCCCGAGGTCGATGCCCGGAGCTCTCTGGGGTCGAAACTCCACACTTCTTTGAGCTCGTGGAAGGACATCTTGCCCAAATGAAGTGGACACTCTATAAATAAAGAAAATAATAGTTTGGGCACCAACACGGCCATTGAACCGGCTCTAGCTATGCATAAACAAAGCGGACGGCGAATCCGAAACTTACCTGCGGGTAACAGCTGATGTTCCCGGCTGATCGGCAGCATCTTCCGCATCTGAGCTGAACTCCGACGACGCGACATCGATGTCGGAATCATCTGTGCTCGACAAGTCCAAAATATCACTTGCAGGATCGTCGGGATCGCGCGAAACTGCGATCTTCCGAGCGCGCGCGGTTTCGGATGTCGACGCCATCGCGCCGCTCAAGTGCTCATCAACCTTTGAGCTCGCGCGCCCTTTAAAAATCGCCGCCGCGCGGTAAAAATGTGAACCATGCAGAAACAGAAACTCTACTTTGTATACAATCACCGAGATGGCGCCACAAGTCCAGGGGCGTAGCGGTTTTTTTAAAATGCGCGCTCAAAAACTTCGTTCACCGGTGACTGATGCCTAGTGCCGTGGTCGGGAAAGAGTTAAATGAGCAGTGAGGCTTGTCCAAGAATGGTGCCAATCATGTTATTTTTGGTTTATGAGAAAAATGAAAAAGAAAGGATTCTGCTGGGTGCACTGTACCTGTCTAGCCAACTGTTGACACCTGAACATCGCCCAGCTTCACGAAAAAAAAAGCTATTTGAGTGAAAATTCGAATAGCATACTTCTTTCGCACATTATTTGGGAGATGACTGGGTTTAAAGCTGAGGAAGGGAAAATACAGTTAGCCAAAATTCACTGCAGCATTGCTTCAAACCACAGAGACAAGATAGACAAGAATGCCAACTCTCCTATCTTGCAATGCATTTGATGCGACCAACTAATGTCTCGCCAATAAAAGGCCCTAGCCTTTTGTACCGAGTGTTGTGCCGTGCACTCTGCCTCTGCTCACCTTCTCTATTTTTCGTTCCTTTCCAAGGCACTCTCTCCCTTTTCTTCCTTCCCTGGCTGTTGGTGCCATATGTGCACATATTGAGAATGTGTTGAGAACTCTTTCAGCTATAGAAATATTAAGGGACTGAGGGCACACCGCTTTTGCTGTTGTTATCACTTGAAGCAGAATATCATTGCAGTGCATTTTTCGATTGCGACTGCAACTGGTAAAAATATGATCATCTTATTTTCTAGAGCAACAGAGTCTTGTGTTGCCCAAGTTGCTCATTGCAGTTCTACTGGCAAAGATAAAGCGGAGTAACGGCAGCATTTTGGTTTCTGATGGCGCTTGTGGGCACTAAGCTGATTTCAGTAGAAAGCAATATGAAATACTTTGTGCAAGGGTGCCAGTCTGGCTACTATATTTGTGACCATCACTTGAATCGGCTGTTTTAAGCAGAACTCAAACGTAAAAGTGTGTTGATATACCTGTTACTAACTTTAAAGCACTGCTGCTACGATTCACCGAATAAAGTAGTGTAGTGTGTGGTAAACACGCCTGAGAGGTGTAATTGTAGATGGAGATGTTAGCCAGGTCACAGGCCTCGCATAATGTAACATGCCACGACGCAGGCTGAAACATATCGCAAATTGCAGTTCATGAACACAGACAAGTTACAAAAACATGCATAAATAAGCAAAGCTATACATCAAGTTTTCTCTGGGATATACTTAATGCCTACAAACGTAAGGCGGTTGTTTACAGCTTTTTATTTCATTTTATTGTTACCTGCTGTAACTTCAGTGAAAACATGCTGACGTAAAAATTAAGCTTGTTTAATATCCTCTCCCATGGCACTTTCAGTTACTGTAGTAAATTTGCATGCATTCAAGACCAACAAAATATTTTGTAAACTTCAGCAGGAGATGCTAAGCGAAGACACGAAGTCATAAAGGCTGCATTTGTGATTTGCACGATTTGTAGTGCAAGGTTTGTTCCACATGGCTAGTGTTTGTTAAATTACGTGTTAAATACAGTCGAACCCACTTATAACTATACCAGTTTTAACAATATATTGGTTATAACAATGGGAAGCTGCTGCACCGTCAACTTTTGTATGTTTTTCATGGTGAAATAACCGCTTACTACAATGCCTCGTTGCAGCATTATCGGTTATAACAATGAAGTCTGGCTGCTGCATGTCCAAGCCGAAAGGTGAAATGCAAAATTCTTGAAAAGAAAACGAGAAATTTGAGCCACTGCATGATGGACCACTGGTCCAACAGCCGCCGTGTGCTAATTTTCCAGCCATCTCTGCACGGCTCTCTCTGGTAGCCCTTCCACACCTCCAAACACGAATGGGCTGCGCCCATAGCTCTATGCCACCCCACCCTCCCGAAACACGAATGGACCGCGTCAGTTGCGCCGCAAGCAAATTGCTCGCATGTTGCTCGCTGGCTCCTCATTCAGCACAGTTCTGCAAACAGCTTAATCACTCGCGTTCATCCTTGTTGGTTGCGTTGAAGTAATTCCTGGCCATGCGGTTTCTCAGCTCGGTCGCCGAAACGGAAGAAGGATGATCTGCTCGCTGATCGGCAAAGCACGACGTTGCCAGTGAAAAGAAAGCATGCGGCTATAGATTTGGAAACTAAGTGCTTCTAACCTATGAGACAATCGTCGCGAACATGCTTGCATAGGATAGTGACGACAGCGATAACACGGTAAGGCAGGCTGTCTCAACGTTGTCTTCACAGGAGGCCCATGAGATGGCTCAGTCCCTCTGGGACTTCGTTTTCACGAGGAACCTTCTGCTGCACTACATGTAGCACTTGAATGCTGTGGAGAGGGATGTCGGCAAGCTTTGCATATAGCATGCAAGGCTGACAGACACGCTTTTCTCGTGCAAGCCAGTGAGAAATACGCGGTGAGGTGCTTGTGGCAATCTCTGCTCAGCATTTCTTCTGGATTTCTCAAGCTGACAGGCTGCTGTGGCAGCCTTCTCGCAATTTTTAAAAGGCCCCTTTTGGGCCACTATGCCTCAGCAGTGCTTGCATATCGCTTGCCATCTGTGACATTTCTTTGCAGTTCTTATAGCAGAGCCATTCTTTAGCTCCTACAGCCATGGCTTGTTACACCCAATTGGAGCACCCAGGAAGCAGTTAAACGAGTGAACGCAATCAGCAGCCGGATGGAGCAAGGTGGTGGGGAGGGGCACTGGTTTCCCCGCCATTATAGTTTTCTCACATCAGCTCTGCCATCCCCCTATTTTGACTTTTTCATGCAACCCGGTTATAACAATGGAATTTCGTGGCACTTGAATATTATTATAAGTAGGTTCAACTGAAGCAACATGATCCCGGGCAACTTTAAGCAGTTTCAAATAGCACCAGCTCCACCCTTGATGTCTGTGCCAGACAATAATGGTTGCAAAGAAATACGCTAAATGTGGTTATCACAGCGTGGTCGAAGTTTGTTATGTTGCCAGGGGATGAAGACTCGGTGAATGCATTGGCTGTACTTTCGTCTCTGTACCGACAGCATGAGAACAGTCGTGATGGCCTCGATTTTGTAGCAATGCCTTCTGCTCAATTCTTTGTCACTCCTGTCATCCACCGTTGACAACTGGCTGATTCAGTTAAAAACGCGGGTGAAGCATCACCCTGACCACCTACTGATGAAGTGCGAAAAGGAATACAGTCCACGCCCATTGCACTGCATCCTCATACAGCATACTTTCAGATATAACAGACCATTCTTCTCACTTAGTTTGATCTGCCTATATGTATCTCCATTGAATTCCGCTTTTAACTTAACTGGCTACAACAGACACAATTTTGTGCGAATTCCATCTAGACGGCTCATAAAATGTGCTTTACTGCAGTGACGCATGCGTGCAGCTTGTTGCATGCAACTATTTTTGGCTCCGTGTGGGTGCATGTGAAAATGCACTTTTTTTCTCAAGGAATGAACACACTAGCAACAAGCTTCACATGTCGCTCGACTCCCTGCCAGCTAATGGAGAGTTTTAGGGATGGCCGTGCAGTTAAAAGGCTCGATGCTGCCCACTTGTCAGCTTGATGCCAAGCAAGGGCACAGTGGCCGAGGGTGCCAGCAGGGCTAAACCACTTTGCTTCACATTTGTAGCATACGACACTTCAAAAACAACCATCAACGATCGTGAAATGCATCTTTTCGAGAACACTTGCTTTCTAATCTCGTCAATTCACACATAAATGAAGATGGGCTGCAGTGTCCGGACTGTGAAGCATGTGATGCAGTCAAGCCATTTCGCATACAGAGTAGCAACGCTTTGACGTAGGGTCCCAGTTGAACTTGCCTTATACAGTAAAACCTCGTTAAACCGTACCCGCTTAAACAGTAGTTTCGGTTTAAAAGTAGTAAAGTCAATTCCCCGACTCAGCGGCCATTGAACATGATGTATTTTGTATCCGCATAAACCGTACCAGCTTATTGCGTACGCATCGGTTAAAACGTAGCGTTTCCACTTTTCGTCGCGCGAACACGGCGGTGCATCGTCTCCATCGGGCGGCCCAGCAGAATAACAAGCCTCAGAGATCGGTACAACGGCCTCCAAGCGCCCCGTGCGTTTGCACGTGAAGCCGCATCAACATCAACATCATTTCGACGCCGCATGGACGCCGTGCCAGAGAGCGTTGTGGCGTCGTGCAAGCGAGGACTCGCGTCATGCCGAAGCCAGGATAAAAAAGACGCCGGGTGCTCAGCATAGAAGAAAAATTAGACATCGTCCGTGCTACCGAACGTGACACGAAGAAGTCGGCGCTGGCCCGCGACATGGATCTGCTGTTGACTACAGTGTGTGGCATTTGGAATGCGAAGTTGCTCGGCAGCGTTGCTGCGACCGCGAAGAGATGTCGGCTACGAGGTTCGACTTTTCACCATCGTTGCCGCTGTCGTTGCCGAAGTGTCAACTAGCGACAGTGATCAGGACGACACGGAAAGCGACAGCACGGGCTATTCAGGCCTGACAGTGGCAGATGCTGCGCGTTACGTCAGCCTCGTGAATGCGATCGTCGGAAGGAGAACAGGGGCGCGATAACGTAACTATTCCAAACGAAAAGTTTTCTGAACTCCGGCACCCGGCAATGAAAAAGGCGCCCCGGGACTTATGCAGCACTAGTGCGCGCGTGCACGGAGAGTACGTAACGCCAACGAGGAATCTGCCGTGCGAGTGTTTGCCGAGGGGAGGGGGGCTGGCTGAGAAGCTGGCACGCAGCTTCAGCAAGTTTGAGGCCGCTGTCGTCGTGCTAGGCCGCCGCGACATCAAACGAAAATAACACTTACGTCCTGCGAAACGAATAAATACTGCATGTTTTTTCCCCTTTCATCGCACTCTCTCTGAGTTCCGTTTTCGACAGGTAAGTGGGCGATCTCATGCTATTTCGCTTAAACAGTACTACCGTTTAGTACGTACTTTTTCCGAGCTCCGGCCGACTACGGTTTAACGAGGTTTCACTGTATTGCAGTCTTGTTTGTGCTACAGGTTTAACAGTAGTCGTCACTTTTATCTGTTTATTTTACCGATCATTGTTTTGCATGAAAAGCAAACTAACCAATGTTTGTCGTCGGTGACGTGCTCAGGCCAGGTGGCCGGGGCAGCGGTGAGCTGGATGCAGTGGCAGAAATATCTCTTGAATCAATCTTTTTGCTAGCAGAAAAATATCGCCTTTGTGTTAGGTAGAGCTATTGCATTTGCTGTAGTGCAAGGAAGCTTCCGATTGTAGGCACCCAAAATCCGGCAAATTGTGAGCACCAAACACCATGCTATTAGGGCACATGGCATTACGATTACCGTGTAAATCCATTTATTTAATTTAGATTTCTTAAATTTCTTTTTTTTTTTTTAGATCACCTCCACGTTCCAGTAGTCGCACACAGCGGTTTACGTGCTGCAATTTCACAACATTGGATAGAACGAACTTTGGATGTAACGGACCTTTCTTGCTGGATTATTGTGGTGCATATGACAAGCATCGACGGATACTATCATAAAAAAAAAAGCATCGCTACAAAATCACGGACTGCCTAGCCCAAAAGCGAGCGTATGTGCACATAGCAACATGTTGACAAGCTTGGGCCATATTCTTGGGACTATTACTTTCATGATATTTTGAGTGATCAGCACCGGATTCAGTGACGGGCGACAGCGTGCTTGGCAATGGCAGGAATGCTACTATTTGTAAACACCAACGGGTATTATGCAAATCACCAGAAATTGAAGGTATCCATGAAATGTACGATCAGAGAATATGGCACACCTGTTTCGGCCACTTATGGCATAAAGTCGCTTATTTTCTTGCAAATGCGGTATTTCAGACTTCCAGTTCTGACTTTTTGATGGTCGCCGTCAAGTCCAATTTATTGATCGGCGACCATAGCTTTCTTCGCTCCTTTCGGCCATTTTCGTGATCAGTGGTCGATCTTATCAGCAATGCAAAAGGCACATGCTCTTGCCCAACAAAGTGACCCAGTTGTGAAGCACATTTGTTGCCGAACGCCAACTTGCTCTTTGAGACACATGTGCTGTTGCACCTGAGCTTTGGGGCATGTTTATTTGTGGGAACAATTGGGCAGAACAGCCCTCATTTCCTCCCGCCAGCCTCCCTCCCTGTGACTGTCCTCACTCTCACTGCTGTTTTTGTCAGTTAATACTTTCATGCCTTTGAGGAAAATAGTTGTTTTTCAACAGTCGGATTCATTTCCCTTGTAACAGGCCATGCTTTTCACTACATTGTATGGCATAAAATCTAGGAAGAAATTTTCAACTGCAATCGTCTTAAGGTATTTTTCCACCTGCTGTAGCCAATTACATACATCATCGCTTAGAAGTGGTGTTAAAGGTGTCTTGATATAACGAACTACTGACGTAATGACCACTTTTCACGAAATTGTTGCATTCATTGTAAGTCGCAGCACTTTGTGAAATGGTTCCCGAAATTGATCTACTTACTGCTACATATTCCTTTGTTGGTGCATTTCGAACCAACTGATGGTCTGTTTTAAAAATAAAGATGGTGATGGTTTGGTTGTACTAGAACAAGGATGAGGCATCCATTGATCCATCTGCAACGAACACGCACACTGCTCGCAACACATGTGTACTAATGCAGTCGATAACCAATTATTCTGACTTGGCGGGTGCTGGGGCTGCCCAACCATGAATAATTTGGATTTCTAAAAGGAATTCACCGATGAAAACATGCCTTTATTACTCAAGTAGCCAGGAAAGCTTGCCAGTGCATTGCTGGTTTCACATACGCTTGCGTGCAGGCGTATCGGTCCATATTTCAGCCATTGTCATACTATTGCTGTTTAAAAAATAAATTATGGTTAGTGCTTGCACCGGGTACATATTTCCTGGCCAACATTAAATTGATGTCAACTCCTCTTCACTAATTGAATGACTGTTACTTCCCTCCCTCATTGTTACTAGTACAACCAAACCTTCATACGAACGTGGATACAGTCAAATCTTGCTCTAACGAAGTCGTACTTGCAACAAAAGACTTCAGTAAATCATGAATAGTTTAGCAGTAAACATAGTGTGACAAATTCCCAGAATATTACTGGTGGATAGTACCTTGCTAGTAAGCACTTATAAACAAATTAATTGCATGGCCATAATTGTGCAAATATGAGTCCCTGCGCGTATCATGCAGTTCGCGCTGAGAGCAATACATCAATATGGCTCACAGGGTCTGAAATCTGCGTGTGTTGCGTTGTGTGGCATTGCACTTCTTGGGTGCCGTGTTTGAGCATGCTTAGTGCCAGAATCTGTATCAGATTGCAGATTGCACCCAAAAAATAAGAACAGCAGTGTAAAAAGATACGGATGTAGTAATAAACTCTTTAATGTGAACTCTGATATCTCGAAATATCGGTCAAGTTGAAATTTTTGTCTTGCCGTGGTTTCAACTCATGTTTTTCATTGCTTATCTCAAAATGCCATACCTGACAACCATCCCGATTCGCCCGGGAGACTCCAGATTTTTTACTGAACTTTCCGATTGTATGATCACTGTCTTATATCTCCCGAGAAGTGGTCTCTGCCACACTACAGGCACACTACAGCTAAGTTTGCCACACTACAGGCGTAGTCTTCCAGAGGACATTCTGAATGAAGAAAGGTGGGATGGGCAGCGGTCTGTGGTTGGAAAAATTAAAAACACTGATGGAAGACACATTTCACTGAGTTGCTAAGGTGATGCTGGATTTACTCGTGAGACCGCACAGCAGCGCAGAGTGTGAGAGGATATTTAGCACGCCACGAAAAACTAAAACTTAATTCCGCTCATCAATGTGCAACACAACTCTCCAACACCTGCTGCTAGTGAAGGACCGTCAGTCTAGCATGTTTTGAGTAAAACTACTCCAACAAATTTTTGAAGTGAGCGAAGTCTGCTACTGCAAGGTCCCTGCAAAAGGACTCGTTGAACACTGCCTAAAAGTTTGGATGAAGTCCCCCCTCCCTTGTTAGCGCGAATAAAGTCTCCTGATTTTTTTTTATCTCGCCAGTTTGGCAGGTCTGAAAAGGTTTAGCGCTGGACTGTGGATATCTCGACTTTCAAAATACCCAGAAAAAAGCAACGGGGCTGCTTCGGCAGCGTCGCTTGCACTCACTTTTTACCTGGCGGCAGCTTGCAAGCCGAACCAGACACCATGTCAGGCTGCACTTCCCGTTTATCTTTTCCCCATGGTTTCTGTCCATCAGCGCTCGCATGCCCCTGCTTGCCTCCTGGCTGCCACTTTGCTGTGGCCTCACGGGGCAGCAATGAGCTGGGAGTCGGGTCTTTTTAGGATGCCATCAGTGACACATCAATGTGGTCACAATATACAGTAAAATCTCGATATAACAAATCACGCGGAACTGCCGAAAATCTTTCGCTGTTTTGAAATATTGTTGCAATGAAAAACTTGCAGTTATAAGTCAGTGGACAAACCTAAGAATGAAAATGACGTACCTTGGCAGTAGACGCTTACGCAGACAGGCATACTCATATATAAATATTTCTTTCACTTCAAAGCTGCTTTATTTGAAGAAATCGGTGATTTTCTTATGGCGCGTGCAGCACGCACAACCCATTAGGAATGCATCTACATCTTCCACTTTGCGCTATACCTCATCGGGTGCGTCATTGCACCGATCGATGAAAGTGCAGACTTTGTTCGTGTGCATTAAAACATCAATCTTCGACACGTTCTCATCTTCTATGTTCGGTGACCTGCAGTAGTCTTCCTTCGGTCATCATCATCACTGGAGATGTCGCGGACGCACTCAATCTCTTCAGTTGTCAGGTCCGCCGCCGTTCGTGCTGCGCTGTCGCTCTCCACGTAGTCGTCGCAGCAAGAGATGGGGAGCAGCAGTTCCGCAACCTCAGTCCACAGGTCTCCTGGGTTGTCGGTCACTTCCGGGTCATCTTGAAGCTGCACAGGTGCTTTGACAAGCCCTGCTCTTTGCCAGCAGTTGCTAATGGTGGGTGCCTTCGAGTTCCACCAAGCTCCTGGGAGCATTTCCATTGCCTGGCGAATATTGATTGCAGTCGGCTGCTTTAGGTGGAGGTTGATAATCAACCGCTGCATAAGGCGCTTATTAAATTCTGCTTTCACACTCTTTATAATGCCCTGATCTAGGGGTTGCAGCAAGGACATGTTGTTTGGCGGCAGAAACTCCAATTGAACGTGCATCAAGTGAACATTCATAATGTGAGCAGAGAAGTTGTAGGCAAGCAGTAGAATTCTTCGGTAATTCAGGCTCGTTTGTTGGCGCGGCAGTCATACGGTAATGACATGACGTTTTTCATATAGCGAGGCTTTGTGTACTTGCCGATGACAGATGGTTTAATTTTCTTCGTGCCTGTTGCATTGTAGCAGAGCAGGACTGTCACGTGAAGATACGACTTCTTCCCTCCTTTGCACTGCTGCCCTTCGAAGTGCATCATTCGGTCTGGCAGGAGCTGATGCAGTCTCTTCCGCATTGAAAATATTCTCTTCAGAGAACAATTCAGCCACCTCTAAAGAAGGATCATTGCACCAGGAATCCGCGCCTTCTCTGTCGTCAGCCTTTTCCTCACCCAAGACTACCTGCCAAGTTATTCCATTCCTTTGGAGGAGACGAAAAAGCCAACCCGCGCTGGCGTCGAACCCAGTTATTTTAAGTGCATCGGCAAATTCTTGGGCTTTTTCTTGGAGCATTGGGTCAGACAAGGGAACGTTTTGTAGTGCGGCATCATTGCATCACGTGAGAACAGCTTGATCCACATTTTGAAAGTTTCCCAGTTACAGCCATTTCCTTGTTGGAGCGACTTGCGATTCCCAGTGAAGCTTGACAATCTTGTCTCAGTCTTTCGACATGGTCGCGACGGTTGATGGGGCAATGCCAAACTGTCTGCACACATTGACTTGCTTTTTCCCTGCGTCGATTTGCTGCAATACGTCCAATTTGTCCTGCAGCGAAAGCTCCTTTCGCTTCTTCTTGGCGCCGTCGCTAGCTTCATTCATCGTTGGAACATCGCCAAACCCTTGTCGGGAAGTTCTTGGTGAAGTTTGTAGTAAAGCAGTTGGCACTCGACATGACGATAATGTCAGCTACTGCGACATGGTCATGATGATAGCTATTGCACTCATGGTTTCTGTTTCACATGAGAGTTGCGGCGCTGTTACTCTTAGCCGAATTCGTAATACTGATGTTCCTCGGTTATAAAGGGGACGTATATGTGCGTTATTCTGAAATACGCACTGTATAAAAAATTCGTAGTTATGAAATATTTTTACATTGAAGATATAGGCGATCTGGTGGGGATGTTCAAAATGTTCCTAAGTGTGAGAAATTTGTTTATGTAAGGTTCTTGGTAATGAGATTTTACTGTATTTATCATGACATTGGGTAAGATGACCTGCACTTTTGAGCAGGTGCGATCAGCCCACACACTGCGTCCGAAAGAAGCCAGCATGAGAGCCTACAGCGTGTCAGCAAGATTTGAGGCTTGATAAAGATTCCTGCTATTTGTTTTTTCAGATAGGCGTGTAGTGATGTCATTACATTTTCCTCTGCGCTTTCTAACCCTTGATCAACATCCCTTTACACTTGTTCAATTCCTGTAGGCACAGGTAATGCCTGTGAAGTGTCTTAAATGTATGATTTTTTCTATCATTCCCTTCAGCCATTTTTTATGTTTCTCTTCAAGGACAATTTCTGGCTGGCTTCAACGCATTGCCTCTGTTCATATTATAATACATGAGAACTGTTGTTCGTCGAAATTTCATAGGACATCCTTGAGCATATTTTCACTTCATTAAAAAACTCTCTTGACCTGGTTGCTGCCAAAGCTTGGCAACAAAATTTTTCGGTTTTAAGGACTTCAAAAAAAATATATTTATTTATGTATTTCTCAGGTTTCTAGAAAACACTTCATTAAGCTCTTTGCTACTTTTCGTGAAATTTTGTCAGTTCTACTCAGTCTCAGTATTGTACTTTGGCGAGTGATGGTTGTAGAAAAGGAGCTAAAACAATTTACTTGGAGAACCAGTCACTGGATTCCTCTAATGGTTCAGCAGCCTATAGGTAGGAAGTTTCGTATGTGGGAGGTTTTCTTTTTCAGTGGGCCTTGTACTGTGGGTTATCTTGGCCTGAATGAAGGTATTCTATGCTGTACTGTTCACTCAGAAGGAACATATTGAAACAGCCCCAACAGCCTTGGGTATGCAGACACTGTAGATGCCCCCTTTTTTTTTCTTCTTCTTCTTCTTCTTCTTATTAGGTAGTAACTGCTAACTTATGTGCACAATTTTCCTAATTGTAGTATTGTTGCTAAAAAGCAGATTTCTGTAACAACTGTACTTTCTTTCTAGGATTGGGGCCCTTGAAACCTATAAATGAACCAGAGCCTATACCTTTTTTCTAGCAAAAGCGGCCTTCAAAGGGCTTACATTGGTTATGTTGTTTTGCACTGTTGCAGCAACCGGTCAGAAGCTCTGATCTGCCCAGCATTGATGAGGAGATTTCCACAATATTCCCTAATGGTTCTGTGAGCCCCATAGCGAACACACCAACCAAGGTGAATCGCCGGTCTAATTTTAACTTACCAGTTTGACGATTTTTATGGGTGGAGATGGGTTTCAAAATTGCATGCAATTCTTATGTCCCTGCTACCTCATTTTGAATTTTGAGTATTCGGTGGAGCCGGAATGATTTTTCTAAGTTGTGCGCAAGGAAACAAACCAGCTATGTTTTCTTTCTTTTGATGCCTCATTCCAGCTGTAAATCACCATAATTGTTTGCAGAGGAGTGTGTTATAGATAGTGCATTCATGCTTCATGGTCCTTTTCTGTAGAGCTGCACAAGCAGTCATTTGTTCCCTCCACTGCTTACTGCAGAAATTTCAGTGCACAGCTGTAAAGGTAGCATGCTTACCCTCAGGTTGTACCCAAGGCATGTGGGCAGCTTAAATGGGTTGCACAATGTCAATTTGACATTTGCATGGTTCTCACTCTGTTTGCATTGTTTCCCACTGTCATCTACAGGCTCTCCCCGCCCCCTCCTTCTTTTTTCCCTGTTCTCCATCTGTGATTTCATATGTGTTGCGTTTCATAACACCTGATCAAATAAAGCAGCATTTGAGCCGCTGGGTGACTCGGTGTTTGCGTTAGACACCCTCAATTGCCAAGGCTTAGTAAGGGCAACAAAGAAAAGGTAAACAAAATGCAGGAAAAGGGTGTAAGGTGTAGGGTGTAAAACATAGTGCCACTCATAGCAGTGTGCTTGTAAAACTTAATTATACTTCCCTATCTTTATCTGCATCATTTGCACTTCACCCATGCATTCATGTGAACTAATGCACAACCACGTAATTACATTAAGAAAATTGGGGCGGTTAGGAAGGAGTGTTTCACTGCAGCACTGGAGGCAGTGCTGCTACATTATGACCGTTACTGGAGAATTCTGCTCAGATTCACATAAATACAGTATGATGTATAGCAGGGTTTCATCACAAATGCTGTTAAATATTTAACGTATGTTTTGTTTTGATTTAAATCAATCTCATTTGATTTACTGCGTTCACATTTTAAGTTCAGATAGACCAGTAAGTATGCCACCTGCTCCAAATTGTGAATTTTTGTTTCCAAGCTGCTTCAAGAGCATACTCAGGAGCGCTATATACACAGAGAAATACTTCATCCATAATGGGTTTTCATTGTTGTTACGAAATGCAAGTTTGCTTTTATAGGCCTGGGGGAAAAAATTGTCGTCTCGGTTGGTACCGGAATTCACATTAGTAACTTTGTATTCAGAAAGGAAGGAAGAGGGGCTTGTATTAATGTATTGGATATACCTGCAGAGAGTGAGTAGGCCTGTTTCACTTCCAGCTGCACATTCCTTTTTTCCTGCTTGACTTTTTGAGCTCGGTACAGCATGGCATAAAACCTAACAGTTGTTTATTTGCAAGTAACTGATGGCACTTAAATCACTGCATCACTATTTTCGCACATAATTGTGCTGTAGCTGCTATGCCCATTATTCATGCTTTTGTAGCCTGGTGTGTAAAAGCTACTAACGATGAATGTTAAAGTGTATGAAGTGTCTTTATGAAAGGGAAAGTTGGCATGTACTTCAAAGTAGCATCCAGCTACAGAAGAAATGGGTACTGATTCCTCAGAAAAAAAGGAAGCTTTCCAGTTGAAAAAGCTCATCCCACTTCAGCAATTAAACCCTGCACTATCTTTTCCAGGGCAGTCACTACGCCATCTGCACCAACTGGGGTACTTGGCAGTATCAGTTCAAATGAATGGTGGCCTGTTGATTTAAGTGGATGTCAATGTGGCCTTTCATGAATCTACATCGACCATGTGTGTTTCTGCAGAACACATTTGCTTAATAAAGTGTTGGTCAATTTTGGTAGCGCTGCTACTGCCATTTTATACTGCCAGACTACTTTGTACGAAGTGTGATTTGTTAGAGCAAGGAATGCTCGTGAGGCAGCTCAACATACACAGACACTTTGCGTTTATTCTCGTCAACCTGGAGAAGGCAAAGACCATGGCAAAGGCCACTCTGCCATGTGGTGGCAGGCCTTTGGGAATGTAAGAGCATCTCGCGGTCATAACTGAAAGATGAAGCACCTACTCACAGGTGTCGCGAGTATCTGATTTACAATTCCCATCGGCCCCATCGAGCACATCTTTGTCTTATGTACATCTTATGTCCATCCAGTCTGCTGGAGTTCAGTTCCCATGTTGTCTCTCTGCTTTGGCACAGTGCTACTTACAGTAAACTTCATTTCCTTTCTCAATGACTTAATTAAGAATATGCAATATGTACAGTGTGTAAATTCAATGCATTGCACTTTTGAAAACTCCTTAGCACTTGCTGTGTGCTTTATGGTCAAAACATCGAGAGAATAGCAAATTATTCAAGTGGGACTTTCCTTTGCATATAATGTTTCAGTCGACATAACGATGACATATTGTTAGTTGTCTACAGAAAAAGGCTCAGCATGCAGGCGTTCGTGTCTTACCTGGGTTTCAATTGGTACTGGCATACCGTTAAATGGTGTCTCTAGTTTTGGCCCATATTATTTGTGAGACGCTGTGCTGAAGATTTACATCCTTATTATTGTAGACCACTACCAGACTTATTGCTCTCTTTTATATGTGTCTTGAAGAGTTTAATCTAAGGTTGCCCTTCGTTCACATCCATTCAGGGCAAAGGAATACACAGTAAACACTCATTAAGCCAAAGTCTGATATCTCGAGAAAGACTGGTTCAGGCAAAATTTTTGTCTGGCTTGGTGTCAACTCCATATATTTTTCACCTCTTATCTCAAAATGTTTTTGCACCTCACTTCGAATATCTCAAAATTTCTACTGCAAAAATGTTGAGAAAAGGTTGCTACCGGAGGCTTCCATATTTAATGTGTTGTTACGATAACATCAGAAAATGACAGGACCACAAATTTGTAGTGAATTCCACTTAATTCTACACCACTCCCATCATCTGCCATTCACGATTGGCAGCGATCTCGTTGGTAGTAGACTATTTTATTTGAGAGCTGCTTAGTTCCACTCCACTTGGGTTTGACACACTGAAACACTGCAGGGAATTGCGTAGCTTTCGTATTTGATAAGTGCTTCTTGCAGAGAGGCAAGCGATGCGCTATCAGCTTGACTGCAAAACAAACCAGAAGCCAAGTAGACATTCTCTCATTTGTAACATCCTGGCTCTTTGCGAGGATTGCTTGTCCGTAGATGCCCGACGTGTCGGATGCCGAGTCGCACAATATCTTGCAAAAGTGATCTGAAAATACATCTGGGTTTATTGAGCTGGTGCAAGAAATTTAGCGACTACTGGCGCTCATTTCAAAAGGCTCTGTGTGGTTTATGCGCAGCCGGGGATTTATATCTTCATGAATTCACTTATCTAGAAGTTCTTCCTGGATTTTACAACTTCCAGTTAACGAAGTTTTACTTCTATATCTGCGGTTGCGTTTAGTTGACATCCATTCAGGGCAAAGGAATATATATATATATTCCTTTGCCCTGAATTGGTGAGCATTAAATGCACTTGTCTTAAATAATAAATTATTGCAATGATAGTACAGTTAAACATGAAAGGGCTTTAATTACATTTATTATCCCACTATAAGCATACATGTAATAGTGGCAGAAAAAAAAATACAATTTGCGATCATGTCTATGCAAAAAAATAGCGCAATTGCAATTCCTTCAACAGGGCAGTAAAAAGTCTCTGAATTTTTACGGCCCATTAGCTGCTTGTCGTCCTGATACTGGCATGGGAACAATAGTTATTTACACACGCACTTTGCACCGTCGCTAATACACAACCATGCAATCAGTGTGATCTCATATTGGCTTGTCGGCTGCGATCCTAGCCAGCCAACCTGCAATTCAGAATGGGCCGTTTAAGCATGGAGAAAACAAGGTTACCTTTTGTTGTGGTTGTTTTTCTATGCATTTCAAGTCGCACTTAGCAGGCACATTTTTTTAGTATTATAGCACGAGAATACACTAACCAAACTGTATGCTTACTTCATTTGTGTTTGTTAAATTAAGGTGCAGCTTTATCGGTAATAAATGATTGCAAGTAAACCAAATTGGGCACACGTACCACTTGCTGTTAGCTTTATGCAACAGCAACGACCAGCTCAAGCTGATACAGAGAGCTGAGAAGATGGCAAGAGCCAGTGGAGCCCTGGACTAGGGACCCTGACCATTAGCGATTCTTCTGATTATTCTTTTAAGTAACTTTAGCTATCTTTCTGTCTATCTATCTATTTATGCAACAGCTATAGTTTCTATTAGCAGTATTTTGTTTGAGGTTACTAATTATCTGTGCCAATCTCTGCTGCGTCTCATGGCAGAGAGTTTGGATGCTGACGACCACTTTCTCTTCTCTCGTTTCATGAAGGGCCCACCACCTGCAAGAGTAGCTGCCTCTGAAGATGAAGTTGAAGAGGCACCAGCAACCCCTACTGTGACACCAGTGAAGACGCCCAAGACACCAAAGGAACCAGCTACAACTGACAAAGAGCCAAAGCGGAGAAAAAGAGAGGTGAAGAGCTACTTAATTTAAATTTTTTTTTCCCAAATCGGAGGCCATGCCTTTGAGATTGTGCCATCTTGCAGTGTAAGAGTATTCTGTAATAGTCCACCTAGTCGACTGCACATTTCGGTCACTGCTGAATGGCTTGAGCTGTATCAGTGAAGAGTATACGGGCACCTTCAGTTAGTCTCGTCTTCGCTGGTTCAGCTCCAGCCAGTCAGCAGCAACCGAAATGGACAGTTCACTAGATAGACTTTTACAAAATTTTGGTTTAAACCAAACATGGCACTAGCTTCTGACATGGTGCACTGATTTTTCAAATATGTACTTAGTCTACAGCTGCCGCCTTGTGACCATTAAAGTTAGCTTCACTTTAGCTGCACACGTGTTAAGCCGTTCACAAGCACATCGCATGCTGCAACACAAGCGAGGCTTGCTCTCCGAATAAGATCTACCAATTCATCGGAACTCCCTCGCGTAAAGTGTGTGGCGTTCACCCGCGACGCTCACGGCGCGCGGGACGACCACCCCCGCGGGTTCGAGCACTCCGAGCCGCCACGCGTGCAGGGCACCGCGCGTCCGCGCCTGCTCCGGCCCGCTCCGTGTGCCGACGCGCAGCTGCGCGCGTACGCGCCCCGCCGCCCCCCCCCCCCCACAGCTTAGGGGAAGGCGAGACCGCACGCGCGCAGCAAGGGAGACCTTAGGCAAAGCTCTCGAGAAGACAGAAAGTACATTTATTACACTGGGAGTCAATACAAAGACACGTTTAACATAACACAAAACATAGCCGAATGGTCGCCGGTGGCCGCTAACGGCGCACCGCGACAGGGAGAGAAACAAAGAACAAAGAAGTCCCAGCAGTAAGAATTTGCCTATCCTTCGGTCAGCGCCTGCCATCGTGCGCCCCACAGCAGAGAAAAGGGAAATAGAGAGAAACGACAGACGAACAGACGGGGGCACGATCGGCAGACGCTGCCTCAGGACATCGAGACGACGGAAGAGTGCGCGCACGCCCGCCGAGGCCGGGACCCCGACGAGCCGGAGTAACCATCAGCCGGCGGCGGACAAAGGGGGCCGCCGCCGGCAGAGAAGGAACACGTACGCACCTTCCGACGCCCCGATGTGGTCTCCCCCGGGCGCCCGTCTTGCGCGCCCTTACCCGGAGTGCACGCAAGCGGGGCCCGAATCCCGCCAAAATGTCGGCCAATGGGAAAAGCCTGTTGACCCTCGCGTGGGCGGGATGACAGCAGAGTGACAGTGTTTTATGACTCGCTGCCACCCCGTCCAGGCAAGGAGGAGAGGGACACGGAGCCCCCGGCAACACAACGCAACGGCTTCACACAACCACCGCGAGAACCGGAAACCCCACTCACCCGCGACGCTCACGGCGCGCCGGACGACCACCACCGCGGGTTCGAGCACTCCGAGCCGCCGCGCGCGCAGGGCACCGCGCGTCCGCGCCTACTCCAGCCCGCTCCGTGTGCCGACGCGCAGCTGCGCGCGTACGCGCCCCGCCGGCCCCACAGCTTAGGGGAAGGCGAGACCGCGCGCGCGCAGCAAGGGAGACCCTAGGCAAAGCTCTCAAGGAACAACAAAGAACATTTATTAACCTGGGACTCAATACAAGCACACGTTTTACCCGCACCGCGACAGAGAGAGAAACAAAGAACAAAGAACCCGATCAGTAAGAATTTGCCTATCCTTCGATCAGCGCCTGCCATCGTGCGCCCCACAGCAGAGAAAAGGGAAATAGAGAGAAACGACAGACGAACAGATGGGGGCACGATCGGCAGACGCTGCCTCAGGACATCGAGACGACGGAAGAGTGCGCGCACGCCCGCCGAGGCCGGGACCCCGACGAGCCGAAGTAACCATCGGCCGGCGGCGGACAAAGGGGGCCGCCGCCGCAGAGAGGAACATGTACGCACCTTCCGACGCCCCGATGTGGTCTCCGCGGGACCCGTCTTGCGCGCGCTTACCCAGAGTGCACGCAAGCCGGGCCCGAATCCCGCCAAAATCTTGGCCAATGGCGAAAGCCTGTTGACCTTCGCGTGGGCGGGGTGACAGCAGAGCGACAGTGTTTTATGACCCGCTGCCACCCCGTCCAGGCAAGGAGGAGAGGGACACGGAGCCCCCGGCAACACAACGCAACGGCTTCACACAACCACCGCGAGAACCGGAAACCCCACAAGTGAAGTAGAAAATAATTTTACGTCGTTGTGCTTCTCATGCATCTGGCTAAATTGCTCTGTCACTTTGAGGACCAACATAAAAGCAAAACACATTGATATGTTTTGCAGGGTGACCTTTTTTGTTTCACATCTACTAACATACTAACCTTCCAGGGATGCCTCTCTGACCTCCTGTTATTGTTTTGTAGGTTCTCAGCCGTGTGCCAAAAACGTGGCACACATGCCGCATCATGTCTACTCTTGCAGAGTAAGGCAGATTGTGACATCGTTTTTGGCCTCCATCCTTGTGTCCTAGGTCAAGCGTGCCCTTGTTGAAGAGAATCATATTTCTCGACAACTAAAAGTTGCTGTCTTTAAATGAACTTCATTCTTGTAGCGTAGAATGTGCAGAATAAAGTGTTGTTTATAATTACCGCAGCAGAGGTAGTCACCTATAGGTAGATACTGAAAGAATCAGTAGGAGATATACATTATATTATGCAAGTCTAGTTTAGTGCAAATGGCAAATTTACCAGTTTGTCTCACTCAAAATTAACATCTAGATTTCCAGGACTATGTGCCCGTTCCATTCCAACTCTATTCTGGAATCTTTGGCTCCCATTCTATTTCCATTCCAGGTGTTTAAAAATGCAGAATTATTCCAGAAACAGTTCAACTCTGGAGTTTCTGCTTTGCAACTCTGGTCTTGAGTAAAACATAATTAAATATGGAACTCAGACTCCACAGCTCAGAATCACTGACTGCAGGCTGCGCTAACCAGCTTCAATGGCAGCAACCTCCTTGCATGAAGTGCGAACACCAGAAGCCAGAACCTCCTCATAGAAGGGGAAAGTGCTTGGACATTGTTCTTCATAAGCACATCCCACATGTAGTCACATGCTGGTGCACATATTTTGCGACAGGCCCAAGCCTAATCACACATAGCTGCTCGCTCTGCTTCACTTCGAGCGCTGGGGTCTCTGCTGCTGTTGAAAGGCACAAGCACAGTTCCGTGTAGTTATGCGACGAGACTCTGCCTTCTCAGACTCTGTAAAGTGGTGTGATGGCCCTGGCTGTTTGTCTGGAAACCTAGGCTTGAAAGGAGGCATACCTGTTATTCGTGTTTACTAGACACTTACTTACTTACTCTTCTCAAAATTGAGGTGAGTAGAAACTTTCCATATCGGGGCCAAGGAAATGACCTATATTGGTGTTTGTTAAACCCGGTCATAGGACATATCGTAACAGCACTGTTGATAGTGTAGCCACATGACAGTATAAATTTGAAAATACGAAAATAAACAAAAAAAATATAGAGGGCCCCAAACCACCTCTGGTAATTCAGAAAACAATTGCGTGCTTCTCTTGGGCTTTTTCGGTCACTTCTTCACACGTCATGACACCGGCAGGGTTATGCACTTGATGTCACCAGGATAAAAGCTGCTAATTGGTCCACATATGAGAGGCATCAGTCGTGAACCACCAGTTAATGCATACATTCCCATCCAAAGCTATTCCTGATCATATCACTGGCCTGTCATTTACAATATACTGATTTCACATTCATTGTGTATAACGTGTTTTAGACTGCACATGCAGTGGCAGCATGTACCTGAAAAGTGCAGAGTCCTGTGTGCCAAGTAGATTGTTTTCAAACAAGAAAAGAGCACCAACATAAGTTCAGTACTAGCGTAGTGTCTACATGCCTTCTAGAGAAGTACATGGCAAGTAGGAGAGAATGCGATGAGCAGGGTAGCAAAAAGAGAAAGCGCTCGCTCTCCTGTAAGCTCAAAAAGGCTTAAAGGCCATTTGAAGGGGCCATAGTGGCATGTTGGATGCACCCTTGGGTTTAGTAGTGTTCTACTACTAAGTTCAAGGGTGCAGGATCAAATCCTGGCCATGGCAGCTGCATTTCGATGGGGGTGAAATTAAAAAATGTCTGTGTATCATGCATTGGGTGCACGTTAAGAATCCCAGGTGGCTAAAATTAATCCGGAGTTCCTCACTACGGCATGCCTCAATATCAAATTGGGGTTTTGGCACGTAAAACCCAAGAATTTTTTTTCTTTCTTTTTTTACAAATTTCCATTTCATACCCTATGCTCAAAAGGGAATTTTCCACTGGCTTTTTATTGGCTTTACACTGGCCTACCACTCTTGATAGCCTGTCACTTTCCATCTGCATGCACGTTATTTGAGACTTGAACTCCATTGACTACTGTCAGGGAATGCAGTGGCGTCCAGCGAGTTTAATGTTGTGAAGCTTCTGGCTTCCATGGCTTGAACACAATGTCTGAATAAAATTTTGACACCTTGCTACTGTGGGCAGCTTGTCAATGCTCGAAACTTGCTGGGCTAGAATCGAATAAACATTACTTTTTTACGGGACCTGGTAGCCAAATGGCTGAGAATGCCCTACCACAGCCAGCGTTGCACTGCTGAACATGCGGTTGGGGGTACATTGGCCAGTCGCACTTGCCGAATTCCGATAAGGGTGGAAAGCAAACACTTGTGTACCATGCTATGGGTGCACCTGGATCCCTTTACTGTGGCACCTCTCATAGTCCACTGTGCAGCTTCGAAACATTTAACCCCACAATTTTTTAGTACCACTGTTTGCAAAAGTGGTACAATTTGTGCTCGTTACAACGAACCCACGTACAACAGACTTTCGCATATAACGAACCATATTTCAACCTTAGTTTGCTCTGTTTTTATTAATGTAACGAAATTTGCTTTTAACGGACCGCACTACAATGGACTATTGGCTATAGTGGACAAAGTAGCGGCAATTTTCGTTAAGATCGGTCGTATAGAAAGAACTTTTGCCATGCCGACACGGGCTGACAACTGACTTATGAGGGTAAATTGACGGTCACGGCTCAATATCACGTGCATGAGGGAAAAAGGCGGCGTGCAAGCACACTCTTCTTTCGCAAACGAGGCACAGGGGGTTCTACTCCGGTGGCTGTATGCTCTGTGCTTTCTACGTTGAGTTCGCGTTGAAGCAAGAGGCAACGCGGTGGTCAGTTTGCTCGCTGCTGCTGACGCACTTCCTCACTCTAATCTAACATTTTAACAGCGACTTTCCGCAGTGCTGGATTGCAGTGCGTTTCGCTCGATCCGTTATCGAGCGAAACGTGTTCATGTTTATGTCTGCACGTGTGACACCGTGCTTGCTAATTTAGTTAGTAAGCAAATATTTACAACTTTATATGGCCGATAAAACTACTATCCCTACTTCACACAGCTGTTTACTAACTACTCACTCTTTGCATTAACATTGTTACAAATCACAACCAAAGTTTCGGAAGCGAGGCGTTTTGAATAAAACGGACACATTTTGTCAGATTATCAGGCTCTGTTGTAACGAGAGTCGACTGTATCTGTGACACCGTATGCACAGATTTTGTGTATGAAACAGTTTCCAGCATCAAAAGTTGTGCTTGCCATATGCACGGGCCCTCTGAAGCATGTGATGGTACCATGTCAAAGTCCAGAAGTAGGACATTTAAATATTGCTAAGTTGCTGTACTTGCGTTGCACTGGACTTCCTTTTTAACCATACTACTGAACTTGTGAACATTGATAGCCCTTTTTGACAACTTGTAGTTTCGTGACACCATGTTTTTACAGTCGCAGGACCAGTCGCATCGGGCATCCAAGCGAACCTCTTCTGAAAGCAGCAGCACAAGCTCGGCGCCCACAAAAAGAAACAAAGCAGCAGCGGCTGAAAAGACTTCCTCGGTGGCAGCTGCAACACCAAATAACAATGCAGCTGGCCTCAACAGTGTGTCAAATGCCACTTCATCGTCATCCAAGTCCAGCTCCAACCTTCTGAGGCAGTCTTACGTCACAAGGCCCGTAAGTGCAGCTTTTGGCTTCTGGCTTGACCAGTAGAGTGCTAGCCATGTGCCGCACACAAAGAGCAATGGCCGTGGTATCTTATGACCATGGTATTCGACTATTTTTTACCCTTGCTTGCCCTTCTTGGTTACACGTTTGTTAATAGTACAAAAAATCGCCTCCACTGCACTAAACAAAGCTGCAGACGACATTCACAGAATCAATAACCGCCGCTAAAGCAGATGCTTGACTCTAAAAATTTGGACTTTATGGATATTCCGGACTTCATAAATGCACAGTTAGGGTTCCCATTTAGCTAATGCATTTTCTTGGCCGATTTTTCACATGAATTGAGGTCCCAAAGTTCGATTTACTGCACTTAATCACACGTTCCGAGCCACGCTACGAGTACTTGGAGGCCGCCATGTTGGGTTTTTCGCTGGCTTGGCTTCCAGTGGCCTGCTCTAAAGCCTCAAAAATTGGAAGCGCACGCTATTCAATAGAGAGCACTCGCCATCCTCGAGTCGTGGAGGCCATGCCAACTCTTTTTTTTTTTTTTTGCTGACAAAACACTCCAGGGGACGGCGCTTTCTCCTTTTTCATTTTTTTTTTCATCATCGCCATCGTCATAATCACTTAATATGTGATCTGTGTATGTTTTTAGACACTAAACTTTCATTTGCTATTTTGCACATGGTGTGTCCATTTAGCAGGTGCGCCTCGGATGCATTGTCGCATCATTGTGTGTGGCTTCACATTCGTGTGATTGATGCCACCTCCTGTGCGTTTGCAAGAGCCAAGTGGTGCGAAGCTCATTTCTTCGATCTCCATGGCAATCTCCGTTAGAGATAGCCAATGCAGTGACGCACTTGTCGAGTGTATATGGAGATGACGTCACTCATGCACAAATCGAAGAAAGCTTCATCACCTCTAAGCCAAGTATGAGAAGGGGCATTATTAAGATATTTAAGCCACTCTAAGCCTTACTTTTCTTTTTTATTTGCTTATTTTTGTCTACCAGGGTCGATTATTTTTTTTTTATTATTGCAGATTCCAATTCGTCTGAGGGACCTATTTCGAAAAAGAATTTACCGTAATTTTTCTAGGGTGACAGTAAAGTGATAAAAAAATATATTGCATTGGTATATATGTGCTGTTTATTCATGAATAGCAACAATAAAAAAGGAAATAAACTTATAAGAATTTAAAATTTGATGCGTTGTTATACACATAAGGCTTAGAAAATGCGCACGTGAGAATATTTCGCAAGTGTCGAATGTTCCCGCTTTTAGACTAATATTTACGTCCATAGCGTAATTGAGCTGCGTAGGTGAGTGCACTCAAGAAAACTGTGGTTGTGTGCCTGTCAGAAACGCAAAACATGTGACAAACTTCCGCTAATCTTCATCTTATCGCCAACCAGAGGCAATTAGTTTTCGCGAGTCTCCAAAAAAGAAAAGGAAATGCATGCACGGCAGCATCCTTCCTATGCGCACCCCTGCAAGCACTAAACGAGTGAGAAACAGGCGGTCGTCCTTCGATCGATTAGTAACAAGATAGCCATCAGTTTTGCGAGCAGAAGAAGCCGACACCGCCCACGGAACAACCCAAACCGACGCCCGCCCACGCGCGTGCCAATGCGCAAGCGGTACTATGCAGACGCGCCGAAGCAAACTAGCTCTAAAAACTAGCTCTGCGAAAATTTGAAGCACCGACCCACAGTGCATGGCGCGGAGACAAGAAGGTGCCCACGCCTCTTTGCCGATGGTTGCAGACTGCCATTCATAGTGTTCAAAGCGGCACGCGGGTTGTGGATCATTCTGCGCATGCTCCGAAGAGAGCAGTCGATGTCGTGAGCGTCAAAGTCCAGAGGGGACACGGCACTTCGGCTGGCGCAGCGCAAGCAGCGTAGCAGAACTGGTCACAAGCAAAGCGTGCTGAAAATGTGAGACTATAAACACTCTTTGTGCCACCTATTCTCGCCGTGAATGCATCCGTGAAACACACCACAACCTGCTGCGACATTGGTCTCCATTGTACTCTATAGTTGTACTTTCTTAGCTGCACTGGCTGCACTCTGCTGAGTCCCACTGTACGTATGGGCAGCGGCCAAGCACATACAGTAAATGCTCGTTAATTCACAACTCATTAATCCAATATTTTGGATAAATCAAAGTAGCCGCCGCGGTCTGTCCAGCAGTATTGAAAGCAATATGTAACACACCCCGCTTGTTCACACTGTAATTTGTACCGCAGCCGATAATACGAACTCCGCGCCCTCATGGATAGGGAGAGTGCTAATGCGCAGGAGAATGTTGGCGACACTACCATCGGCGCGCGGCTTTGCTTTTTTCATCTCCAGTCCCTTGTTTAGGCTGGACTGGGAAGAGGCGCATTTGCGCTTGGCCAGGCATGGCCAACACCTCTGTTGCAGGTCGCTTCTCTCCCGTGAGGTTCCATACAAAACTCAAGGGCAATAAAATCGTTGCCATGCACCGTATGCTGTATGTGCGAACGAAAGCGTGCGAGGATGAGCCGGTGTAGGCGGCTCATGCACAATTAACGAGCTTTTACTGCATCCCTACGATGCTGAGGTACGTGTAATAGTCACGAATCTCAAAGGCTGTGCTTTTTGGTACTGCAGGCGCCGATAAACTTCACAGCCGCCATGTTTCTTATGTTATCTGGGGCCGCTTCTCAGCACCACACCTCTCAAACAAAGAGCATAGCCTCCAAAATGTAACGAAAAGATGTAAAGAAAAAAGAAACATGCAGCATCGTGGCTGCATTTTTATTTTGAAGTATTCAGAGAGGGAGAGACCTGACCTGCAACAGAGGCGTCGGCCATGCCTGGTCAGGCACGTACGCGTGTCTCTACAGTCGGGCCTAAACAAAGAGCCCATGTGGTGCCGCCAGCATCTCCAACATGCTTTTGCGCACTAGTACTCTCCCCTTCCACGATGGCACGAAATTCCAATTATCAGAGCAAATTTCATTGTGAATCAGCGGGATGCGTTACAAGTTGCTTTCAACGCATTGTTCGACGGACTGCGGCGGCTACTCCAAATTATCCGAAATTTCGAATTAACGAGTTGTGAATTAACAAGCCTTTACTGTATAAGACAAGCCAACACCAATGTAACATAAAAGAAATAAATGGTGTGCACGTGTCAATCTAGATATATGACATAAGCTGATTGCTCAGCTTACAATTCCGTGGATGTGCCAACAGAGCAGTGCAATCCACCAATTTCTTAGAGTGCTCGTTGGAGTGGTGAATTAACAAGCCTTTACTGTATAGGACGAGCCAACACCAATTTAACACGAAAAAAATAAACAGTGCACATGTGTCAATCTAGACATATGACATAAGCTGATTGCACAGGTTTACAATTCCGTGGATGTACCAACAGAGCAGTGCAATCCACAAATTTCTTACAGTGCTCGTTGCTGAACCCAAGTGCACACTAAACAAAATTTTTTTACGCTTGCATCCAGCAACAAAGGTTGTGCAAAACAAATGGCTTCCAGAGCTCTCGCAGCATACTCAGGAGAGTGCTGATAAACAAAGTCGTTGACAAAAATATAAGAGCAGGGCAGGAAGTTGTGAACTTCTTAACTCATGTACAGCAGCTTATTGTGGCTGTATGTAATTACACTGCTCAACATGTACCGTACAGCACATACATTACTGTATTTTATTCTGGCAGAGTACACAATTCACTTCATAAGTGCAGCATTTTGTTTGCACAGAATGCTAAAGATGGTAGAGTAATTATGCAATGTGGCTATGACCCCTGTGACAGCAGCATGGCCGCTTTGGTGTTTTGCCGGGTAGCTGAAAGCTCTTGGGATTTTTAAATTGTCGTATCAGACCAGTTACTTGCAGCATTCTGTGCAGCCAGATTTGAGCATAAAGAGTGCTCAGTGATCAATAAATCTTCATTCTGAACTAGGCTGCGTCTTGTTTCTTGTAAAATTTCTCATTAAAATGAGATTTCAAATTGATCTGTTCATATAGTAACCTCAAGATGAATTTGAATTATTTTGTTAGGTTGATTAATTCATTATGATCTGTTTCATTACAACCAGGACAGATGCAGTCTTGCTTCTTTATCTCCCTTGTCCAGTCACTTGCGCTTCTTACATTGTGCGAAAATGCAGTTTTTGTCGTTCGGGCAGCGTGCTGTGCAAGGTATACATGACTTCTTTCATGTAGGAAGCTTGTAACTGCAGTAACATGTTGCCTTTACACGTGGATGACAGGTGACGCCACCCCTTGATGTGGAGAGGATATCAGACGTCTTGCGGTCAAAACATGTCAGCCCGTCGAACCTCAAGTTTGGATTTCTGGGATTGGGCAACATGGGCCAGGGCATGGTCAAGAACCTCATCAACTCGGGTCACCACATCACTGTATGGAACAGGACACCTTCCAAGGTCTGGTGCACCTTTTACCTTCACCTGAGTTGATGACCTGGATTTGTCAGGGGCCCTTGCGAAACAGAAAAACAGTAGAGCATCCAGGACTGAAGGAGTGCATACTGGATGTGTTGAGGTATAGATGCCGCAGAAAGTGAGAGAATGGTCTAGCACTGTGCCTTAGTTTAATGCAATTAGCATTCTTAGTATATAAACACAAAGTTGATGAAGTAGGCTATCTTCTAGTCTCTTTACGCTACTCTTACCACTAACCCGAGTTGTATGGACGTGCTGTTAACATAGACACTATGCACGGCTCAACCTCCAAAGGATTTACAGTCGCCAACTGATAATGCGAACTTGGCGGTACTGTAAAAGTTTCCAATATTGGACTTGGCAGGGAATGAGCGACTTATACCACCAGTGGCCGAAAAAGGTGTGTCGTATTCACGGATGGTCTCTTTCAGGGGTGCCATCTCTTTCGCAAGATTTTGTGTTACTAACGCCAGACACGTCAGCGCCTACGAGTGATGGCATTCTTGGCACAGTGCCAAGTGCGCTGTCTTATCACAATACAGGATCGCTGTCACCCATTTTAACGTGTCCAGTGCTACAAAACTGAAAGTATCTTCAAAAGTAATCGTCAGAGAATGCACCCAAAGTTCATATATGTGTTGCTGCACGCAGATATGCTTACCTGTGTGGTCAGTCGTTATCGCTGTGAATAGACTAAAGTACAATCAATGCATGCACCGCATCCTCATCCCCTGGCAACATTAACGTCCATTGGGCTGCATTGGGCAAAAGTCAGCAGCTAGGCTGTCTAGCGCGGTCTATTTTTTTCTTTAAGATCACGAAAGCGGTAACATATAATGTGGGAACAAGGACGTATCAAAGGAAATTATAATAAATAATTGTCTGTGAGCCCTATGCTGGGACCAGGCTTTAGCAACTTTATACCCAGGAAAACGTATCAACGATTCAGCTGGGTTATAGGGTATATGTTGGTTGCTGTTTTGTGGAAAAGACGTGGGCCACTGGGTATGTGCCTGAATAGTCAATTTGCTGCTGCTTGCAGTTTGGCCCAGTAAGCAACTTAGCCCACTGGAAATGTGCCCAGACAGACAATTTAAACTCCATAATTGCATTACATAAACGTAATACTGTATTTGCTCTAACCTACCGCTCACTTTTTTTCCCAATAAAACGGGCCTAAAAATTGCGCGCTCATTAGCATCGAGTATGATCCTAATGCTATCTTCGGCTGGTCGCTTCCATCCCCCGAGGCAGAGTCGGGCAGATCCGGCGTTCCCCGAGCTCAGAGGTAGAGGACGAGCGCGCAAGCCAAACGTGTGACTCGCTCTCGGAGGAGGCAATGGCAGATGCTAAACCACGTGACTACTACCAACGTCCGATGTTTCGCTTATCGAAAGCTCCCGGCGCTGCCGGGAAAACCGGTGGACGCGCCGGCGGGACGAGCGTTCGTCGCAGTGGCCTAGGTTGCCTAGGTTACGGTGGGCCGTCGCCAGCAGCAGCGACGCGGCTCTGCGATGACGTTTCAATTTCGACGACTGCTCCGACGACAGGGCTCGGAGCGCCTCAGAGCGCTCGAAGATGGAGGAGAGCAATCGAGAAGAACCAGCCGAACGCAGGGCGAGCACCCTCTTTCAACCAGCCGAAGACAACGCCGCTCGCGAGAGCGCTCCAGAGCGCTCACAAACGACCAGTCGAAGATGGCATAAATGTGATACCATCTCGCTATGAGCATTTCAAGATGGCCACCTCGTGTGCGGATCGAGCTTAGCTGTCGTAGCTTTCTCTATGTGCCGTAGTACGTGTGCTTAGGTTAGTCCACTGTCCGTCTTTCCATTTTCTGCATTTGCTCTATAAGCACGGAAGTGCCAACTGCGAAGGCACTGAGTGTTCATCACGATGCCGCAATTATAAGGAAAGTGATCACCTATGTAGAAATGGACGGAAATCGAGCCGCATCACAGGTGTTCAGAGTTCCCAAAACTTGCGTGCGGGACTTGCGCAAACAGGAGAGGCGTTTTACCCCAGCGGCTGCAGCGTAGACACGGTCGCGCGGCCCCCATCTTGAAAGCGATCTGCGATGGAGACAGTCACTGCATCTAGGCACACCGCGTTGTGTTCTTGTCACTTAGTTCACGTTGAAGTGAGAGGCCGCACAAAGGTCCATTCGCATGCCCCTGCTACTGCACTTTCTCACTCCACCGTTCAGATAAAAAAATTTACGCGGTCATTGAGTGAGACGTGTTCATGTTTGGTTGTGCGCATGTGGCACCGTACTTGTTTAGTTAGTAAGTGAATGTTTAAAAGTTTATATGGCCGGTCAAACTACTATCCTTACTTTTCTTATAGCTGTCTACTAATTTGCTATCGCAATCAGTGCTTCATCTTTTGGGCAAAACTGAACAGCGACTTTTTTTATTTATCGCAACTTTAGTGCATTGGGAGTAAATCTTTGTTTTTCCAAATGACAGAAAGTTGTATTTCTGTGTGAAATAATGAAGTGTGCAGTACTGTAAAGAAGTTTTATTCTTTTAGGTCACAGAAAACAGGTGCGCGTTAGAATCGAGTTAAATACGGTAATAGTAAACGGGGCTAGTTTGGTACTGGTTCACGTTTTAAGGGCAATACTATAGTTGAAGCAAATGAGACACAATACGTGTTTTTAGTGAGTCGTGTGGTTAGCACTTCACGTACATAAACTTTTACCTGATAATATCCGTCGGTTAAAAGGTGGCACTTTGTTCGTTGCTCTGTGTGTCATTGTTCCATATCAGCCATGGCGCTGCCCTTAAAGAGGTACATTGTAATGAAACATTGCCAATCTGTTAAAGAGGCTGTACCTGTGAGCCAAATGTTATTGCACTGCATGCAGCAGGAAATGTACACTATTGTGTCAAAAACAGTTAAAGATCGCTTCGTAATGGATTCATCACAAGCAGCAAAGCCCACCAGCAACTATTGGCTGATTTCATGATCGCGAGAACATTCTCTGTAATACAAAATTGCTAATTTTGAGTTACTGCATTTGCACAATTCTAATGTGCACTTCTTTTGAATAAAAAGTGCATTCAAATTTGCATGCACATTACAATCGTAAGTAATTTTACTCAAAATCAAAAAGAAAACCAATTCTTACTTTTTAAAAAAGCTCAATGCAAGGTAGCTAGCCACGCTGCCATCGAACAGGCGTTGTTTGTCTATGCCTTGGTTTGCAGTCACCATTTTCCAGTTTGCTGTGTATGTCTGTCATAGTGCTTCTGCTCAACCACCTTTTGTCAAGGTAGTCCAGTGGCAGGATAGAAAGACGTTTGTCTTTGTATGTTTCATAAGATCGTTTCAGCACGGTATGAGTCAACTCAAATTTCATTACTTGATGTGTGCAGTAGAATTGGCACTAAGTTATTTTTTTTTATCTTTGGGCAGTAATATAACTGCGTATTGCAGTCGGGGATACGATAGAATTGCGCAAATACAGTAAATAAGTGACAAATATATATGTCTGTGATCTAAAAAAAAAATGCATTTTAACTGCTGGTTAACTGCTCAAAGAAGCGGCAGCATGCTGCTTGAGTAGATGTCACAGCCAGAACTGGGTGCCGCGACAACACCAGTGAGACGCTCAACTTTTGGGCTTTAATTGTGAGGCCATTCTATGATTACAGTGCAGCCCATTTATATTGATACCACATATAATGATATATCGGTTACAAAGATGAGTCGACTTCAGACCATCAATTTATGCGTTAGGGCTATGAGGAAAAAAAGCCATATATAACGATATGCTATTCACCGCATATTGGATATAACGATCGAAATTGTGACTTTTGAGCGGCATTTTCCATGCAGAATAATCGGGATATTTGAGTTGCTAAGTGGCCCTTAACCGAGACAAGGCGAAAAGTTCGCGTGCGCGAGTTCGTATCTGCCACCATTACCGCACAGTGCTTCCCGCCACCGTACTGATTCGCTTTGAAGTTAAAATAGGCTATTTCAGGAATACTTTGCTGCAATAAGTAGTTCAATGCGTCCAGCAGCAGTGGAGTTATTGGCAATCAAACACCGCCTTCACCGTGTTTCCACTCCTTCAGCAGCTTGCACTGCAAAGGCTATGGTGTGAGATGCGCAGCTCACATTTAGTTGGCTGTTCATGTAAATGCCACTACCGATTTTGGCACATACGACATGCCAAATGTAAACCAAACGCAGTTCTTTTCAGCAAGCTGCAGTGCGTTCAATCAGCAGACTCGGGGACCCTGCTGCGGCCACGAAATCTGCACTACGTATCAGACCGCAGCTACATAAACTGTAGTATGTACGCACAGCGTTTGTTTCGTGCACGACAGGGGTTGAGTGTGTGCTTGCGCTCATATGCTCCAGCCTGGCCATGCTACATGGTACAGACCAACTTTTTTCTGCACCAGCTTGACCGACGGATAGTAGCCACATCCAACTTATGCATTTTGTAGCGATATCAGTAGCTCAATATGAAGCGAAGTCTGCCGAGGCATCTAACCAGGAGCGGCTAGGAGTAAGCACGCGCTGGCAAGCGTGCGTGTGGTCTGACCATAAGTTTCGCATGGTTCGAGGCTATTTGAGCGTTCCAGACTAGCTGAATATAGTGAGACTCGACAGCTATGACACCAATAAGCAGGGTCGCTAAAGCTTATGTCCCTGTGCGTGTGGCTGCAGCCGAGCATGAACAGACAGTAGTCGGCATATTCCGAAAGTATGTAATTATCATTGAAATTCGAAAGTAGAATTTCGCTTGCTTCGGCTTGTTTAATAAACTTCAGTAGATATACACAGTAACAGCAGGTGTGATTTGTTAAACTGATATCGTAACTTAAATCAGTTTTGTGTTATCTGTTATAGTTTTCGAGTTACAACACTTGATGACTACTGAAAAAAAAACATTATAAATGTTTTTATGAGGTGCAGGTAAATATGGACAGATTTATTGCGCTCGTCAATGTTTCAGAATGCAAGTGCAAGAGACAATCTTGTCTTCATTCGTTGTGAAATGGCACTAGGATGACTGAAAGCAACAGCACCAAAGATGAAAGCTGAGAAAATGGAGGTCAAATGTTTATTTGTTGTAAACATCTAAATATTTACTTTGAGCACCTAAAACCCACCTGAGATGTAGTCCTTTGCCTGTGAGGACATATTTTCTTTACATATCGTAGTTTTTCACTTCTTTGCCGCAGTTTCGTACAGCTTAGTTGCCTTTTTGATGCATCGTGCAGAGGTAGATGACTATGCGTTCAAAATGTCCGCTCTTGTCTCTTCTTGTTGCATAACCTTTTCATTAGTGAGAGTTGGAGTTAAAAACCATAGCTGAATATTTGAGGCGAAAACTGCTCTAGCTGATGGTGCGTTGCCGTCACGACCACACGTGGATGTGCCTTTACCGTCGCATGCGGACGCGCTTTCCCGATCATCCACGTGTGCCGGTTGTGCCTCGCCAACGAGTTCGGCGCCTCTACAAGTATTTTTTTTCCCTCTGTTCCACACCTTTCGTGGTCTTCCGTACACGTTGGCCATTCGGAACTTGCTTACTTTGGGGGCTCATCACAGAACATGTGCGTTAGGCTATCACAGTTGTCAATCACATTGATCAGAATGCTCTCACCGAGCGACCCGCAGTGCGACGGTGCCTGCTGAAGCCTGACTTTTTTTTTTCACAATTTTTGATAACAGCACTCTAGGAAAGTGCTGTTTTCTCGACTTCTGCCGCGCATTTTGTTATGTTTCACCAGGAAGTAAATTAATGCCCGAGCATTGCGAAAAAAAAAATCGGGACATCTAAAAATTTAGAGCACTTTGACCACTTCAATTGCTTGAGCAGCTGATTGAAAAAGTGCATTTGCATTTTGTGACATAAGTTCCACATGTCCATATTTGTTCCCTCGCATGTTAAATTGCGACAGTCTTCGGTGACATCGATGACTGCTGTTATGAATTTTAGACACCTGCAATCATCACGTAGCTTCAGACTGTGCCAACTTCACCCTCAATGTCTTCATTGAATAGGGCAGCGATTAAGTAAGTAAACTGCCAGGCAATGACTGTTGTAAAGAAACCTGTGATCATACGGCAATTGGATCGTGATCACCTTCTGTTTAAGTTGCATTGGATGAAAATTTTCTGCTTTTGGCGGCTGAACTTTCGTTTGTCTGTAGTGAAAGCCATGGCTGTGGTCAAACAACGGTGGCCAGGTCACATGCAAGCCTTCGTGCAGTAACACATTGGCCAGCTTTTCTGGACACTTGTGAAATAAACACTTGTTTTCTGGCAAGTTTGATATTTCGGACTCAATTTATTCTGAGTTTTAAAGACAGCCTCCACTGATTTCAAATTGTGGGTCAGCGACTGTATTGCATGCTCTACCATGTGAATTGTCTAGCACAATAATTAAAGTAAAGGGACTCTTCTCTGTTGAAACTCTGTTTTATTTGAATAATGTTCCAGTCTCCTTGGAGCTAAAATAAATGAGGTCCCACTGTACTGTCTTGAGCGATGTTTGCAGGATGTAGTGTAATACTTCACCAACCCATGGGCTGCAGAGGGAATTCCATGTTTTGTTGAACTTGCTGCCAATGTGAGGCGTGACATTCACTGACTGTCCTTTCTTTCTGGAAAAAAAAATTATTGGTGCATCCTTGGGAAGCGCCTGCCAAGGTCTGGGAAGTTCTATGCGTTCTTGTTTCCTATGGATATTTAGTGCCACCTTATTGGCACCCTGACAACTCTGCACTTAAATTTTACCCTCTTGTCCGTAGGCAGTAGAACATAGGTAAGATGCCAGCAGGGTGTGAAAGTGGAAAGTGCATAAGCACCATCTGGTTGACCTGTTTCTTCACCATTGCTGAGCACGATGTTCTTGCCTTGCACACATTTTTAAAAGGAACAACGGTGATGACTTTAGCAACAAAGAGAATTTGTAATCCTCCAACAAAATGAGCGATAACCTTGGCTTCAGTGGTGGTTTACCTGCAAGTGCCTTGGTCATACGAAATAGCCAAAAATGGTTACGTGTACCCTTTGTTCGTCACGTACAAAAGGCAATAGACGGACACAAAAATAGTAATGATAGGGGGGGGGTGGGGGGGGGAATGGCCATTGAGCCGGTCTGGCAAAGCTGTGTATTAAATCCATACAGGTTTCAAGTAAAGCAAACATTCCTGTTGAGGAAATATTTGTCATGGTTTGGAGATTGAACTAGGAAACGTCTTGTGGAGGTGGTTGCTTAACCA
The DNA here is from genome assembly GCF_038994185.2 of Dermacentor albipictus. NCBI lineage: Eukaryota > Metazoa > Arthropoda > Arachnida > Ixodida > Ixodidae > Dermacentor > Dermacentor albipictus. The sequence continues at coordinate 22,703,605 of NC_091823.1, forward strand.
TATAAGCTAACCAGAAAGCCAGCAGGTAGCAGCGTGAGGCTTAATTAAAAAATCAAAGTGCAGAAACGTTCTGTGAGCAGGTAAGTTTTTAGGACATCTACAAGATGAAGCAAGTTCTTTTGAGGGGTAGAAGCTGTCATCCACCTGAAAGCAGTGCAGTGCTGCAGAGGAAACTCGTACGGGCCTTTCAGAAAGCTACACAGTTGAAAACAAATGATCTAACACATGACAAAGTAATTGGCTTTAAATTCATTGCAAATTGTTGCTTGTGCACAACTTAGTAAAATCTTATGAATTCAGATTTCAGGGTGCCAAAAATATGTCCTTATTATTTGAATATCGAATTGAGTTATGTAATCGACCAAGAAAACAATAGAGACATATTTAGCGCATCAAAATTTCATCATTGAGTAAAGGAATTTGTTGCACTCATTTTTTATAGCAGCTGCAGTCATGTTTTTCTTTTTTTATCTTGTGCAAGTGGCAAGTGCTCGTAACCTATCACGGGAACTCGCATGCAGCTTCTGCACAATGGCAAGGGCCTTGCAACTTCCTCCATAGTGCATTGGCAGCATGGGAACCGATACATGCCCCCTTATTCTGATAGGTGAACTTTTCAATGCTGAGTGTACTGGGTGTTGTGCAGCTGCCAACTAAACTTCCATAGGGGTGTAGTCGAGGAGTTTGATGCTAGCACGCAGCCCATAGTGAAGGGCCTTGCATCGTACATTTTCTGTTATATGTCATGTTGCAAAGCCTTGCACTATTTCAGAACAGCACTGATTACCATAGCTGCTGTCACCAACCATCACAGAAGAACCCATGGTAGCAGAGGTGCGCTTCCAGTACCATGGTACAAAGCAAAACTTGAAAAGGGAACAAAGCACAGCACATATCAACAAATATTTTTCTGCTCTGTTTCGTGTGGTGATGCTTACTGCACGGGACACTAGCACCACTTTTCCTTTGCACATTGCAATGTTTGTTACCTTTTGGGGATTGTCCTAATGAACCACGGTGGAGCCATGTAACTTGAAATTAATGAGCACTTGATGCCATTGAATAATGAATATACTTGCCAGGACCAGATAGTCAGTCCTTATTATCAAATTTTCCACGTTAGTGGAGATTTAACTTGTACTTGATATTCCTTGTTTATTCCACAAGTACTGTTATGAAAAAGTTAAAAACCTGTGTAATGAAAGGAGCAGAGTACTACTGCAGCATAACATAAATGAAGGTGGCGTAGTTTTTTTTATATTTTATTTTTATTCAATCATACAAAGCCACTGAAGCTTTGAAAAATCTTGCCTTTGCATAATTTCTTGCTTATTGTAATTTGTGAGCATTAAATTTTTTAAAAGTTAAGAACAGGATTTGTATTTCTACACATGCCAAATTTTCAGCACACCGAACTTTTTGTGTATTGCGGGTCATTCCGTAAAATGTAGTTGCTTACAGTAAACACTGAGGGGAAAAGAAACTAGTTACTTTTCCGTGCTCTCATGCATTGCATGCATCAGCAGAAAGTCTGACGATTGGCAGATCTGATGTTGGGCCTACCTGCTTCAGATGTTCGGTGCCATTATTTTCATTCGAAGAATTCGTTGCTGTCATTTATGGCCACGTTTGTAATCCTGACCGATGGCTTCGAAGTGCAGAAATCGTGCCACGTTGGGTAATGCCGATTCCCAAAAGTCAGATTCGAGGCAATACAGCAGTATTACATGGATGAAGCATACGCAGTGTATTGTGGTGAAGCATACCAAGAGTGTAAAGGAGCAACTGTCGCGAGACGTGGTACACATTCCTTAACACTCGGGCACCCACAGTTTCCTGTTGAAGTACGAGCTACGATGTGCCTATCAAGTTTTCTGGCAGGGCTTCAGAGCCATTTCGATCGTGCCTGTGATGATCTGAGCTTTGGGGCAGTAAACTGTTTGCGTTCATTTTTTCGGGTGTTTTTGCTGCCACTAAGGAGTCCGAAAGATTGAATGTTGACCGGTAGCTAGTTTCTAAGCATAGAATAGTGCCATGTGTATGTTTCAGAGTCTGAATTAAGCCACTGTTGCAAATGTTCTCAGTTTCACCTAAACTGAAAACGAAATAATGCATTGGACTTGTCTCGGAATGGTTTGTGTTTGAATTTATGCCGATATTTCCTTCATGTGATTATTTCCTGCATGGTGTGAAACCACCTTATAAACCATATCTAGCAAAATAATGATAAGGTTATGTGGCTATATGGTAGTTGAACAAGTTGGGGCTAACTAGAATGCATACTTTCCTATCTGTTTTTGCCAATATGTATTGTGGGCGTAATTTTGGCTTCAAGCTTAGTGTGAGCCCTACGCCACCTATGTCAACCTGTTAAGTACCAGCATGAGATTATGCTAGCGAGTTATTATTTGAGGAAGGTATTCTACTTTGTGATTTCTTATTCACATTTAATTTGTCTGTGAAGATACATGTGCTTACATACAAAGGTGTAGCAGTAATTGGGTTATGGAAATTAAGTGCCGGTCAAAGGTTTTCAGCTTAAAGAGCCCCTCACCAGGCCCCCTAGCAAATTTTGGTTATACACTGGAAGTTTTTATGTGCCCTCTAAGGAGTGTTCAACCGCAATAATTTTTGCAATTGGTTCAATAATAGTCGAGATAGAAATATTTCGGTGCCACGAACCCATGATTTCAGAAGGCAAGCGATACTGCCAAGAGAGACTCTCTCTCCACTTGCCCCATCTAGCCTCCGCAGGTGAAATTGCTTCCCTGCGTTCTCCCACGCCGCACCTCGACAATCGCATGATGCATACTTCACAGACCCTGTGGCCTGTGATGTATGCATCACGTGATTCTCGATGTCCGGCATTATTTCCCTCGCTTTTTGGCTGCACGGCACTTTCACTGATAGCGTCACGCGTAAGCTATTGTGTTTGTCTCGTATCGCGCAGCGCATCAATGTGCGCGCTGTGTACGAGAACACCTGACTATTGGTATAAGTCAGTGCTACACAAACACTGAGGCAGAGACAAGCAAATCGCAGAGCATAATCGTGCATTAGAATGCAGTATAAAATGGCATAGTTTCGGTGTCAGCAGGGGCGCAACTGCACGACATGGGAGCAAGCAGACGAAATGGAAGTACATGTCTCTTGCTGCAATGCGAAGTAAAACAATTACACGCAGACATTCAGTTGTGCGCTTCATTATTTATCTACACCTTAATTTGTCTATCGGTGCCACAAATTAGACAAATAACAGGTGTTGCCTCTAATAATTCTCAATGTCACGAGTCACTAAGGCTATGTTCACACATGGTCTCGGAGCAGGCGGAAACAGCAAAAACTTGACAAAATCTGCCCGCCTAGGCAGCGAAATGGGCGGAAAAGCAGGCGGCACGCCCTATCAGTCTCGAACTGATTTTTTTCACTATAGCGAAGCGGAAAGCCATTCCGCTTCACCAGAAGCTGCACTAGCGTGTAAGCATTCTGTTGTAAAATTTAACATCTTCCATTGTCCATTTTTTAAGAAAAACAACTAGCTGAAAGTATCAAAAGTTAGACTACACACGTAGTTGCATAAAATTGTACCTTTTAATAACTTATGGGTCAGTGAATGAACATACCACTTAATATGATGTGATGAACAGCACCACCACGCGAACAAACGTACACGGACTACATAGATGTGGGCAAAAGCGGCAGTGGTTTCCACTACAATGGCTAAACAAATGTGAACATCTTGGACATGTGCGGAAAAGATTTTCCATTCGCTTGCCGCTTCCCAAGTGTGAACTTAGGCGCACTAGCACATATATGTCATCCCTCCCTCCAGCTTGTAGCGCGGCGCCCGCGATGAGAAGGGCAAATGGCATTCGGTTTGGAATTTCAGCTCTCTCAGCGATGTGATACTTAGAACACACGAACGTTAGCGCGCATTTTGTGCACGGCGCTTGTCAGCTTAAAATGGCTAGACCTAGTGAAGGGCCCTTCAAGCATAGCTTAACTCATTCCCTACCATGGGAAAAATGGGTGTTTCTTGTAGATTGTGGCAGTTAGTTTTTTTTCTGACGGAACTATTGCATTCAATATTTTGTGTAATATATAAACAAAAAGTAGAATGAATGCAGTTTTCATGCATATAAGTTTTATTAACGAGGTGTGTGTCATAATATATATATATATATACATACACACAAAATGAAGATTGTGGGATAAAATTGAAAAGTTTTTAAAGGCACGCTTGTATCTACTAAGAAAAATATGTAACAAGAATTATGAGATAAGCAAAATGTATTGCCGTCTAATAGGCACTATCTCATTAAAAAAATCAAAATTTTTCATCAAACAGGTATTTTACTACAAAAATTTAGGCACTACAGTTTGGTGTGCCTGGCTGCGGCTGCCGACGGTTTGGGCTGGCTTCCATCACTGTCGCTCTCAGACAAAAAAGGCAGCGTCCTCAGACTCGCAGACGCAACGGAATCGTGAGATCTGCGATCTTTCTAAGCACCCACGCTGCTCTTGGAGGCGGCAATTTTTGCTTTCTACTTTGACTATAGCGAAACTTTGGAGTGTGTTAAAAAATTAACGCCTAGCGGGGCAAAAGTGAGCTGCTTAGAAAACAAGAATGTAGTTGTCCTCCTTCGCGCTCTATGGCACAGAGTGTGCGTGAACGGCACAGAAGGTCTCGAAAGCAGCATTTCGTGCCACCGATAGTGGGCGGCCATTTTTGCTTTATACTTTGACACTCTCGAAAACTTCAGAGCGCGTTCAAAAATCACCGCCTAGAGGAAAAAGCAAACTGCTTAGCAAACAAAGATATAGTTTTCCTCCTTCATGTCCGATAGCGCGATGTATTTGTGAGCTGTGCGGAAGGTCTAGAAAGCGGGGTTTGAAAGCATCATTAGCTGGCTATAATGCCCAATGGGCACGGTACGGAAAGATTTAAGACAGTTGCAGTACAGCGCTCATGTTGGTTTATTCTGTGTTCCATCATGGTTACGAAGTGTGCTGCCATATTCCATTATTCCACCAAAATTCAGACTGGCCTGCTCCAATCTGCTTCAAAATGAAATTTAGTCTGCTTGAAAGCAGCTCCAAAATTACTTTGGACAGTCCCACCCCTGATGATAGCATAATGTGTTTGCAGCACAACACATGCAGAAGCACCTCGGCTATTTGCTCATGCCTGGCTACCAGCATTATATTGTACTTCACAAGCTAAAGCCACAAACTAGTCCTTTAATGTAAAGAAACAAGGTGATCTGCCCACATACGTGCAAAACATTGCATCATTTTTTTGCACTTGGCTGATAATCATTGACCCCGGTGTACTTGCACAAGCGACTTTCAAGCACCCTCATGTCTTGCCCATGTTCCCCGTGCAGATCTGTAGAGACTTCCGAAGCTTTGTGAGCTTGTATGCAAGTGTTGATTTTATTGAAGTTGCTTTTTGATGATGGCAGATGAAGTGGCATTGTGGGTCTAGGACATTTTCAGGCATTGGGTGGAGTTGGCTGATGCAAGGTGGGCAATTAGAGATAGCCAAAAGAGACTTCTGTCTTGCTGTAAGCATAACAAATGTGCGAGGCATAGAGCAGTTTTACATTTCTTTTCACAGCTTCTTTTGTGTAGTAAAAGTTTCAGTTGAGGTGCACCGCCTGTGCTCTTTGCTCCATGTCGTACCAAGATTTGCACATTGAACCTCCACATAGTGAAAAGTAATCTGAAGCCCTCTGCTGCTGTGTCCTGATTGCCTTAAGTGTCGACTTGAAATGTTGAACCCCACCAATCATTAATTTGAGTTTGAATTTTTCAGGTGTGTTATTCCTTCACACTCAGTTAATGTATTTATTGTCGACATCCACACACTTGCAAACTCTTTTTTTTTTTACATTTTCTGAATTGACTGCTTCAGGTACGACACTTTCGATAAAAATTGGCAGATGGTTTGTTTACGTAGTCCTGCATCACTTTCTGAGCATTGTAACTTGCCTAGTCACTAAATAATGCAGTGTATTATTTCTGTGCCCAGAGCAGGGAGCCTACATTTTTGTTCACCTGACTTTTCATTTAGTTTCTTGAATTTTCTGCCACTTCCCTTGTTTATCTTAAGAAAGTGACAAACACAACAGCTACACGGTGGATTTCTTTGTATGTGAAGATTAATCGGTACCTGCAGCTAGCAATGCAATTATTGTTGAATGTCACTTTGCCAATGCATGTAAAAGAAGACTTTGCATTTCTGGTTTTTGGCAATGGTCATCTACTCAGTTAAGCTGTCATTGTTGATGCTCCCATGTTAGCCTTGCGAATTCTATGCTGGGTGCAGTAGTAATATCTCCATATAGACCGATTTATTCTCATTGCCTGTGTTGGTCATTATTAGTAGGAAGTTTCATGTGTATTTCACTGAACTATGCTTGCTCATGCTCAAGTGTAACACACAAACAGGGGGAAAGTGGTTCAGCAGCAGTTCTCTATATTAGCCTGTATTGGCCAGTATACGCGAACAACCGTGCGTGGGGTGCACGTCGAAGAACCCCAGGTTGCCAGAATTAATTCGTAGCCCCTACCTACAGCGTGCTTTATGATCGTATGGTTTTGGCCCCAAGACTTAATTAATTTCATAAGCCAACAGCTGGGCACAGCAAAATCTTATCACCGATAAGGTCATGGCACCAAATGGCAGGAAGCAGTACCACTGTGCCAATATCAAACCTTTGCATGATGGCAGATGCTGGGGTCTCGAACTCGGGTCAGGTTGTATATCGTTGGACAGCTCCTCGCATGCTGCATAAAGGAGTGTCCATAGTAGAGAGGGAAGTTTCTAAGTGGCTTAAAGGAAGGAGTTTGCTTCAAAAAGCAAGCTGCAAATGAGCTTTATTGGCTGTATGCACCCATGAAGCCTTTGTGTGCATTTGATTAATGGTGATCTAATAAGAGATGCCTCTTAAGCCGTAGTTCAACCACTGTCAATCGTTTTGCTGTTCCTGTGAAGCAGTCTTGTGTACAATTTATGGAAGATTGAAGCATAGGCTCATAATCGCTGAAACGGTATATGGCAGGAGCAACATTTGATTTCCAATAACTCTGCTCATTCATACAGGACGTATTTAGAAGGCTTTCATACCAAGGTGAGGCCCTTTAATACAATAGACATATTCTATGCCTTCCTCAAATTGTTCTGCAGAACCTTATGCTTTAGGTTCAACTGGGTACCTTGAGGTGGTTTTAAAAAAATGCTTTGCATAGTTTTTTCTACTTCATGTTGCAGAAAAGATACTGTGATGTTAGATGGTTGTTACGGACATATTCAGACAAGAATTTAGCTATGCCATGCTGTGTTGTAAATGAGATGATGTTCATGCAAACCTTTGTTTTTCAAATGTGCTTCCTGTGAGCTCAGTTTTATAATAGACAGTACAGATTACACTCTGAATATTCAAATGAAGACTGGTATAGTATGCTCCTTCTTTAGGTAAATGACCCACGACAATGGCTCCGATTCTTACATGCTGAGCCGGAAAGGAAGATAGAGTACGCAAGAAATAAGTAGCATTGTGTTTTGCGCTTCTTGCACTTCTCATGCCTTTCAAATATGGTGTCGTATTTTTCCCATAGACAAAACATTCTAATCAAAAAAGCAGGTACATAGTTTTATTTTTATAAAGAAATATTTGTGAGAAAAAATTATCTCAACCATTCAAAGTCGCAAATAATAATACAATAACATAAACACACGAGAGCAACAATTACTATAAAAACTCACTGAAAAGTTTCTTGCACCGTTGAATTCTTTTCAAGTCGACCTTTCAGGATGTGGAAATCCTACCTGCTGAGACCAGTGGTCTATAATTTTCTTGATACAGGGGCACAAGGGAAGCATCTAAAAGGTGAAACTATAGCTTGGAATATTGAGGATGCCCACTAGTGGCACCCAGTCTATCACAGAAACTTGGCCTTTCTAAAACCTGTAATGTGGCAGCCATTTATTGAGGGGAAGGGTGCCTTCCAGAAGATGGACTATTCAATCTTTGCTTACATGTTCTTCAGCATGATATGTTCGTAAGTTGTGCCAGTAAAAGCACTTCTGCGGCTACTGCTGTTCTAAGACACCAGTACGAAAATATGCGATGCACTTCACAACCTAATCAACAGTAAGCATGGTGCAGCCTACTTGGCAGGGTTTCAACTGTGAATGTCTCACTTCTACCAACAAATATGTCTGCATATCTGACCCTCCTTAAGCCTAGTTCACAATGCTGCACACATACTGCCACCACGTTTGAAACTGAACAAGTGTTCCTACATTGCCAGACTAGCATGTCAGAGCTTGAGTGTTTGGGTTCCTTTACTGCATATCATTAGGCTGGTTCTCTGGGAGTTACGTCATTCCTGAGGCAAACCAAGCTGCACATGTCTCAAACTCTGCGAATGTTTTTACAAAGTACGACTTAAGTACTGTTCTATTCACTACCGTTCTATTCACATTCACTGCATCACACTGCAGTCTCATGGGATGCATTCTGTAACAGTGGCACTTCAGATGCAGCCACATCAAAGTTTGGGTCACAGTCTAGATGCACAGTCACATTTGTTCGTGGTAAATAGCTGGGACCTGGCTGATCTGGTGCCATTCCACACATGTCCGGCATGTGGATGGCTGGAAGTTCTGCAGCGAAGTCCGGGAAAGAGTCTAGGTTGGGAAAATTTGGCTGCAGAACCACTTCATCAGGCGACACCTGAGACAATGTGTCTGGAGTGTAGTAAGCGGAAATCTGGCTCTCAGTGTCTTCATCCATGAACAGTGGAAAGATGGCCGGTGGCGGCAGTATTTCCAGAGGTGGAGGCTCCAGGCCAATCTCGGCAGGATCAAAGATGATGGAGTCGGTACGAGCACAGACACTCCGGCAGCTCTCGAGGTTGAGGTTCTCCAGTATCTTGTTAAGGTGCTGTTGCTGCAGCTTGTAGTTTTCACGTAACTTGTACAGGTGATGGGCACTGAACTTCCGAATCCTGTTGCGCTGATACACGTAGTTCTCGCGAAGCCTGTCGATTTGGCCAATGCCATAGTCCCGCACCCTCTGCACCTAGAGCAGGAACAAGCATCAGTTCAGCTCAAAAGTTGGCGTGCATTATTTCTACAGATCTTATCGATACTACAAAGCATATTTCAGTGCCACTGCACGCTAGCCACTGGTACTTTGCATGTCAAAAATGAAATAGCATAATTTAAACATTTCTTACCTGTGAGTAGTAGTTATCCCTCATGTTCGTGATTTGTGCAGTGCCGTAGTCACAGAAGTCCCTCAGTCGATCTGTCTGGCCGGTGTAACTTTCCCTTATCTTCTCCATCTGCTGGGTACAGTTCTCCTTGATCCTAAGCACTTGACAGGCATAGTTGTCTCGAAGCCGCTCCAGCTGCTGGCACCGGTAGTGCTCGAGACTTTCGAGCATGCGATAAAGCTGTCGTGCACGCGGTGACTCTCCCATCATGCAGCATGGACACTCCACCCCAAATCTCCAAAGTATGGCACTGACTGCCTTGACCACCATTGTGATAAGCACAAAACAAAATGCTGTAGCACACCCCACAAGCACACTCACTATTTTGACATTCACCAGAAAGTCGTAGTCTAGGGTGAGTCGTATGGCGACCATCTGGTGGCCTAGCACATTGGTGGCTGTGCACCGGTAATGACCACTGTCACCACGTTGGACCTCACGCACAAACAAGTCGCCATTCTGAAGGAGCACAAACTTCGGGCAGTCGCCCCTGTCCACGCGTCCATTGAGAGAAGAATTTCCAACAGATGCGCCATATTCCGCTGTCCAGTTGAAGCGGTGCTTGTGCGGTGTGGTCCAGGTTATTGAAGGAGCAGGGCTTCCATCAACGCGGCATGAGAGCACGGCTGATGTAAACAGCCTAAAATGTGCTTGGGTTGTGTGCTCAATCACTGTAGCCTTGCGGCAGACCATGTGCTTGTCCACAGCATCAAGCACTGTGATGTCAGTAAGGTTTGATGGCTTGGCACAAAGGGTGTTTGACGGTGACAAGAGGTGGGCCCGCACATTGTCACGTAGCCACAGTAGCAGCCAGTAAAGGCGGCAGTCGCAGAACCATGGATTGCCATTGAGACGAACCCGTTCTATTTGTAGCAGCTGGTCAAACAATCCAGATGGAAGAGTGGTAAAGTTGTTGAAACGCAAGTCCAGCTTGCGAACAGCTTTCAGTGGCGAGAAAGCATCACTCTGCACTGTCTCTAGGGCAGGGCAGTTGTTCATAAACACTTCTTCTGCACTATCTAAGTCTGTAAAGACTGCCTTTGACAAGTGAGAGAGATTGTATAGGTGAGATGCATGTAGTTGGCGAATGTTATGCCCATGCTTGAATGGTTCATGAAGGCTTGTGATTGGGTTGTAGCTCATGTCCAGTATGTCCAGATTTGGTGTTGGTCGCAGTGTGCCAGTTTGTATGGTCATAATGTTATTGTGGCTAACATTAAGATACCGGAGAGAGTCGAGACCCTTCAGGCTTAAGAGCCCCACAGAACTGATTCTGTTGTAATCCACACGCAAGTGCACCAGATGGTGGAGTGACCAGAACACTACATTGTTCAATGCTTGGATCTTGTTGTGCGACAGATCAAGCACAGTCAAGTTGGAAAGGCCTTGGAACCATTCATGTTTGAGTTGGTCCAGATGGTTTCCAGAAAGGTTTAACACCTTAAGAGCTTCAAGAGCATCAAAACTATTTACATGGATGGCATAAATTACATTGTCACTTACATCCAGCTCTTGGAGAGAGACTAGCGTTTGAAAGCTATTAACATTTATTTCTTGTATAAGATTCTGGTGCAGATTGAGGTGTCTCAGGTAACTTGCATGTGTATAGTTTACAGGACTCAGCTCGCTTGAGTTAATTCTTCTGATCTTGTTCCGTGAAAGATCGAGTGATGCAACCTGAGGTGGGAGGTCTTTCGGCACAGCTCTGCGCAGCTGTCCCACGCAGAGGACACGTTGCGCTCCTGAAGAATCTGTTGAGCGGCACTTGCACATTTCAGGACAGCCGAGCGCGCCATCTTGGCCGACGGTGCTGTCACCTGAGCCAGCATCCGCGTGTGCCAGTCCGCAAGCGAGCACCGAGAGGCAGACGTAGAGTGCAACGCCTCCCGGTGGAAGCCTTACTTGCATTGTTTTTCACACCTGTAATCGGGAATAACAAGCAATCATCAGTTTCTTGTGCTGCGCACAACTATTGAGCTGTTACCGACTCACTCCGGTGTTACCAGCACGGAGGGCCGATGTTTCTCGAGTCTGGCGCGTACGCTTTCTGAACTGCAGTGAAGATTTTTCTTAGGCCATATCAGCACTGAGTCGGTTCATCGGCACATATGAAGCGCTTTAGTAGCAAGGCACGTTTGACGCCAGGTCGTTACGAGCATAATTGTCGCGAAAGCATGAATTAGCAAGTCAGCTGTTTCGTTTAGGCGGCTACTCGCTTTGAATAATGTGTACCAGCTGCGTTGTTATTGTAAACATCGCCGACATGGCAGGCGGGTGGGCGCTAACAGGGAACACATTAGGCCTAATGTTGACCGCGCTCGTGAACGTAGTACGCACTAGCACGCAGCATTGAAGTATTGTCGCGCCCGCACGGTTCCGATGTCGATCAAAACGTTGTAGGCCGCGGTTTCCCTTCCCATTGCCTGGGTATTCTGAGGCGCGAGATGCGACAAGGCGCCGCGCTCCCGAGCGAGCGCGCCCGCCTTTTCGTGCAAGGCCAGCGGCCTCGATTGATTGTCGGCGTAACGAGAGAGCGAGGTTGCCGAGTGGCTCGATCGGGATTCTTACCGTCACGGGGTCAACGAGGACTGCAGCTCCCTTTAGCCTGGGCCGCTTTCCTCGCACCGTCGACCGACTGCGGATCATCGTTAACTGCTGGTGACGCGACTGTGCGCCAAGAGCATCGTTTCCAAACGCGCCGAAGCGGCCAGAGGTTCCGCGACCGCCCTCGGCTCTCATGCGCTTCTCCTGCACTGCGTGCGCGCGGAGCGCCAACATGTCCGTCCGATCTTGCGGCGCTAGGGGCGAGGAGGTTGCCCCGCTGCCTTTCTCTTTCTATTTGGCTCGCCCCCTCTCCTATTCCTCTTCGCCGCGTTCTGTGCTTGCCATAGTGCTTGTGCGGCGACCGGCATTGTTGCACGCCTGGGGCAACTCAATCGTTGGTCGTGTGGTGGCGTGGAATCGGCTGTCTTTGGTCGTGCGCACAGCGTCTGCTTCGTTCTATACAGCTTGCTAGGCGATAAGTTACTGCTTTGTCCAGCGATACCGCACGCACCCCTTCGCTGGGCGCTGGCAACAAAGGGTTATTCGCAAGAACAAATGGGAAAGTGCTTGGTATCTACAGACTTCACTCTCTCCAGACATCAGACCTTTCTATCTAGTTCTGCCTTAACAACCTTCTTCCGCTCTCTGACCAAGTACTGCCGGAAGGAACATGGCATCTTGGGTAACCATGCAACACGCTCGCTAGTGGGTGCTAAGGTAATCTTAGTTTCGATAAAAATTTCGCTTCGTTCTATGTCATGCAAGCGTTTTTGTTGCCTTGCAGCTGCTCAGTAGTGTGCAGTTTCTGAGGGCCCGTATTTAAAAGGTTCCTCTATTCATATGTGATCACGGCCCACAAGCATTGCAAACGCAGTGCAGTTGCGGATTGAAGACATTCCAACGCGCGCGAAGTTGATCGATTGAGACAGCTGGTGCGCGGGTTGCTATGGGGAGTTTTCATTCAGTGCTGCTCGAAGTGCAGCAGTTAACGTATTAGCTGCGGTTGGTGGCTGCGTGCGCTCGTTGGTTGCAGCTTTTATCTGTGTAGGCCATAGGGAGGGCCGCCGGTTTCCGAGAGGAGAGGGAGACGTGACTGTCGTCAGTCGCGCCGCATCTGGCGAGGACGGATGAAATAACCGTTTGTCCTTTCGACTCCTCCGGGCTGTCCCTACCTCTCGCCCTCGTTTTATCGCCGCGGCATAACGTGGTAGCGCTGCTGTGCCCCGCGGGGAGTACACGATGAGCCAACGAAGGGCACACTTTTCTTTAGGAATTTCTGGCGATGTTTTGAGCCTTCTGCGCGCGTTTTCTTTTTTGGGTGCGCTCATGTGCAAACGGTTTTGCAATGCTCGCTTAGCCCGATAGAGCCGCCTGGAACGTAGGCCGTGCTCGTGGTTTCGTTACAGGCGCGGCCAGACGTCATCGCCCGCGGCAGTACTCGTACTGTTCGAGGAGCGCACTGCCGGGTGTCGACGTCATTGTAGGCGACGTGTTGGGTCTTATTACGTGTTTTAGCTTCGAGGACAACGAACGTTCTGTTTCCTCAGCGGTTCGCTGACACCCGGCTACCACTGAAGCGAAAACTGCGAGTCCGTTGTCAGTCTCTACTACATGGTATTTCTCAGGAATGATGGGCGATAAAAGGCTGCCGAGTCACGGCACTTGTCTTACATCTGCGCTTCCAGATTAGTTATCTGATGTGAAGGGCCAAGAGAAAAAAATCGCTGAGGCTCGCAGCGGCTGATCTACAGCTCACGTTATCGTCTAGCATGGCCGTCTTGGGCTTTTATTTTTTATGTTATGTTTTCGAGCGCGGTGGTCTTACCATAGACTCGTTTCAGTAGTGCGCTTAGAGTATTGTGCTTCTGTATTCGTGGAAAGCGACATGGAAGGCCGTGTGTGGACGATGGTGTGATGTGGAACAGTAGTCGTCGCGGCTAGTACAAATGTTGCGGTGTGTTGTATACACTCTAAGCAATCTCGTGGCACATATGGAAAAGAAATGCGTGGGAAGATGTTTGGGTCGGTTGTGCTTAACGTGCTAAAACAACACTATGAGAGACCCCGTCGTGGGTGGGCTCTGGAATATTTTTGGCCAGACGGTGCTACGACGCTTTCATTTATCACCCCAGTGTCACCGACACCGGCCGCTCGGGATGCAAATATTTTTTAAAAATGTATGGTGTTTTACGTTCCAAAGCCACGGGTCTGATTATAAGGCACGTGCACTTAAATCTAAACGTACGGGTGTTTTCGCATTTTCGCCCCGATCAAAATGCGGCCGCCGTGGCCGGGATTTGATCCCGTGACCCCGTGCTGCAAAGAATATTAGACATTAAACCGACGACTCGGCCTTTACCGTTTGCCGGAGCGCTACACGCCAAGCTTTGCTGAGCTGGACCTCCGGAATCTTCGCGCTTCGATGGCAAGCATTCCGGCTTCTACGGAGCGTGCGCACTGGGGCGTTTTCATATTTAGGGCACTCTCGCCTCGGGATAAGCAATGGCCGGTGTGACAGCGAAATGTTTGTCTCATCTCTCCCATTTTGCTTCCACCGCTTGCTGGGCTTTGTGTTCCGGCGCTTCTGACTGTATAAAGCTTCACCGCAAGGTGCCAATAAAGTCCTAAAAGCGTTTAGGTTTCACTGGGAACTAACCGTTTTCGTGGGCCGATCTCGAAGATTGTGCAGTCTAGCACAGCGGTGGAAACAGCGCGGTAGTAAGGGTTCCTCGCATGCTTCTCTCGTGATAGCTTGCGTTTTGAATCGAGTCCTCTAGTTTCTGACGCTGCACGGGATTGCGAACTGGTCCTTCCGCAAGTGGCGCTAGAAACAGCGGTTAACTCCCGCGTTCGTGGGGGGTAGGCACGGTGGCACGGGGAGTGCCACCCATAACCCATAGGGCAACGTAGTGCCACAAATAATCACCTTGATAGCAACTGTCGTTGGTTCCTCATAAGTTTCTTTTAACGCGCACCCAACGCGCGGTACACGACCGCTCTTGCATTTTGCCCTCATTGAAGTGCAGCCCCGCCTTCGGAAATCGAACCCGCGACCTCGTGCTCAAAAGCAGAAGGCCATAGCCGCTGCCAGAGAATGCTTGTGCACTATGTTTAGCCGGTACGTCAGAGAACCCCAGTTAACGCAGCTCATGTGACGCACGAGCTGTGTTAATAGCGATCTCTTGTTGTGTGCCACCCGCCGTGGTTGCTCAGTGGCTATGGTGTTGGGCTGCTGAGCACGAGGTCGCGGGATCGAATCCCGGCCACGGCGGCCGCATTTCGATGGGGGCGAAATGCGAAAACACCCGTGTGCTTAGATTTAGGTGCACGTTAAAGAACCCCAGGTGGTCAAAATTTCCGGCGTCCTCCACTACGGCGTGCCTCATAATCAGACAGTGGTTTTGGCACGTAAAACCCCAAATATTATTATTACTCTTGTTGTGTGCCGCAGTGCGTGGTAGCTGCTCATGCTTTCACTACTTCTGTTGATAGTCGCGCAAATATTTATTGAGCGTTAGCGCGATAATAATTTAATTGCGAGTCGGTGCTTGTGTTGTCTGCGCTTCTGTTGTCCTTGTTTGTGTGCGTGTGTGTGTTTCTAAGTTGTCCCCATTGACTTGAATACTTACCAAAAACTCGCTCAACCTTCGATCTTCTCGGTATCTACAGCTGATTATGAGAGCAGTGTTCTTACACCGTGCGATTCTCGCAGTCGCGCGTCCATTCTTGCGGGGCAGTTTTCCGCTACCGAAGGAACGAGTCTAGTGGTGCCCTGTCGTTACTTTGGTAGCGCCAATATCACCTTGTGACGTATCGCCCGAGACGCAAGTGAGCAGCTCACGCAGGAAGTGAACGACGTCGTGAGCGGGGAGAGTCGTGCCGTTCAATCTTCGGGGTCGACTGCCAAAGCTCGGCGGCTGATTGCACGGGCGGACGAGTGACAGCTCCGTCGGCCCTTCGAGAGCCTCACATAGCCTCGGCGCACCCCTGACGGATGTGTTGTGCACTCAACAGCGGCCTAGTGGGGACGTGAGGAGCCGCGCAGAGCCCATTAGCGACCGCTGCTGTTTGTGAGGCGTTGGCGCGCCATTTTTCACGATGTTTACTGCGCCGTGTGTGGTCTCTCTCGTATTGCAGCACCGTGCGCGTTTAAATTTCGACGCGAAACGTCTTTACAGAGGCTCAAAAGGGGGGGGTCGCTTGCTGAAACCGACGTAACGAAAACATGTTATAGCATTATCGCTTATATCTTTGCAACCGTACTACCTCCGCATTTTTTTATTTTAGTGCTCAAACGCACTCTCCAAGAAACCCGAACACTACGAATAGGGAGCGAGCACGATTTCGAGATTAGACCGTAAGACTCCCACTAGCTGTAACAAAAGTTAGGCATGTAAGCCTTCTAATGCGTGAGTAAATGTGATTTGTGCATTTCGTAACGTCATTTCTCTACTGTAGGGTTCATGCATCATCGTTTGCAGCGCGCGCGCGAGGCGTTTCGCGTGCCGCACTACGGCTACGTCCTTGCTACAGACTATATTACTTCTTTCGTGCTGTCTAACGGCGTGGACACTCTCGGGGGGGGGGGGGGGGGGGAGTAAAGAATGATAGAGAAAGGAAATGACAATATTTGCGTCTGACGCTAATTTCGGCAGCGAAAAAAAAATAAGCAAAACAAAATCGTAGTTCGCGTTTCCAGGAATTTCCAGGAGCAGGCGCAATTTTCGCACTGGGCGATTAGGGCGGATACTAGTGCGCTTCGATTGATCTACGGTGTACGTGCGCCTTCAATAAGGTGCCCTGTAGAAGGATTGTAGCGGGCTGAATTGCTCGTAACCCGTCGTGGCAGTGCAAGAGCAGCATATCCGGAACGCGAGAAGCATCGATACGCCAAGCGAGCAGGGAGAAAGAAAACAGCGGGAGAAGCGCACCAAGTGACGGGGGCCAAGTGCATTAAGTAAAGTGCAAGCCCGCTATTGATCGGTGGGATATGAGCAACCGAGTTGTTTGCGTGCGTGCCGTCTTTTTCCGCCGAGGTGCGTCTTACTTCAAGGGCGCACCTGCAGTTTGCGCCTTCTTGCAAGTGTGTGTGGTTGAGCCCACACGCCTCGTTCGCCTGGCTTCGCCGGCAAGAGCTGATCACGCTGTTTATCGGGAAGGGCCGCTGCGATGTCATGGAGGCGCCCAGGAAACGCGAGGGAGAATATGCGCTGTTTTAAGGAGCACTTTGCAGAGTGTTCGGCACGGTTATTGCTTATCACAGGATCCTCATCTTTGAGGTCGTGGCTACGTTATCGCTCTGGCGTCGGTTCTGAACCTAGTGTCTACAAATGTGGATCGATCAAAAAAATAAAAAGTGAAGCATGCGAAGCGTGGCAATCGAGCCCTCGAATCGACGTGTTTCGATCGGCGCGGTCTGCATATTGCATCAGAGGTAGCGGGGTGCGCGCGGCATTGCACTGCTACCGAGAACAGCATCCCTGCGGATGCGGGAGGAATTAAAATGCGAGCTGTGTGAGGGGCGGCGCGCCCGCAGAGGTTGCTCCCCTCTGACGCACCGCACCGACTGCAGCAGCAAGATGATTATACTAAGTACCTAGCCGTTACGTAGCTGAGTTCTAGTACTTCGTGGGAACATTTGCTTTTCGTTTCTCCCCAGTTACTCCTCGTTTACTCGCGCTATCTTGATGTGGCCATTTCGGTCTTGACCCACAACGCCCACCCTCTCTCACAGGCACGTCCATCTCGGCGCGCGAGAAGACAGCGTGAGTGTGCGTGTCTGTCTCCGCCAAGGTTCACTTTGCGTTTTAACGCGATAGCGTTAAGGGCGCCCCGTGTTGCGGAAAATCCCGCGTCGGCGTCCAGCGCCGTGCGTCGTTGCGGCAAAACGGAGTTTCGAACCACGCATGCCCAGGCCCTCCATGTGGTGCAAGGAAGTTACTGAAATACAGTATAATTTCTGATGCTATCTTCGGTTGGTCGTTTCTGAGCACTCTGAAGCGCTCTCGCGAGCGGCGTTGTCTTCGACTGGTTGAAAGAGGGTGCGCGCCCTGCGTTCGGCTGGTTCTTCTCGATTGCTCTCCTCTATCTTGGAGCGCTCTGAGGCGCTCCGAGCCCTGTCATCGGAGCAGTCATCGAGATTGAAACGTCATCGCAGCGCCGCGTCGCTGCTGTTGGCGACGGCCCACCGTAACCTTGGCAACCTAGGCCACCGCATGCTGGCGTGTCGACGAACGTTCGTCCCGCCGGCACGTCCGCCGGTTTTTCTGGCAGCGCCGGGAGCTTTGGACAGGCGAAACATCGGACGTTGGCAGTAGTCACGTGGTTTGGCATCAGCAATTTCGTCCTCCGCGAGCGAGTCGCACGTTCGGCTTGCGCGCTTGTCCCCTACCTTTGAGCTCGGGAAACGACCGATCTACCCGACTCTGCTTCGGGGCATACAGGCGACCAGTCGAAGATACCATGAAAATACGTAGAAAAATCGTAAAGTACGACTTGCACACAACCTACAGACATGATAGCGTCGGAGTTTGTTTTGAATATACCAGAAAACAGTTATATTATGCGGAAACCCCAACACGAACCCGTTTTTCAGAGCGGTGCGGCCCGTTCAGTTCCTTGCAACACAAGCATCGCGGCCTCCTCCTCAAGAAAGCTGACCGGGATCTTTGAAATCTATCGCGTTCCACTCTTAAAGGCGAAGCTTAAAGGGACTGACAACTGGCCAGAATGTGTTGCGAGACGTTGATGGAAATGAAATGACCATGATTTATAGTGAAAATAATCCAGCCCGCTATTTGCGATTTAAGTAGGAATTGTAATTTTAAATTGGCAAAGAAATTCTGGAAAACCAGCAAGTGGCGAAACCTGGCGGTGAAATCTTGGCATTTCGGATGTATTTTATAAGACTACTGTACGTAAGTCGACTGTCATTAAGTAAATCATGATGATTGCTTAAAATTGCAGTTGGTATATTGTGCACTCGTGCATTATTCTATGCTTCGGAAGTTAAAAACGCGCGCGTGGCTACGGCAACACGCTTGAACTCCGTGTCTCGTGTAAAGGCGTCGTTTCGTTTTCGACCCGATTGTTTTCATTTTGACTGGTTAAATACCGAAGCAATTGGACAGGAAACCGCGAAAACACGTAGCTGTTATCGCAAAAATCATTTAAGAATTCGGAAAACATGAATCGCAGGAACGTCGACTGACAGCACGGCCACACTTGTCTACCTCCCTCTAATATCAGCCTATAATCGCTATCGCTTTCACTTATCACCGTTTTCAGCATGCTTGCAGTGAACGGCTACATCCTCTCTGCAGATCGAAAAATTGTGATGAAATATTGTTCCACGGCATTTTCCGCGTTAGCATGATTTCACGATTTCACACTGACCAGGAAGCTTTCCATTGCACTAAAAGGAAAATGGGTACCATGAAAATTTGGTTGCCAGCCCCTTTAAAAGCGTCCTTCATTTTTTTTTTTGGTTATTACGCTGCTGAGCGCGACTTGGCGGGTACGATACTCTTTCGCGGCGGCCGCATTCCAGTGAGGGAGGAATTTCTCTCGTTTGTCGAGTTTGGGAAAGCGCCCAAGAAACTGCTGCCACCATTGCGCGCGCGGTGCGCCTTCGTCTTCGAGGAAAGTGACGGCGGCTGTTCGAATGGCAGCGCCCGGCGCGAATCGCTTTCGCGGGGATTATTTCATCGTTGTTTTATACGATGCCTGGACGTACGAGCTTCCCGGTGGCATTTATGACTTCCCTGCTTGCGGTGTAACGCGCCAGCCGCGTACTTTAATCGCGTTGCATTTGTACAGCCATTCTTTTAAGCTCCTCGTGTGGCTGATCGGAGAAACGTAGGCCTGGGGAATCATTCCCCTGTTTACGTCGTCGGACGTTCCTTTCTGCGCACCAGCCTACATGTAGTGACGCAAAACGTCGCAGCGCAGCTTCGGTGTTCGCTCTGTGCTTTCGTGCCCGTTTAGTCTTTTTTTTATGTACATATTTTTTTTTCTTTTTCGACCTTGTCGTACGTGAGCAGCTGTAGCCCGCATTGAGTGAAGCTGACCGCGAAACGCTGGAGGGCATCCAAGTGGAACCTCGGCGTGATGCACTTTCGATGCTACTGATGGACGACAGTGTAGTCGTCGTTGGTGCTCCCGTTGCGTGACGGGATGCTTGGCGCGGCCTTGCCCGGACATACGGGCCGAATCGTTGGCGCTCGTCGCGGAACGTGCCTGCTCGTGGTGCGGCCGATTTCAGAAGCCGCGTAGCATACTGGACGTTGTTATGTGTACTGCTAAGCTACCCGAAGCTTTCACTGCGGCCTATGAGATGCGACGTTGTGGGCTCCGAATTCAGAACGTTCGTTGAAGTCTCGTTGTGCGCAAACGTGCTTACATTCGGGCCCAGTAGAAAGCGTGGAACGGTTTCTTGAATGTCTGCAACTATCGAATGCTGCACCGAATGAAAGCTATTTTTCCTGGTTCTCTCTTTATTTATTTTTTCGAAAGGTATATTTTACGTACCCCACTTAACCCTGTTTACCCGTATTTGTTTGTCTCTTCGCAACTAGCGGATTGTTCGGAAAGCGTCACTGGCGTATGGCGCGGACGTGGACTTCAGTACTTGGTGCTGTGTGTTTGCGGTGGTACATGCTCTGCACAGTCGCAGCGCTTGTTTTCACGTCCTCTCTCTCTCTCCCTCGCTCTCTCTCTGGAAACTTGTTCGTTCGGCGTTACTTGTATTTCGCGGCTGTTCGGCTCTGTTGCAACTAAACTAGCCTCGACATCTGCGCGAGAATGGGCAGTTTTTACCTACCTGCGTGTATGCCCTTGCATCGTAAACTGCGATTAAACAAGCGGCAAGAAACACCGTGACAAGAGCGGACAGTTCTGCCCACCATCGTCGCGGGGAGGGGGGGAGTCAAGTTGAGTACGGGTACTCTTGAGAGCTCGCAGTGGCATTTCTCGGTTTTTGTTTTGTTCCGGCACCGATTCGTCAAGTTGTCGGGGCTGTGTGCCGCTGGGAGCTTGTGCGATTTGTGCGGTGTGGCCTCAGCACCCACTCTCGCCTACACTTCACATTTGCGGCTAATCAAAGTAGCTTGGCCTATAGGGTCACTACAACAATGGTGGTTTAATACAAAAGTACTTATGTGCTTTTAGTGCACGCCAGTTAATCTTGCGCAATCGGTCTGAGTTAACGGCGATGTTCCTCGCTGCCGCTCCCCCTTCGCCCAGCTGCCCTTGGTATCGACCGGAGTAGGACATCGTGTATGGGCTACCGTTATAGAAGGTCGTATTTTATGTTTTGTTTTGTCTCTCTTCAAGGTTTCTATCGACGTTACGGAGATCTCGTTTGCGAAATCTTGGATTTCGCGATAAGCACGCGAATGGTCAGGATCGTTAAAAATAGGCCGAAGAGTCGCTCTCCTTGAGGTATACGTCGTTTCCGAATGCCACCCATGCGTGGACGATTTCTCTTGGCTGCTACTTCGCCATTTGATGCCTCTACATACGCGAATAGCTTCTTCCAAAAACGGCGAAAATAAGCATGAACCAGAAAGAAAGAAAGCTCATCTTGCTATCCACGTTTTTGTGCGCTGTCTTTGTAACAAAACGCCAAACAACATCGCAACCATTCCTGCAAACACTCCCGAACCTTTCGTAAGGTTCGTTTTACGATTTTGCGAAAGTTGAATCAAGTTTTACAAAAAGAAGAGGTAAATAAATAAACTGTTTGGTCAAAGGTTTCACTCGTTGCTCTAGAAACCTTCTGTTGGGAGTCTTCTGATGGCAAAAAGAGGCAAAAGCAAGTACCTCCCTTCGAGCAAGCTTATACTGAAGTTCCTGAAGCAGGTGAAATCGGCAACAGCAAAGTCGCCAAAAAAAGACACTATGGTCTCAAGAAAAGGTGTTGCTCGTAAAGTGTCTGCTATTTCAATTTTGTTGGGGCTTTTTGTGCTGCGTCTAAAGGTAAATTATCGGCAGTAAAGTGCCGTGTTCTGTGGCAGGCTATTAAAGAGTGCATGCTTAACCCTCCCTCGTCGCTTGATGTCGTGTGCACAGAATTTTTGCGAATATTAAGGTTCACGGGTTGGCAGTCTTAATCAAGACTGAGAATTTTGAAGGGTGTACAATTGTGCTGGAACTCACAGCGTTTGCGTTGGTTTCAGGCTGCGCATAAATGCGTATACTCTGCGCTCGGGTAGGTTTTCTGCGTTTCACACCGTCCGGGGCGTGATGGTGTGAAATAAAAAAACTCCCCCTCCACCGTTCAGTTTTTAGAACGAACCTGTCTTTGTTTCTTCCGACCAATTTGTGGGTGCTGGATGCTGCTGCTTTACTGCCTATACTACTGTTTGTGCCGCCAGGCATCTGTAAGGGAATTTGCTAACATTCGAGGCCGATCCTCCAGAATGGGTGCGTACCACTGGGTACATGCCCGAATAGACAAGCAGAACAAGAGGCAAGATGCAAAGATGTCGACAACATAAAATTGAGGAAGTCTGCTACAGTGAAATGAAGACGTTAGCCACCGGAAGCAGTCGAGTGAGGAGAAAGAAGTGAACAAAATGGGCTTGTATTGAGCGAGGAGCCTCCGGCTGTACTGAAGTGAACGAGTTTCAGTAAACATCAAGAAAAACTGCGCTTATCGCCGATCGGGCAGAATCTGCAGATTTCGCTTTTTTGCTAGCTTTAGGTTATACATGCGAAGCACCGACTCCTTAAGTGATACTCGATGAGAGCCCATATGGCACTTGTGGGGCAGCATGTCGCGGTGTTTGATTCTCTAGAAGGCTGCGTGTGTGCGCCCACGGCTCTTACTACTTTTCCCACCTTTCCGTCTGCTTCGAGTCGCCTGCTCTCCGTCTGCGAGCGGCGTAGAAAAGCGAGATCGCTCGCTGTTGTCAGGGCTGAGGATGCAGCGCACGGCGGCCAGAGGGCGGCAGACATGAAACGGGCTACCGAAATGAACTCTCCTCGGGGGGGAAAGCGTCGTCTTCGCGTCTTTCGCTCGCATCCACTTCCGACCGGCGTCGTGCGTTCTCGCCGCCCAAAAATACTCCTGCGCAAGCTAGTTTTGCCCGCTCCCCGACTCCTGCGTGTTCCTTTACTCGTTTATATTTTCTTCATCGTTTTCGCTTTTGTTTTTTCTGCGCGGCCTTGGCGAGTTCCGGGCCTGCAGCGATTCCAGCTTCGGAAGGAAGAAGCGGGGGCCCCGATTCCCCCGGACATCCGGGGTTCCGCGGACGTGCCCGCGCGTTCCTCTCCGAATTTCGGAGTTTGCGCCGTTCGCGCCTGGCTTCGCTGTTTGAAGGAAGCACGTATCCTGTCGGTCCTTTTTTCTTCGAGTTGGGGGGCGGGACACTGCAATTGAACAAATTCCCTGTCGGTTTTAGATAGCCCTGAGCGATTAACTTGGTTCGTGCACTTGTGATAGCGGGCAGACAGCTGAAACGAGAGAAAACAAATGCACACGTGCTTGCCAATCTCTGCTGATTGGTACACTGCGCATAAAGAGAGAGATAGAAGAAAAAAAAAAAACTCAGTGTCCTTCCACGTTGTGGAGAAGGATGAGCAGCGAAGCTGTGTATGTGGGCCCCGTAATGGCGAACAGCACCGCCGCCACGGGTCGAGTCGGCATTGCACTATCTCCGAGATCGGCCCACGTATGGGGAGTTTTTTGCTTACCACGCCAACGACACGAAAATTTCCTTGGACGGTAGACGTATACAGCTTTGCTGTAAAATAATAATAATAATAATAATAATGATAATGAAAGTTTTAAAACCCTCCGCTTATTGCTGTAGCTTGTACTTTTATGCCAGCAATGTCCTGCGAATGGCATTGTGTGCCGTGTATCACGCTTCCATCGCCTGCACTTGCCTTGCGCGCTTTGCTTACGGTTGCTTTCCTGTTCCGTTCTGTGCAGTCGATTTCACTCCCTGGTAGGTGCCAGCACAAGCCAAGGCACGTGTTGCGCGCCCCCTTTTTTCCTCGTCGATCGGTGCGCCTATTGAATCGCGTGGCCCCTTTGACGGAGGCTTGCGAGCGAGCGATGGCGCGCGCTGCTGTGGCGCCGTGGCCTTCACTCGCGCATTGCGTAGTCTGGAAAACACAGCTGCCGCCGACGTTGTCATTGGTGTCGCGTCGCGCCGTCGGTTTTTGCGGTCGGCCGGCCGGAACTGCCTGGCGAACGAAAGGGAGCAGCCACAACCAATGGCCTCGTTTATTTTCGCTTCGGCGCGGATGCGCGGGCTTATCGTTCGGTGTAACGTCTCTCCTCCTTTCCTACTCCTCCCTGTCGGAGCGTTTCGATATCTGCCTTGGACACCTGTTACATACATTGTTTTCCACTTATTTCCCGTTGTACATGTACCAGGATAGTTTTTTTCTTAAATGCATTTTTTCTCTCTCTCTCCCTTAACAGTCGCGTACTACAGTGTGTACACGTTGAGCCGCGAAAGCAATGCCGTTTGTCGCTCACTCGCATCTCGTAGTGTGTATCGGTGGTTTTCGGGAACCTCAGTCACAGATTCTAATCGCATCTCCATCCCGCAAGGGCCTTGCGAAGGCTAAGCTTTGTTGCCGTGTCATGGATAGCTTGGCTTTCTCCCGACGTGTGTTGATCGCGAGACAGCCGATCATGTCAAATCGCCTTCGGTTAACGTCATTAGTAGTACCTGCTTGCCGTCGCCATATTTGTATTGTAGTGTTCGCTCTGCGTATGCGTGGGGAAATTAGCGTGCTTTTCACGTTGAATTGGCGGAGACGCGAAAACAAAATTTACCTAGTTTGCAGTTTGTGCAGTCGGAGTTATTAATGCACTTAATGGTAACTTGCAATCGAAGGCGCAGGGTTTTGTTTTATGCGCCTTGGTGCATGAGGTGGCCTACGTTGTACCGCGTAAAATAATGCACAAAAGTAAGGGCGGGCTTGCGTCTCAGGCTATTCGCATTACATTGCGCAGGGTTCGTATGCGTCCTTGAAATCCTTGAAAACCCTTGCATTTGAAAAAAATAATAATAAGGGCGCCTAAACTACCTTGAAAACTCGAGATGCGGTCCAGTTGTGAGCATTCAAAGTAACAAACCCCGCATATGGGGCTATGCCATGGACACTGTCAATAAGGAAACAATTCTAGAGAGTGGCTAAATGATTGTAAGTGGCGTGTCCGCGGCCACCAACGACAGGCTTGTTTTAAGTCACCGTTGCCATCGTGGAGCTAGGCAAAGCCAGATCAAGCGATCAAGAACTGCTACAATTTTCTTTTGCTAGCCGGTTCGCATCACAGCAATCATGAATTAATTTTGGAGCCGTAGACTAAAGAAATTCTTGCAGGAAACTATGTTTCAGTCATTTAGCTTTATAGCACGAGTAGCTTTTGCTTAATACAGACACCACTAACAATCGTGACAAAATGCGATTGTGACATCATTATAACAGGACAGTCCACTTAGAAGGGCGACCTAAAGAGATTGAAGCGTGTGTCCAACTCAGCAACGGCTTAGCTGCGCTATACTTCAGTACTTTTCAAGTCTATGTATGCGGAAAGGTTTGTTGCCCCAACCTGAAATTTTGGCCTTCGGCGTACTTCAGTTTCGAGGCAGATGTTTTGTACAAACCCTGATCGCGGATTAAACTGAATGAAAGCGCGGTCACTGATTTGGTTTGCAGCCACCACTCTAGGTGTGTCCGCGGTTGCGTCTCATGAATGCATGCTGCCGCTTCTTATTAGCATCTTTGCGGTCGCGGCTCAGCGGCCCAAAGCTGTCGCTGGTGTGGCCGATGGTCTACGGGCGTTGGTCTCACTGCACCGGACACTGTCCAACCAACGCGTGCTAGACGGCACAAGGCCTGCCGTAGCCTTCATTGCCAAGTTTCTAGTGATGTGGCAACGCAGCAAACACTGCTACATATTTTTTTTTTTTTTTTGGGGGGGGGGGGGGGGGTACGTTACGCCCACCCTTTGCGTGGGCGTAACGCTTTGAATTAACAGCGCTTTTATTTGCAGTCACTTGCGTCCCCCCCCCCCCCCCACTTTCACTATTGCAGTCTTCCGTCAGCAGCTAGAATTGGGTCAATATAACGGCTGTAGCTTTCAATATTTTGAGTTTTAATACATCAGATCCCCGTTGTGGGTGTTCTTTGTTTAATAGTAAGTTTTGCCTTGTTCCGAAACGTATTAATGATTTCTCTTTTCGTAATACTTTCTTTCGTCCGTTCATCTTCTTATATGGTAGCCCATGATAGCTAGGTGTAGCTAGAAGGTCTTACTTTACATTGTTGAAGCAACGCTCACCCCCCATCAATCACTCTTCTGGCCCATGTTTTGTTTCGGTCTCGTAACACTGTAGAAGGAGCTCGCCCACACACTAAATTAAGCGGGACGAAGCGTTTTTCGATGTTTCTTTCTGTTTTTCTCTTTTCCTTTTTGTTTTTCTTTTTTTTTTCGTTCCTTTCGTTTTTGTGTCCCGTGGCGTCTCCTCCCAGGCTTGTTTCCCGAGCGTGCCTGTCCAGAAATCGAAACGCTCCGCTGGCGATGTATCGACCTTGCTTGGCGCCCGTCTTGGCCACCGTGGAGCCGTCGTCCACCAGCGCTACTGCAGCCGACGTGCGCCTCCGAGCGTGGGTGGAGAGAGAGAGTGGGGGAGGGGAAGGGAGGAGGGGCGTTACGGTGCGGCATGGTGCGGCCGCCAAGGTCGTCCGATCGACCCGTTGCGCTCTGCTCCGGTGCCCTTTTCTTTCTGCGCCGCCGCTTCATTTCGTTTGCAGCCGCCATCGCCCGTCAGCTGTTTCGCACGCTTACTATGCGCGCACCATCGCGCGAGCTGTGGCGCTGCGGCGTCCGGGGCAGCCTGCCGCGGCAAAGTGACACAGGTCAGCATGCGGCCGCCGCTGGTCGCGTGATCTGCTGCTGTTGACGCCGACGCGAGTGCCCGAAGTGCACGCAGCTCTCTGTTATGCGAGGGGTGCCTTTCTTGATTGCGAGTCCGGCTCGCTTGGATTCCGAGGCCGGCCTCTGCCGTGACCTTTCATGATCGTCTGTTTATTTATCCTCTTCCTGCTTCACTTTATCTATTGCGACATCATTACGCGATGAAACGGTTAAGTCGCGTACTCTTAAATTTCGCGGGGTGCCGTGTTGTAGAGCGTTGTGTTGCTTGAAAAGGCGGTCTCACGAATTTGGGAACAGTCTTTCGCAAATGGTTTTTACGAAAGACTTCAAAAAGAATTAGGTCTTCGCAGAAGTACCTTACGATATGCCGTGTGTTCTTGATAACGTTAGCTAAGCTGTAGAAGAGAGAAAAAAAGAACAAATTCACGGGCAACATACACAATAGCCTACGAAGCCAAGTAGTTAATTCGTCGTTACGATTGGTTCTATACCAACGTGGAGAAGGAGGGGGAAGGGTCGGTAGGCATCGCAGTCGAGGGAACGTGTTGCGGGATCATTGACTGCAGGCGCGTTGCGTCATTTGAAGAAACGGCGCGCAGAGTTCGCGTCCAGTGTCACTGATCTGTATTGCCCAAGACACAAAGGCGGCGTCGCCCCCACGAGCAAGCATCGATTCGATAATGTGCGCGGAGAGGTCGCCGCGACCTGTCTGCAGCCTCTGCGCGAGGCGACGTTTATTTGAGGGGCTTCCTATGCTGAAAACGACACACTTTCAGATACAGTACGGGTGCAGCGGAAGCCTGACGTTCAAATGGAGGGGGGGGGGGGGCAAAAAAACTCGGTATGGTGGCGAAGTCTCGAGTACGGCTGCTGGGCGTGGAGCTGTCGAAACGGGGCCAATGGTTCTTGTTTCGTCAGCCTCCCTTTTTTTTCTCTCTCTCACTCCGAAATTGTCCTCGGGCGTTTTAATGACATTCGACCGGGGTAGGGGTGTGCGTGTTGTTTCATCACGTCGTGGGGAGTTTTTCATCGAAAAGAAATCGCAAGGACACAGGGAGACACACGTTGGACACACATACGGTGCTATGCATGTGCACTGCGTGCCTTATTATCTCTCTCTATCTTCTGTGCGAAATGGCAGATACCATCCCCGATATCGCCTACCGTGGTGGCTCAGTTGCTAGGGCGTTCCGCTGCTGAGCACCATGTCGTAAGTTTGCCTTCCGGCTGCGGCGGTCGCATTTTGATGGAGCAAAATGCAAAAACGCTCGTGCGCTATATAGATTTAAGTGCACGTTAAAGAACACCGGGTGGTCGAAATTAATCCAGAGCATTTCACTACGGCGCCCCTCGCAACTCACTGTGCAGTTTCAGGACGTCCTAGACCGCTCACTTTTTTTTTTTAAGTATTGGAGTTCATGACCACGCTCTCTCTCTCTCTCTCTCTCTCTCTCTCTCTCTCTCTCTCTCTCTCTTTGCGTTAGGGAAAAGTCTCGAAAAGAGGGCGTGGTAGAGGAATGCTATTCGACCTCTCTTTTCAAGCGCAAACTACAATGTCTTTGTTAATAAATCCGCGATTTTTATGTGCCTTTGCCTCGTGTGGAATATTCAACCGGCGATGCGTGTAAACTGTCGTGAGCGCGTTTCCGGGGATATACTGTTTCTTTAAATGAATTTGCATAGTTTTTTTTTTTTTTAACCGCCAACTTAGTTTGATTACTCAAAGGAGTTGACTTTGCTTGTACGAGAAATAGAAATGCGTAATTGACTAATTAAGGTAATCGCTAACTAACTCGTAAGTATTACTTTACGGCACACATTGCAATTTACAAATAGTGGCTGGTAAGTTCGCAAGGCGCATTCACTTGGAACAAATTTACAGCTGACACCAAGTTCGATATATTCATTCTCAAAGTATGCGACGAAATATATGGGCGTTCCAGTTGCCTTTGTGCTTCAGTGCATAAAACGCCAGTTTGTTAAAGAAAAAAAAAAGTGGAATGATAGTGCAATATTAATGAGTTTCACGGCGCACATCTTCCTTCCAGGTGGATATGTTTTGTGAACTCACCGGCTACAATTAATAAACTGCAATTTGTGCCGAAATGTAACTAATTAAAATATAATTGAGTATTTTTGTTAATTAGGCGATTGTGCATTTCGATTTATCGTGCTAATGATGTCCGCCGCTTCAATAATCCAGCTGGAGAAATATAATTACGCTATCTGCCATATGCGATTTTTAAAATTTGTGTGTAGTCTAAAAGGAAACAAGCCGTATGCGGTGGCGAAAGCGTGCCTCTCGTACACCGGCGCCTTTCAGTCGGCACGTTAAGTGGCAGCCGAACGCGAGGGCGTTCGTGGGAAACCCAGCGGCGCGTGACCTTTTATGGACGTCTTACTCCTCTTCGACGTGTCTATAAAGATTGTAGCCGAGTTGTTTGCGCCAAATCCTCGACGTAAATGTCAGCCCTTGCTATGGCGGATTCTGAGCAGCGGCAGCTTCGGGTTCTCGCATTGGTTACGCGATTCAGGTACTGGCTCGTGGGCACTAGTTTCCCGTTTGTTAGCAGCGATCAATTTCTTTAGTGTCTCTTCTTTTTCTTACATGATAAAGAACAAATCGTAGCAGCCGTTTTTAATGCTCCTGTGATTAGCATTCGGAACAGATTTGAAGACTAGTTTGGCCAGCCCTGACCTCGCATTTCGAGGCGTTGCGAAGCGAGTAGGTTACTTTGATCAGAGCAGACTACCGGTTTCCGGCAAGCCATTCTACTAACCTGGGGACAGCGCGTCCGTCGTCAAACCGTGGCGTGCGCCCTTCGGCTGTTTGATTGATCATACCGTGCGGGCGTATTGAGACAGCACGGCGAGTAGCGACTCAACAGTGTCGCGCGGGATCGCCGGCAACGCGCATTGCTACAGCACGCTGTCAACTCGCGTGCGAGAAGCCGGCGAGCTTGCTCCGCCATTGTAAAATGCCGTTGCCCCTTCGGCGCTGTCTGTGCTGAAGGGCGTTGCCCTCGCAGAAACAGCCGCGGTGTGCGCGCCGACGCGTGCGAGCTCGGGACAGCTGAGCGCGCGAATTCTCGAACACGCCGGCGTTGGCGTGTGTGGGTATGGGGGGTGGGGGAGCTGCTCCTTGCTTGGTGTCGTCCATCAGAATCAACGCGTGGCGCATCGACAAAGCACTGCGTTGGAGGTGGATTGCCGCGTTGCCGCATTGTTTGCGCTACACATGGTAGAATAGGATGGATTCGTTCAGAGGTGACCATCTATTGCGCGCTCAAATACCGCACGGCCTCTTGTACCCCGTCTAGATTGCTTCGTGCGCGTATCCGTCCGCCTTTGAAAGGTTCGCTGTCTGGCCGAGACTCTTGTCTGCGAGCGCAGATGAAATTGGATGGAGAACGACATTGGTTGATAATATCGTAATGTGATTATTTTCCTCTGGCGATTAATCTAAGCTGGCTGACTGTGTGTGCGTGTGTGTGCGCGCGCTGGGGGAGGGGGCGCACTGTTCCCTCCTCCATCCTTTCGCTTCACGCAAGGAATTCATTGTTCGGTATTCATTGTTCTCCAGCACTTCTAGTTCCGCCGCGCTTATACGTAACAAGGCAAGCAGCAGCGCCACGGCGGGGCGAAGCCGCGCATGCTCTGCGCGCCCGCTCAGCAAAAGCGATATAAACCGGTCTTGACCGACGCGCGTCGACTGGCCCGTGTAAATAAATTACCACTGTCTGCTTTGATGCCAAGTGGCAGGTCCGCTTCCAGACGTTGAATCTCATATTTTGCCCAGATGCCAACTGCTCATAATTCGATCGGTGAGCACATATATCGCTGTGGTTTCCATGTGACGTGCACAGCCTTGCGAGCTCCTGGACGTCGTCCAAGTGAGCTGAAAGCGACACCGCAGAGAAAGAGCGGCGACTCCGCAGCTCTTTTCACCGCCCACTCCATGTGCCCGAAGCGCCGACAAGCATTTTTTGTTGCTTTTAGCAGGGCGCTCGCGATTTAGCGGCATGTGTTCGCCGCCAGAGATCTTATGACGGAAACCGGTCGCTGGGGGAAATGATACGTTACGGCACGTATGCGAGGCTCAGTCACTGCCGTCTGATCCTGGCGATCCAAGCTGTTGTAGATTTCTGTAAACATGCAAAACGTGGGATTCGCAAGATGTCGGGAAAGAGGGGGTGTACAGCGTCTGTTAGGCCTTTGCGACGGCCTTTCAGGGAACCTCGTCGAGTGCTTCCAGCGCATATAATTTGCTTTATGTAGTTCGATGATGCTGTGTCTCATAGTGCACACGAACAAGAGCTTCCTTTTATATTTTGCGTAGGTAGCTTCCTTTCGAAAGCCAGAATACCATGACGTGGGCATCGTTCGCGCGAAGTGCCGCTCCTCCGCGGTCTCGAAAACTGCGCTTGGTATGTGGAGCCCCCCCCCCCCCCCCCCCCCCCCCCCCGTTTACAACGGGCATAGCTGAGGAGCCGGATGGCACCTTCTGAGCGCCTTCTCTCGGTTTCAGTTTACAGGCAGGGTTTCTCTTGAAGTCACGAAGGACACTCCTCATTAGCAGAGTTCCGTTTGCACTTGACCGTACGGCGACGCCCAGTCAGAGCGGCCGGTTTCCTGTTGTTGCCCTCGGCAAGTCGCCCTGCCTACCAGCAGTGTTTGCGAAAGAGAAGATGGGGGAAAATAGGGAAACGGCCGACGAGGACTGCTGCTGGTGCGTGCTTACGCATGCCGCGGTCCGTTCACCGCCTTCCAAACAAACAAACGGACGGACCAGTTGACGCTCGTGGCCTTACTTGCGCACGCGGAGAACCGCACGCTCACTTAACCAATTAAGCTGACGGCGGTCCCCGAGGGACACTGAGGGCGCGGATGAAAGCGCCCCGCCTACGCCACAATTCTTTGGAGGCGAGGGTTGGATTCACAGCGGGGGAAAGTGGTAATAGGGTTGTGTGCGGGGCAGCAGTGAGCGCCCGAGACGCCGGAGCGGCCGAAAAGTTGGGTCAGCGTGGGCGTCTCCTGGAGGGCGCCTTGCTGCTCCGATGCTTCCCGCGCAGGGTTGGCGGGAAGTGTCTGTTGGAAACACAACGTTCCTCCCTCGCGCTTTTCCGCGGAAACGAGACATCAGGGTTGGCGAGTTTAGATTCCCCGCTTTCGAGTGCTCTAGTCGAGTTTATGGTGGGGTCTCCGCGGCAGTGCACAATGTGACCACCACCGCGGCAATCTCCTCTCGCGAGAGGTGCACTGCTGGAGTTGCAAAGGAGCTGCAGTTATCTTTTCGCCACCTTTGCAGCTTCCTTGTCGTAGTTGCTGACGCAGGTGGTTATCTGTCAGCTGACAAGTCGTTGACAGTGGGGTACTCTGATACGCTGCCGTTCTCTGCGTGTGAGCTCTCGTACGCCTAACCCAGCTACGGCTGTGTTTAGGTGCACAAGTCCGTGCGCGTGCGTGCTCGTAGGGTTCTTCCCGCCGCTTTGCTCGCTGTTCGTGAGCTGACGCCGATTGGTCGTAGACACGAGGACGAGTCCGGCTCATTGGGCCAGTAAACTGTCGTTGTTGACGCAACGCCAACTAAGTATGAGGAAAAAGAACAATCTCGTTGTAATTGTCATTGTAGTTTCCTCGTGCATATAGATCTGTTATACGCGGCTGCTCACGACCATAGTTTCCTGCAGAAACTACTTGAGGGAATTCGGGCGCTGCGATCGTTCAGATACCGTGGGAATAATCGCCAGTACATCTAATCCTCATCCTTGTGGCATCACAGGTTAAGCAGTTATATTTTTCTAAACGCACGAAAGGATAGTCTGCGCACCTGTCTTGTCATTGCGAATTGTTGCATATGTAACGCAACGTAAATATCCATTCTCTGTAAATTATCTGTTCGCATATTCACAAAGCTGCTTGAAGTCGGAAAAGCGAAGCTTAGTCTACTGCCCGTCAATCCTATGCGGTCTAGCTGGACCGCCGTATACTTGCTCTTAGACACCATAGCGCTATATAGAGCTCCCTCTGGTAAATTCGAATGTTTGCGACAGTCATTATGAAGTCCGTCGACTTTTCCACAATGTTCAAAAACATGTTGCAAAATCCCTTTAGTAGTTTCTCGAGCTTGGCAAAGTCGTTAAACGGACTGTTATTCGCTTCAATGGGCATAATGCTGTTCTGCTGATGAACACGGAAGTCGCAGGTTCTATTATTTCCTACTGCAGCGGCGGTATTGTCAAGCGCGAAAAAAGAAATTACAGTCGGAAGTGCTCCTGTAATTACATTCAGTTGCGTTTCAGGAACGCTGGGATGGTGGAATTTATTCCGGAATCCTTCACTGCGGCGTCTCTCTTAACGCGGGTGTTTCTGTGGGACGTTAACCGCGTCAACCACGAAACAATGAGTCAAACGGGTCGCCAGAATAGTCGCGCCTCGACCTCAGGTAAGCATTCCAGACCCGGAAAACACTGGGTGGCCTAACGCCGGCTCGTCCAGCGTCTGCTACGCTTTGCGTCATTCGGAGTCTTGCGCACCGCGGCGCTTCTTTAATTGCGTGCATGCGCTCGGCTGCCGTTACCACGCGTTACCACGAGGCACCAGCCGTTACGCCAAGCCCCGGACCGTCGCGGCGTGCGAAATGCGCGTCGCTCCATTTGGTGTAGCCGTTGTTGTGCCATTACCACAAGCCCGGATCCCGAATCTGCAAGATGCAGAATCTATCCTGCGAGCGCCATAATTCTCCCTTCACAAGTCAAGAGGCTGCGCCTTCGTGCGGGAGAAGCCTCGGCGGAGCAGCGTGTTTTGACGTGTCCGCGTGTGCCCGACGGCCCGGCGCCGCACCTCCCTTGCCTGGAGGTCACCGCGCGCGCGAACTTTGAACCGAGTGGCCAGCGCGGTCGCTGGTTGGACCCCTCGGACGACCGTCGTGTGCTGACTTTGTATTGGGCCGGTTGAGTGACAATGGGCCTCGGGGATTATAAAAGCAGTGACAAGCCGCCTGAAAAACAGGATCCGCCGACCCCACCTGGAGAGAGGGTCGCTCCCGACTGGGGTGAGATGTGTAACGCGTTTTCGCCGGACGTCGTCGTGCGAGAACAGTCGCGTTTGTGTGAGCTCTCGGCCCCAGTGCCGATCCGTTCATGTCCTGTATGATAACCTGTATATAATGTATAAAGTCCCTTTTGTTATTCTCATCGACGCCAGGCTCGGAGTCTTCGCTACCAACGCTCTGTCACGAAACGGGTGACGAGCGCTACGGGACCACAAAGCCGTTATCGTGGTGCAGCGGTTGAAGTTCGTAACACTGGTGGCACCGGTTGGATGTCGTAACACTGGTGGCACCGGTTGGGAGTCCGTAACACTGGATGGCAGCTACGGGATTGACCGGCATCAGCTACCTCGGCGCGGTGAGTGCCTGAAGTTTACCTCAAACACCAGACTTTCTCTGACACAGGTTATAGTAGCTTAGGGAAGGATTTGGTGTTGCATTGTGATAACCTTGTGTGTTTCAAGCCTAGTAAGAGTGTTTTGAAAACCAGGGGATGCTGAGGGGGTAAACAGGGCAGTGTGTGATATACTTGCATATGTCTTACTAGTAGTGTTATAGTAGCGTACGGCAGGTATATTCAAAAAGGGTAAACAGCAGGAGGACAGTGTGAATGATGGAGAAGTACAAGGTGAAGGAACTTCTCGAAATTTGTGAGGAGTTGGGCATTGAGTTGGGCTCAACCAAAAGAAAGAATGCGATCCTTGAGGTCATGAGGACTGGGGACGTAACGGCTGAGGAAGCCGCAGAGGCCTTGGCGGGTATCAATGAACGTCGGGAAAGGGAGGAGAAGGAACGTTGTGAGCAGGAAAGGAAGGAAAATGAACGACGGGAAAGGGAGGAAAGGAGAGAACAGGAACGTCGCGAAGAGGAAAGGGAGGAAAGGAGAGAAAAGGAACATCGGGAGTTGCAGGCAGAGAGGGAGCGACGTGAGCACGAGCTTAAAATGAAAGAGTTGGAGACCCGAAATAGCTCGCCAGCGCCTAGTCTCACTTCTAACGTTCCAAGAATACGCGATCAACTTCCACCCTTTGTCGTCGGAGAGGATATGGCCAAATACCTCGTGAAATTTGAGCACGTGTGCGAACGGAATAGCATTGAGCGATCCCTCTGGGCACAGAATCTGTTAGCGTTGCTTCCTGGGGAGGCATCAGACGTAATAACTTGCTTATCGAAAGAGGCGTTTGATAGCTACAGTGATGTGAAGGAAGCGCTACTGCGGAAGTACAAATTGTCGCCCGAAGCTTTCCGGCAGAGGTTCCGGTATGCAAAAAAGGGTAAGGAGTCGAATGTTGACTTCGCGTTTCGTCTAAAAGCCGACTTGGTGGAATGGCTGAAGGGCGAAGAGGTTTACGACGACCGCGACAAAATTGTCGAATGCATCGCGTTGGAGCAGTTCTACCGTTGCATTGATGAGGATGTCCGGCTCTGGCTGCAAGATAGGCTAAAAGAGGTTAAGCTAAACAAGGCAGCAGAGTTAGCGGAAGAGTATTACACCCGCCGCAGCTTGCACAGCAAGGCAGTGCGCATAGAAAAAGCAGATAGAAGAGATGGGTTTTACGGGAAGCCCGACGAACGGAAGGAAATCACGCGTCGCGAGTTTCGGGACGACGAGTCCCTTCCCAAAGAAACTGTAAGGGATGGACAGAATGCATCTCAGAATGATGACGATGGTCCGAAACAGCGAAACGAAATGACGCGTTCTTTTGAAAAACGGAGACCGTTAACCTGCTACAATTGCAAAAAGCAAGGGCACATCGCTGCAAGCTGCCCAGAGAGAATTGCTTTTGCAACGATACAGGAAACTCACAAAAACATACGTCTATTGGAGCCCTATGTGCAGGAAATTAAGGTAAACGGCAAGAAGTGCCGAGCACTGCGGGACTCTGCAGCAACTATGGACGTTGTTCACCCATCTTTCGTCTCCTCGAGTGATTTTACGGGAGAGTGCGTTAGGATACGGCAAGTGGCCGAGAAGGAGAGTGTCTGTTTACCGATCGCAACGGTTATCATTGAAGGAGAGTTTGGAAAACTTAACACCGAAGCCGCTGTGTCAGCCGCCCTCCCGGAGCAATTTTCCTACCTCTTCTCAAATAGCTCGGAGCAGTTGCTGAGGGATCACGGCAAATCATTCTTTGCCGACGTGGCGTACATGGCCCCCACGCGATCCAAAGCGCGCCCGCTGTCGAGGGAACTTGACTTAGCATCGGTGAGCGAACAGCGGTGCGGCACACGGACCGATCACGGTAACTTGAGTGGCGAGCAGTCACGGGAGAGGCAGAGCTCGGAGGCTGGCCTAGACGAGCGGGTCCTGGAAGTGAGTAGGAGTGACGCGTGCAGTGCTAGCCGCGATATAGACCCGACGCCGCAATTAGGCGACGCGGGCTCCGCACTCGCTCCGGTTTCCGCCAGCCGGCAGGAGCAGGCTGCAGTTGAAAGAAAAAGTCTGATTCGCGAGCAACAGGAAGATTGTTCATTAGCCGATCTGAGGAAGAGCGTCAAACGGGGAGTGAAAAAAAAGGGGGTTTCATTTGGCAAGGAATCTGGCTTATTGTACCGCCGCTACACGGATAAGCAGGGTCGCAAATATAAGCAGCTTTGGATTCCGCGAAAATATCGCCGGGAAAAATGAATGGCCTCATTTGCTTCCTCAGAAGTATGTTTTCGGTCCAAAGCAATTTCAAGGGGACCATTCTATTTGTCATTATTATTGCTGATTATTAATTGTTTCTATTTTGTTGTGTTGTTAATTTGAAAACTGGTTGTTTGAGCCTTGTGTACTAGATCGTACACCTGCCTCTTGTTGCAGCGGGAGAAAAAAAGGGAAAACAATTTAGTTAGGTTGATTTGAATTATGGCCTTGTCTGGTGTTTGACGGGAGACAGAGGGCACTTGTTCGTGTTGGGTGTTGCCTTTTGCCGGTCGGTTTTGCAAGCTGCAGAACGACCAAGCGGGACCAGTGGCGAGAAGCAAGGTCTTAGGAACGACCCGAGCGGAGCTGGTCAAGGTGCCTTGGCGACGACGTGGTGAGCAGAGCTCCTGTCCTGGCGAGTCGGACCTGGGCACGTGAGGTTACCTGGCGTCCCAACACTGGACGTGAACTTGGACGAGCCTGACGAACGTGCGCGCCTGGCATCCGAGCCACGTGGAGGCAGCTCGTCTTCCCGGCGCCTTATCTGAGGGCGGGGATGCTGTTGTGCCATTACCACAAGCCCGGATCCCGAATCTGCAAGATGCAGAATCTATCCTGCGAGCGCCATAATTCTCCCTTCACAAGTCAAGAGGCTGCGCCTTCGTGCGGGAGAAGCCTCGGCGGAGCAGCGTGTTTTGACGTGTCCGCGTGTGCCCGACGGCCCGGCGCCGCACCTCCCTTGCCTGGAGGTCACCGCGCGCGCGAACTTTGAACCGAGTGGCCAGCGCGGTCGCTGGTTGGACCCCTCGGACGACCGTCGTGTGCTGACTTTGTATTGGGCCGGTTGAGTGACAATGGGCCTCGGGGATTATAAAAGCAGTGACAAGCCGCCTGAAAAACAGGATCCGCCGACCCCACCTGGAGAGAGGGTCGCTCCCGACTGGGGTGAGATGTGTAACGCGTTTTCGCCGGACGTCGTCGTGCGAGAACAGTCGCGTTTGTGTGAGCTCTCGGCCCCAGTGCCGATCCGTTCATGTCCTGTATGATAACCTGTATATAATGTATAAAGTCCCTTTTGTTATTCTCATCGACGCCAGGCTCGGAGTCTTCGCTACCAACGCTCTGTCACGAAACGGGTGACGAGCGCTACGGGACCACAAAGCCGTTATCGTGGTGCAGCGGTTGAAGTTCGTAACACTGGTGGCACCGGTTGGATGTCGTAACACTGGTGGCACCGGTTGGGAGTCCGTAACACCGTGTGGCGGGGAGGATTCTCGCGCGTGAGTCAGTCGGCCCCAGGTGGAGCTCGGCCCGGCGACGTCGGAGTTGCCAAGTGCCGTTTCGCAAGAGGCTGCGCCCCGGGCTCACCCAGCCGAACACGTGGGTGCTGCCAATGCGTGCCCGACGTCGGGATGCGTTTCCTTTGCCGACAGTGAGTCAGCATTCCCGCGCGCGGACTCTCCGAGGTCACTGCGCAACGCCTAGAGGTGATCAGGTGGTTGCTGAACGCCACGGAAGGGAGCATGAGACATTGTAGTTGTACAGTACATCGTACTGCTAGTGTGACACAAATGAAAGCCGTCCTTGACATTCTGTTACTCGCTGTCCATTAGAAGCAAGCATGTACTTCTCCTTTCGTAAAACATGCTATCGAGTTTTCTTTCGATTGACGGGCGGCATAGCGAAGGTGCGTTTGGCACCCCAGTTCTATCGGTAGTGCACGGTGCATGGCAAACTGGTCTGACAGATGTGCGGTCTCCTCCACACACGTTTGAAGCATTCGTGAATTAATACTCAGATAAAAAGTGTCGGCGGTGTATTTCTGGCTGTTTCTTCTTTTGCAAGGCAAATTGTCGTGCAACGATCACGCCCTCTCATTGCGCTCTTAACTCTGCCGCGCGCTGCAGTGTGTCTTGGTTAGATAGCGTCAAATGCTTTGAACCACAGTGCACTTCATCGATCTTTATTCTTTACCTCTTTGGTCGAACTTAACGCTACATCCGTCAAAGTGTCGCCCTTGCACTAAGCGCTGATCTCTGGACGAACATGCATTCTGAGAAACCTCCTTCGGCTGCACGCAGCAAGCGCGCAATATATCGCAATAGCGCGCTCTTTTTTCCTCCTTCGCCTGGTGCCCGTCACGCGCGCAGGTACGGGCTTTTTTAG
Source organism: Dermacentor albipictus (assembly GCF_038994185.2). Classification (NCBI taxonomy): domain Eukaryota; kingdom Metazoa; phylum Arthropoda; class Arachnida; order Ixodida; family Ixodidae; genus Dermacentor; species Dermacentor albipictus. Next base: position 22,742,188 of record NC_091823.1, read on the forward strand.
CCCGAAGGAGCGCCGTTGCAGCGAAGGAAAACAAGCGCAAGAAAGAAGTGCGCTGTCGTGTAGAACGGAAAGAGTGCATCAGAAAGCAGCCACATTTAAATCGACAGCGCTCTATGACTAGAATTTCGACTACCTGTAACGCGCTCCGAAATATCGCGCCTGCGTTCTTGCATTTCGCTCCCCTCGAATGTGGCCAGGGCAGCGGGTAATAAGTTAAGTGGCTTCGACCATACGTTGCTAAAATATAACGATTTCACGGGAAAGTAGTGGGAGAACTTAAAGGTAGCATCATCGTCAACCGTTTTTTCGTTTTTTTTCAACCCTGTCGGCATACGAAGGCGCAGCTCCACGGTAAGACTGGCCTACATTAAATTCCAGAAGCGCAGGTCTGCCAGTCTAGGCTTATCTCAATTTAGGTTGTCGTCAACCACTGTGCGCATTATTCAGCATAATAAAAACCGCGTTTTATTTGCGGCGCGTTGATTAGGCAGTGTTATTACGAACATCATCACAGCGCTAAGACAAACGAAACACAAGTCTACGCGAAGGGCACAGAGTGGCTGGTCCTGCAACATTTCAGTTCAATAATGCCAGCAATGAACTCGCCCAATTTTCAGCAGTATTGGACAGTGTCACTCACTGGTGGGTATCCTTAATATATAAACTGGGCTTCGAATTGTGTTGTCTTCTAAATCGAGCTCATCGGTGGTTTGGCTTTATCCCTTGCGACTTTATTATAAGTCACCTTGCGTAAAACTCTGGCTCCCACGCGCGTATCGTTTGCAGTAGGCACTGTACTTGCAGTGTTGGTAACATTTCGACTTAGTTGCCAGGTCGGGGCCCAATACACTCCATCATCATAATCAATTTTCGCTAAAAATGGCGACCTGCTCGAAGTCTTGTGTTTTAAAAGGGTGAATTGTTCCTAGACATTTGCCTTATTATATATTAATAGGGGCGTGCGGATATTCGAAACTTTAGAATAATGAATCCAGTTGTGTCCTATTCGATTCGAACTTCGAATCGAATAGCCACTGTTCGTAAATGCGAATATTTTTCGAATACATTTGGAATATTTCAAAACGTCAACTGCGCCCAATTAAACATCAGATTACGACTAAAGTACGGTAAATTTTCATCCTCGCTGGCATGATATAGACATACAACATGGGAACTTGCGTAATGGAGCGGAGCTATATCGCTTAGGTAGCCATGCTTTACAGCCTATGCAGCGATCATTCGCACTGTTTAAATCAGAGTCCTGTGCATGCGAAGAAAGCTCCTAATTCTCCATTGTACTTTTAGTAAACAACGCTTCATAACGTGCTGTGTAGTGACAGAAACTTGCTTACTTAATATAAAACGATGTTCACATCCTAGATTTAATTGTGAAAATGGCTGTTTATTATTGGAAAGTATTCGATTCTATTCGCTTCTGGCGCTAATCGATTCGTATTCGATTTGGTCTCAAAAGCCCCTATTCGCACACCCCTATCTTATAACTTATAATTACCTCCTGTTGTGGCTTGTTAATGGCAGGAATGTGAAAATTGTAAACAACCCCCAATTTTTCATAACGATATCAGGCCTCAATATCGTGATTTGTCTAGAAAAGTAGGTTTTATTCACCCTGGTGACTCACCATATAAGCTCTTTAATGTGGCTTTAGTAGTAGTTGCAAATGCAGGAGCATATGCCGCCCTTGTGATAAAATGGGAGCGAGATATTGATATTGATATTGAAAGTTGCTAAAATTTCAAAACGGCTAAGTTAAGGTGACCAACAACTCGCTAAAATTTTTAGCGACTTTCTGACTGAGTTATGGACAGTGCTCTATTTTGAGACGAATTTTCACGAATTCAACAGACTTCCCTTGCGCGTCTCCCGATAGCACACTTCGAAGCAGCGGCTGCGTGGGCTGCGTACTTCGCTTGCAACAGTGTTCCCGAATGCTCTTGTCTCGGCGGCATCCCTTTACGCATTACGTCTTGTGTCCGCGCCGTGTCCATCGAGGCGCGTGACAGTGGAGACGCCGTGTGTCCTCGCTTATTACTGCGCAGTGTTTGCTAACAGAGGCGCAGTGTGAGCGCGCACCGAGGCGCTTGACAGGTGTTGCTTGCGCGCGGCAGCAGGCACGCGTAAACACGTGTGACGTGGCTCCAGCGGAGGACACGGTTGGCGTCGTCGTAGGAAAAATGCTGTACATGGACGCGCGGGCAAATTTATCCCAACGAATATGTGGCGCCTATCGCAGTAGGTGGCGGAACCATCACGGATAAACATTCTTCCCTGCTTTTGTGTCCCCTGATGACAAGCTGCGCCGAAGGCTGCCTGGGCGATAGGCGCAAACGGACATAAAACAAACACTATAAACGAGCGCTGTGTTTTAGTGAAGTTTATTTATTGATGTCCGATGTATACATACTGCAGTGGTCAGTGCTGCGCGACGTCTTTGGCGTGAGCTGACTGTTTATTTTGCGCTCGTGTGAGCCGTGAGCCGTATTCATTAAAGAATTAGTGCAGGGAAGAGCGGGGTGACGCCACGAACCAACGAACACACCCAGGGCCAGCGCTTTCCAGGAACGACGAGGTAGTGCTTACGTATTGACGTGTTTTCCTCGGGCGTAAGTCAGGCACAGTGGACTGGTGGGAGACGGGTTCCGTGGGGCTGTTGCTTCTGCTGAATTCGAAATCGACTTCGGTAATGTTCTCTATCTAACCTTGCGCGTTAACAGTGTCGAAGTAGGCTTCGAACTGGTTTAGTAAGCGCTTGCATTTTTATCATCGCAAACGCCAGACACGTTCCGTTGTACCGCAAGTGACCCCGTTCTATTCAGCTGACTGCGCTCTGGAAGAAAAGACATGAGGCCCGACGCCAGGCTTCGGATAACAAAAAATTCGGGCTGCTCTGCGTCGCCGCCTGCACGGCGAGCCGCAGCTGCCCGTTTCGCAAACTCCAAATGAAACGCGTGACCTTCGGAGAAACCGGTGGCCATGAGCGTAGCAGCCGCGGTGGGAGAGTCAGTTGTGCAAGCCACAGCTGCTGCTGGCGTCAGGATCCCACTCGTATCGGGAAAGCCGCATGCAGGAAGGGTCATTGTTCTTTACATGCAGCGGTCACGGACACTGTTCATATCTTGGCCGGTCGAGGTGATTGTGTTTGGGAAAATAAAAGGTTTCCGGCTCTCTTGTTTGCCGGTGAAATTGCTGTTTTTGTTTGCGATCGACGAAACCCGTGTCGCAGTGCGTCAGGGTGCAAGTAGCCAGCCATTCGAACGAGGCTTTCTGATACGCACCGCGCTCTCGCCACTGTCGACCTCCGTACATGGTCACTCCGCCCGTCCGTTCCGCCCTCGCCCGGCCGCGTGCGGAAGCCCGAAAGGCGGAAGGTGTCGCAAAATTCGATGCACGCTCAATCCGCACGACCGGAACGCACGCGCACTCCTATTGGGCGACGCGGCCTGTTGACAGCTGGCAACCGTTCGGCGGAGCAAAGGTGTTCAAGGTTGGCAACGACCTTTGACAGCAGACGACACTGGCATATTTTCGCAGAGCTGATTTCAAGTTTCCGCGTTCCGGTGAAAATGCGACTCTAGGCTGCCACATTCTGTTCTTCAGCCGTATGTGTTGCATTGGCACCGTCATCCTTCTTCGAAACATTGCACAGTCGTCTTATCTGCGCCACCTTTTACAGATGTATTGCAATCGCATCACGTCGCAGCACGCGACGTATTCTCGGATGATTACTTTCAGTGCACGCTGCCTTGGCTGGTTGAACAAAACCTCTCTAATTATCCAACGTGATGCGTTCTACGTCACGCGAAACTGACAGTGTCGCCGGAAGCGCGGTGGCGCGGTTTCTGTAGTGCTAGTGACAGCTTGCAAGAATACGGAACACACGCACATCTGTCGCGGAATGCATTTGCGTAGGTCGCCAAGACGCACCTTTTTACCACTGAGCACGCGTGTGAGGCTCCGAGTACAGCTTGCTGACACGCTTGCTCGTGCTTTTTTTTTTCACTCTGCCAATTTTAAGAGAGTGCTTTAAGCAGTTGGATTCATGGAATGCCTTTTCCTTAAATTATTTGCTCAGCGATGACTGAAGTTCTCACCGTGTGCAAAAAAAAAAAGTTATGCATAAGTGGTTAACTTCATGCAGCAAGGAATTGAAGGTTAAGCAGTGAATCTACAATTCATTATGACTGGCTTAAAGCAATATGTATGTATAGCGGTGACCTTATGCAGATATATGCATACTCATGAGATATGTTTCCAAGGGGAGTACTTATTTGAAAGCATATAATTTACATTGCTGATAGGAAAACTTATTTTGAGTGAAATCAAACAATTGCATTCTTTCTTGCCAGCCTGGCTACCCAATATGTTGCCAGCTTACTACTTAACATACGTAATTTAACATTTCAACAATGTACAAACATTACCAAAGCACACAAAATTAAGCAGTACCTTGACAGGCATGCTCCCTCTCTCACCCATGGCACCAAACAAGGATGTTCGACTTGAGATTGTTTGATACTGTCGGCATCATACATGCGTGTTCTATTTTGATTACTCTACTTATAAAAAATAAGCTCTAATCAGGTTATATGAGTTAGTTGGGCATGAGCTGCATGTTGTTTATGTATTTATGTAGTAACAACCTTGCTAGCTCATGCACAGCCATATTTTAGGAAAATGAAAAATGCATAGCATAACATAAACAGCTGGCTAGTGCCTGTATTTATTTGAGAGCAAACCGACATTATCAAGTGTAGCTTAGCAGTGAGCTCAGTGACCTCTTGTGGTGTGAAAAGGTTGATGTAGTTAGTAGTTTTGTGTTTGTCTTTCTTACTTAGTTGCTGTTTTAACATGCACATGACAATGAAATGAAGGTGTGTAGGGCAGAAGTCAGGGCCACACAAAAAGCGAGGAAACATTCATTGTCATTTTTTTATTTCCATAACAAACCAGCGAATAGTTCCTTAGGTTCAGTTTTGTGAATAATGCACAAGGTGTTCTGCGTAAAACTGAAAGATTGTAGTGCTCTATTACCTATACACTATTTGGGTAGCCAAATGAACGATACTCCCATTAGCACTGTGAGAGCACAGAAATTTGCAGACAAGAGGCCGCAGTGGCTCAGCCTCTTGCCAAATGTAAAATTGTTCCAAAAGAAAACATGCATACTGGTGAATTGGGTATGCATTCACATCTGCTATTCAAATCCACACATCACAAGTAATCTTTCATTCCTTGGCACATTTCTCACCATTGTACAGACTTTGTTTCAGCGCTCTGTGTGTGCAGTAATATAACTTGGTAAATCAAAGCTGCGGTTATTCAGTACACTGAAAGCAACTTTGCGTGTGGGTTAGATAAAATAATGCTCCTACATATGGGTCAGCTTAGTATTATCAGCCGTTTTGTTTACTAGTTCACTGTTACGCCTGAACTATACGGTGCCACCGGACAATGCTGTATCCCTGCAGGCACGCTAGAACAGCTTGGATATGCACAAACAATCCTTTACATCGCACTTAAATTAAGGTGGTGTGGATTTGCTGTCACAATGTGCTTGTAAGCATAACTGCCGAGCATTCAAAAAAGTGTTTGAAATGTAAGGGTGGATGCTCAGGTTTGCAGGTGTGACATTTTACATTTATAGTGCAAGGACACACCGATGAACAGGAAGGATACCACACAAATCCTCGTGTTGTGACCTCGCAGTCACAATGCAAGTAGTTTTCAGTGGTGTTTAGCTATAAACATGTGAAGCAATCTGTAAATTCAAAACTGTATTAAGTAAACTGAGACACCATGAAAAGCAACATAACACTACGGTGTACACATTTTTGTCACATCAGCTCTTTGTGGTGCAGGTCAAATATGTATACAAGCTATTTGTAGGAAGTAGGAAGCCTATCCAATATAAACAAGAAACTTGCAGGCAAGGTAATCACAACAAACCAGCTGAGACGGTGGTACTATTCTACTTGTTTTCGTTTGGGATAGCACAAGTGTTCCCACTTGTGCTGCTGGATGGTTGCGACTGATATGCTCGCGAAGGTTTGGGTCATTCACATTTCAAGGGATGAGTAACTGTTACATACGTAAATCATCTTCCTCTGCATGCAGCCGCTGTGGCTGGCAGTCGATCCCGTAGCCACATGCTTAGCAGCCCAACACCACAACCACTAAGCAATCACGGCGGGTAACTGCTCCTCAGGTTGTGCAATCTGTGTGGCTGTATCAAAGCACTGATGTAACACGTGTTTCAGTAGGGTCCAACTACAGCACAGAAGTTGTGGTGCAGCTCTTCCTAATGGCAACATGTGTTGCAGCTGGGATACAAAGAGTTGAGCCTTTGTATCCGACGAGCATATGGTAAGTGGAAACTTTGTTTCCACTTACCATATCACACATCCACACATCACAAGTAATCTTTCATTCCTTGGCACATTTCTCACCATTGTACAGACTTTGTTTCAGCGCTCTGTGTGTGCAGTAATATAACTTGGTAAATCAAAGCTGCGGTTAGAAGTGGAAACTTTGTTTCCACTTCTAAAAATTTTTGAGTATGTTCTAAATGACATGAGCCAATGTTGTAATGCTATTTTAATTTTTATAATAGCTGTACACGTTTGTGTACATCAAGTACACCATGAAATAACAGTCATCGGGGTATGCTTGAAAGGCACCTTCAGCATCTGCACTTCAAACCGCAGCTATGTTGTAGCCATTGTAGGTGAAACAGCAGTAGTCAACGCGAAATTGACCGCCACTTTAGCAGTTTGCATGCAAACACACATTCATGTGGTGGCATTGTTTATTTTGGTTACCTGGCCCAGGCAAGTAATGTGAATAAGAGAACAATTATGAAACATCATTACCTTAGTGAGGCCCAAAATACTAATTCGGGTAACTATTAATAGCAGTAGTCGAGAGCACGCTTGAAAGGCATCATTAGCAGTCTGCACGTCAAAGCGCAGTCAAGTCGTCGCCACTGTTGGTGAAACGGCAGCACTCAATGCGAAAATGACAGCCACTGTTGGCAGCTTGCATGCAAACACACATTCATGTGGTGGCATTGTTTATTTTGGTTACCTGGCCCAGGCAAGTAATGCGAATAGGAGAACAATTATCAAACATCATTAGCATAGTTAGGCCCAAAATACTCAGTCGGGTAACTATTCATAGCAGTAGTCAAGGGCATGCTTGAAAGGCACCATTAGCAGTCTGCACGTGAAAGCGCAGTCAAGTCGTCGCCACTGTTGGTGAAACGGCAGCACTCAATGCGAAAATGACAGCCACTGTTGGCAGCTTGCATGCAAACACACATTCATGTGGTGGCATTGTTTATTTTGGTTACCTGGCCCAGGCAAGTAATGCGAATAGGAGAACAATTATCAAACATCATTAGCTTAGTTAGGCCCAAAATACTCAGTCGGGTAACTATTCATAGCAGTAGTCGAGGGCACGCTTGAAAGGCACCATTAGCAGTCTGCACGTCAAAGCGCAGTCAAGTCGTCGCCACTGTTTGTGAAACGGCAGCACTCAATGAGAAAATGACAGCCACTGTTGGCAGCTTGCATGCAAACACGCATTCATGTGGTGGCACTATTTTGGTTACCTGGCCCAGGCAAGTAATGTGAATAGGAGAACAATTATCAAACATCATTAGCTTAGTTAGGCCCAAAATACTCAGTCGGGCAACTATTAATAGCAGTAGTCGAGGGCACGCTTGAAATGCACCATTAGCAGTCAGCACGTCAAATCACAGTCATGTCGCAGCCATTGTTGTATTTGTTTATCCCACGGCAAGTAACACCAATGTAAGCACAATTATTCACCCTGAATAGCTTTGCTAGCATTGTTTGTACTAAAAAATTCTGAGTGAAGTTGAATGTGTTTTATTGAGGCAATTATTTAATTCACAAGCCATCGGCATAGTGATCGACGGCCAGGTTCAAACAATGACATTTGTGAAGTAATAAATGGTGAAAGTTGCAAAAGCTATCAGTGCACTGCTTTGCTGGGCTCCATTTACTGAAAAATGTCTTTGCAACGACAAAAGTATCAGACAGGAAATGACACCCCACTGCACAATGTTATTCGTGTTGAACTTTTTTGCCATCATATGTGATGGGCAGCGAAACCATCCGTTTACTAAGACTGATTGCATGAAAAATGCAACAGCATAGCAAGGTGTAGTTTCACAATATGGCACCCTTTCATGTGCACTTCTGGCGAGCTGCCACATGCACTGATGCATAAACATGAACTGAGGTAAGAGGCTAAGTTGCTGTGCAACCCCCATGACGCTTTTAAGAAAATCTATCTCTAAACCTTTCTGTTTTCATAGGCGATGAAAATCTGTTTTGAGCAAGTTGGTTAATCACACTGCAGCAACAACACAAGAAGCAAGGACAGAAAACACAGCGAGTAGGCAGACTGAGAAGACGAGGTAGACCAGTGAGAAAGGTTTTAATGAGATGGAAGAGGCCTGCCCTGCCGTGTACATGAGTTAGTGCTTTGAATGAGATTGGTTTATGAAAATGTCTAATGACTTTCCTGAAAGAAAACTAGCAAAAGCAAATGCTAATATAATATAAAAGGACAGATATAATGGTAAGCGCAAGCACGCATGGAAACAGGCACGTATTCACACACAAATGCGAGAACTAAGAAGAACTCCAACGTAAAGAAATCTAGGAAATAGAAAAAAAATTGACAAACGCAAGAAAACATACATTTACAAACAGACGCGGGTCGAGGCATTATAGGAGCGGGTTCACAAGCTGCTGTGCTTACCTTCTCATATGTTTTCTTTTTAAACCGTTCTCTTAATACTGTCTCGGGAAATTTTAATTGCATTCATGACATTAGTGCTCTCAGGCGCGTCCACATTTCACGACAGCGCTGAACGTCTTGACGTATGCAATTATAATGTTGTTCCCTAATTTCCCCCCACCGATAGAAGCATCTTTAACCGTGCAGTAACAACTTTTGAAACAAACGATAGATGTACGAAGCAGAAAAGGCCGGTGTGATAGGGCTTCTCTATCGGACTACATAAGAAAACGCAATCGGCAACACTTATGCTCAGCTCACTTCTGAGCACACGAACATCGCGTAGTACGACCACTTCTACACCCAGTAACGCTGCAACACATCGCACATATATATCATGATTTGTAGCTCGCAAACGCACTTCATAACGGCAAGAGCACAGCTCGAACGTCGCGGTCACCACGGCGCATCGCAGCCGGCAAAACGGCTCATACGCAGTACAGCACACGCAGAATGGCAGCGATAACTAGGCGATAAAAACTTATCGCTACTGATCGTATCGTTACTTTTGGTAAGTTGCGAAGGGCTGGCGTTCACCACACCGCGGCAACGATCGGCATACACAGAGCAGAAACCAAACGTGTACGCTGGGTGCGCAAATCGGATGCTACTTATTTCGCCACGACTTGAACGTGTGTGCTGCTCAGAATGCACGTGTATGTGATGGAGTTCGCGTCTGCGACGCACACGCGAAGCATGGCACAAGAAATCACGAAGTCGACGGCTTGAAATATTTCTTCCGACGCTCTCGTAAACACAACACACACTTCCTGCGCTCCGTCTGTTTCTGTTGGCGATCGCACGCACTGATGAGGTCTGGAAGCGTACACCGGCTTGCTTCTTCCGATGACTATCTCCGTGGGTGCCACATATCTCTGGTAAAAATCACAAAAAGGAGAAAAAAATAGACTGTTTCTGACGCGGCTGTAGCCTAGGCCTTGCGTCCCTGCTTCGCTTCGCTTCGAGCACGCGCCATGTTTGCTGTGACGACAGCCGAACTATCCGCCTCGGACCAGCCAATGAGAGACGAGCAGGCGGCCGGACGGGAAACTTGCGTCCGCTCCTCGCTCGCCAGTAGAGAGCTATCCGCATGCGACCGGACGAGGGCGGAACGGACGTGCGGAGCGACCATGTACGGGCCCTTAACGGCTGCGGTGTTACGTTAGCAGGTCGCAGGCTCCACACGTGTGGAGCCCAACCGCCGCTGCCAGGTACCTGGCAGCGGCGGTTGCGTTCCGACGGGGTTGCAATGAGACAGCGCCTTGCGCTTGCTCTTTGGCGCATCCATGGCGGTCAGTTGTCCTTCAGAGGTACAGTAGAGAAAAAAAGATACTTCATCTGTATATGTAAATTACCATTCAGTACCAAGAAAGCCCACCCTAGTTTGAGGAGAGGCTTGGTTAGCCAGAAAAGGTGCAAAAACAACGCTGGTGGCGACGTCGCCTTGAAGTTCCCGCACCAACCAGCCGTGAAGTCATGAATGTTTCCGGCGTCTGCTCTGCGCCGGAAATATGAACTGCAGTGTACTCGAAGAGAGACAAAACTCGGCAAGTTTCAAGATCTTTTACTGCGCCAAAACGACCAGAGTATAAAGAACAATACTTTGAAATCCGGGACGCCACAGCGGCGTGCCATTATATATATATATATATATATATATATATATATATATATATATATATATATATATATATATATATATATATATATACTTCGTAGTCAACGCTATGGGTACACCATTGCTCGCCGAAATTCTTGAAGCCACACTTCTCGGACTTGCATGTATGTGTGAAGGTCAGCCTATCACCGCGAGCTTTTGTGTTTGTGTTGCTGATACGGTTTTACCCTGGGAATGCCCGGGTCGATTCGTTATCTGTCATTGCAGGGACGGCTCGCGAGGAACAAGTGCTTGAGGTCGCGATTGTGTCCTTTTTCACCTCCAGATAAGATTGCTCGACTATTGTACGTGCTCCATATCTTGCCGCGAAACTACCTCAGTGCGCTTCGCTTATAAGCAGAAAGTGATTACGACGTGCAGTGGCCCTAAAGGCTGAGCAGCACAACGGGGCAGACTTTGCTAAAGGCAAGGAAGCGTTTATATATATATATATATATATATATATATATATATATATATATATATATATATATATATATATCGTCGACGAGGTTGCTAGTTCAGTTCACGGCGATCGCATTCCGGTAGAAATTTACTGCAAAAACTCGGGTGTCTATTTAGGTGCACATTAACATAACCCTATGTGATCGCAACCAAACCCAACGGCCGCAGCTAGAGCACGATGGTATTCTATAAGGACGGCTAAAGACGAGCGAATTGGACTACGACATTAAAGGCATATATATACACACAAGCGCTCTGTGTGCGTGTGCGCGCGCGGAAGGGCGGGCGCCTTTCATGTTTGTCCAGCTTGCGCTAGCTGCTTTAGTCGTCTTTATGAAATTATTCCGGAGCCCTCCCCCGCATCACTACGGCTCCTCTCATAGCTTATTTTGCTTTGACACGTTAAACCCAATAATTTTTTTAACTATATACTGCAAGTATTTCTTGCAGTTGCTTTTTATCACGAGCCTTTGCTGTGAGCTTTTGTTCCTGCCAGTAAAGCTTTAGCTTCATGGTAGTACTTCGTTTGGTTTTTTATTTTTAATCTCATTTTAAACGTAGTTGTAGACGGTTGCCCTTTTTTTTTCGTTTATTAGTACTCAGTTTTACTCGGTATTAGTACTCGGTCTTTTTTTTTTCTTTTTTCCGAGTGTCTCGTACGAGTATGTCTTCAGGGGATCGCAGTCGTGAGTTTCCTGTCCCTCTACAAGGGTATGGTGGGTTGCCTGCTGGCGGAACGAGCCGTAAATTTATTCCACGAAGACGGGCTGTGATAAGTACTAGCCGCGGGTTATCGGGGTCGCGGCGGGGCGCAGTCTAATGGTCTCCAGAGTCGCATATCGTTTGGTTCGAAGAAACGAGAGGCCTCTTAGCGCTCGCTCAACGTCATCTGCACGAGCTGGCGACTGCGGTAACTGGGGCAAGACCGACTCCTTCTGGACTGGCGAGTCCTGTGGCGCCATCTGTCAACATTGAGGTGCACTACGCTTTCGCGGCACAGATCGACCTTTTGAGACCTTTAATGCAAGCGCGGTGCCGAGCATGTTCTTTGATGCCGTGCCCATGGAGCGCAGCTCGTAGTAGAACGCGCGCGATTGCATTGGATGCCTAACTTTCTGTTTCGCTGAGCAGCTTGTGTCCGTTTACGGCTCGCTCTAACTGGGACCTGCGACATGCCTGAAATAACGGTATTCCGAAGAAAAGAAAAAGAAATAACGTCAGTGGAGGCTGCGAATTTCGTGCCGAAGACGTTAATTCGATTTTCAAGTGTTTGTTCCTTCCAGGGCATGCAGGGATTGGCCATTTAATCGAGTTAACGGCTGCGTAGGTGTGCGGTTGTATTTATTTTTTTATTTTTTCATCTTCGTCGTGGTTGCTTTCTGCTCGGCAGTGACGTTTCATTTCCCGAGGGCTGTCTTGTCCGACAGCAGCGACGCGGAAGCCTTGGCAGGTGACGCGACCTCAACAACGTGCGCATGGCTTGCGCTAGCTGCACCTGCCGTCTGTTTGAAACGCGGCGGACGGGCCGCGTACGTGGAGTGGCTAACGTCGTTTGCCTCCGGCACTGCCTGCAACTTCTACTTTTAAGAGAACAGTATACAAGAAGACAAGAAATGCTCAAACGAGCTCTCTTTGTATGTTACAGTTCTGAAATAGACGGTAGGTGACGCCTGGCTCGCTATGCAGAAAACACCATCGAAGTGAAAAACTTAGGCGTTGGTGAAGCGGTGCAGCCTTCTATTTGTCGAAGCATCCCGGTGTGTAGACATTGCATCGCACCCGAAAATTTAAATAAAGGGTTCATCCCGCCTAGCAACATTGTTGCGCCTTTCGTAAAGAAAACCGAGTCATTTAAAAGAAACTTGACTCGCAACTTCATCAGCGAGAAAATTTAGAAAGGTCACTCTATCTCATATTGAGTGGTGCGAAAACACGATTTGAGGCCACAGCAGCGGCAGCCTGGGTGCCGGAACTGACCATTCTGGCCGGTCATTTCAAGGTTTTCCTTTCGTATCACTGTGACACGCATGTTTTGCAGCTCGGCCATGTAATGGTGGCAGCCTTGTCGAATGCAAAATCATCCACTCGGTGAAGACGTGCGACCCGTGCAGGCAAAGATCATACTGTGCCCTTGGAAGCAGAGCAGCAGCATATTGATTTGTACCTGGTGAGCTCAACAACGCCGACCAGGAAGTGACGTTTGTTGCGAAAATACGGTCAATACATTTCAAGGCGCATCACCCGGAGAGAGAAAGAAGCGTTTATTGATCGAAACATGTGTCCGGAGCGAGGCCCGTATCACCCTGAGGTGGGAAGGCTCCTTGCTCAGGAGCCCTCTTGGCCCTGGCTACGAGTTGTCATGGTTACATGGTTACGCAGGCCTGCTCTGCGTGCCGCGCTACCGCTGGCGTTAGGCGAGTTTTTTCCAGTGACTAATTGGGCATGTAGCGTAATCGCTTCCTTATGTGAAGTACGTTTTAGAGCTAAGGTGTGTGGAGTCCGCATTGTAGACGCAACAGAACTCGCTGACACGCTCATATTTCTATATTTGATCCCGCTTGCGTTCATCGTGATTCTTAAGACGCAAGAAATGTGTTAAAACTATATTCTCAACCTTTAAGTGGCGCCCGAATGGAATAAAATCGCGTTGGCATATGTTCCCTGTCATCTACCACCCGCTTGCTTTATCCTGTTATTTATTCTTACTCTGTTATGTGAAGCAGGTTGCTGATGTCTGTCTCCGTACATACGAATTTCCAAATAAGAACGCCGGTGTGACTCCTACAACTATCCTGTTTTCGAAAGCTAGAATGGCAGCCGCGCTTCTATGCGGACACGTGGCGCCACCTCCCGTTTCTTCGCTTTATTAACGCGGCGACTACGGGCCCGATTGTGAATGCGCATGGTAAAAATATCCTGTCAAGTGTGGAAGAACCTCGCTATTGTACATTATAGTCGGGCGTGTTGCTTCAACAACTTAAAAGGATTATGCACTTTCCGCTGCTTTGTTTTCGCGGCAAGTTCGCATTTGTTTGGTCCGGAATGTTGAATTCAACGTTTGGCATGATTTAGCTTGCTTTGTTTGTCGAAGAAAGACAAGGAAAGAAAAGAAGGAAAGAAAACGAGAAATCACCGTTGTATGCGCACCTTGTTATCGGAGAAGCTCGCTAGCTCGCTGCAGTTTTTCTGCCCTTCGGCAAACTGGGCAAACAGCGATATCAAGTTTTTATGAACGACGTGAACAGAAAAGTACTGTTTGAGAGGGCAGCACTGCGGAAAGCGCGAAATAGTTTGAAGTTCTAATAAAAGCCCGAGTTATTACACGAGATGAATCCCGAGGCGTCGGCACGAAACGCGATGGTGCGAACAGCTCGGTGATGTGGTTGAGAGATCTTTGATATTTTAGTTTACAACACTCTCCACTGGACAAGCAGGAGCACTCGGAACTCTCCTGAACAAGGTTTTCGAGGACCAGAGCCCACGTGGATGCGTATTTTGGAGCGTGGCGCTTTTAGGCGTCGACGCGCCCGTTTTACGCTGCGCGGCAACCACAAATAAATCCTTAAATTCGCCGGGTGGTGCATTTTGTGCGGTTCTTCTTTTCTTTTTAGGTTCATCATGGTCGCTACAGCGACTTGAGATTGAAGCGGGCGTTGTTGCCTAGGCCGGTAGCTGAGCCGCTTGCGTCGCACGCGCGCTCTGGACGTGAGCCAAGAATAATGGCGCTTGTGATGTGGCGTCGCCCGCATCGAGCCTGTGGACGGCGTCACCCGGGCGAGGAGGTGAGGGAGAGCGCGCCGCCGACGTCGTTAGTGTCATCGTTGCCGACGCCGGTGGTGGTGCAACTCGACATTCTCGGAGAGCCCTGCCGGAATCTCGCAGGGCGGACCGCGCTGCTCTTGTCCTTGCATCAAAAGTGATGCACCCAACACGTAATAGGGAAGGACCGCCGTTACGTGAAATACGACCAAACAAAACGCTACCACTCGCCATACAACTTTGGGGGGCCCTGCTGTTATATGCAGCATTATTCTGGTTCCGTCTACGTGCTAGGCTAAGCTGTTCGGTTGAACTGTAGTAGAGCCGGTACGTTGGTTGCAAAGGCTGTCGTATACATCATTACCTTGCAAATTCTGTTGGTGGTGGTGTAGGGAAGCTTTTAAGTTATTCATGAGGCTCTGGTTTGCGCAACGCTTCCTGAGGTTCACACTGAGTATCGAACCCATCCTGTGGTGTTGATACTAGGCAACTATAGCAGGTTTTTCATAACAGTGTAGGACTGAGCATGTGAAGCTTGCATTTGTATAGATTCAAGATTTCTCCTAGTTTTATCTTAATATGCCAAAGTAGTAGTAATTTATGTGTACTTTTGATATGTTCTATGTATTGGCTAAGGGAGATGTCACTAATATAATCTTACATTGAAGAATGCAAATGATACAGTTTTCTGAAATACATTGTGATAGCTGTGACTTATGAACCAGCAAAACATACATGCTGCCAACAGAAACTGCCAGCAATCAGTTCATGTTGAGTCTAACAGCCCTAAGAAAGGATGGCCTTAATGTTTGCAGCAGTCATATTTTCAATTTTGTGCCAAATGCCGCTGACTACAGTGCCATATAATGTTTGCACTTTTTTCCATGGGAAGTTGATGAGAAGTTTCTGGGTGGGACAATTATGCAGGGAGAATTTTTCCCGCATAATTCGAAGAAATCAAGAGTTTTTATGGCCATTGTGAGGGTATGAGTATTATGCAAGCATTCTGCATGTAAATAGGGTAGTTTATTTTGCTGTAGGCATCATGTTCACTGAAATGTTCTGCATTGATTAAATACCTCTCGTTTCACTTTTTATGTGCAGTGCCGAGACTTTGTAAAGGCGGGTGCTTTCAAGGGTTTAACTCCTGCTGATGTCGTCGCAGCGTCTGACATCACATTCTGCTGTGTCTCCAATTCTCATGCAGCCAAGGAGGTAAGCAAATTTTCTTTTGTTGTATGTATGTATGTATGTGCGTACGAACGTCACTTAATCTTAAAACTTGCACATTATATGTAGAATATAGTATGAGCTTAGCCACTTTGCAAAATCATCTTGTCAATAGCAAATTATGTTTGGTTTTAGAAATTTGGAGTGTAATGGGCACAACTTTGAACTGTTGTCTTCAATTCGGATTTAAAGCGAAGGGGTAGAAGGGCTGTGAACCTATTGTCAGCCTTCCTTATTATTCTATATGAGTCGCTAGCCCTTTCCCTCCAATCGATAAACACTTTAACAACCATGCATGTTGAACTTTTGTTCAAAGCCACTATTGGGCAGCCAACATAATAAGTATTTAGAAGTATTGACGGGATTTCGTTTGTCTCTTCCATCTGTCTCCTGTCTCTGGAAACTTAGGCATGTGTTTGAAGAAAAAAAAAAAGAAGATAAGAGATGCGTATTGTTGAAAATGTAATAACCATGTAATACAGCCTGACATTGGCAGATCAGTTCTGCAGAATTCTGCAAGGTGGAGACAGTGTCTTGAAAGGGAAAATTGTAGGAAAATTGTCGCTTCATGCTACATACATGTGGATGATAATTTTCCCTTTCAAAGCCTGATGTTGCCTAAGCATTTTACAAGATAAATGATTGTGTTCTGTTCATGTGTTTCTGCAACGGTGCTGCTGTGGAGGTGAAAAAATTTGCAGATCGAAGTTTCCTTGTAAATCAAGCATCCAGATAATTCCAGATGGCGAAATGCTGGCTACAGTCAAAGCTCGTTACTATGAACACCACATTAACAAATTTCTCAAATTGACGAATACTTTAAACATTCCTGCCAGATGACCTACATCTCCAATGTAAAAATATTTCAGAACGGCAAATTTCAATACAGCGCATATTTCAGAATAACGCACATAATTTATTTTCCTCTTTCTAACTGAGGAACATCAGTATTACGAATTTGGCTAAAAATAACAGTGCCACAACTCTTGCGCGAAACAGAAACCGCAAGTGCAACAGCTATCATCATCACCATGTCAAGTGCCACCTGCTTCACTGCAAACTTCACCACAAAACTGTGGCGAAGTTCGCGCGCAATCCAACTGTGAATGCTGCTAGCGGCGGCCCCAAGAAGAAGTGAAAGCAATTTTCGCTACAGGGCAAATTGGACGTGTTGCAGGAAATCGACTCTGGGAAAAAGCAAATCGATGTGTACAGACAGCTTGGCATTGCCCCTTCGACCGTTGCGACCATTTTTAAAGACCGAGACGAGATTGTCAAGCATCACTGGGAGTCTCAACTTACTCCTACGAGGAAACGGCTACGACTGGGAAACATTCAAAATGTGGACCAAGCTGTTCTCACGTGGTTCAAAGATGCCAGACTGCAAAATGTTCCCGTATCTGGCCCAATGCTCCAAGAAAAAACCCACAAATTTGCCGATGCACTTGATATAACTGGGTTCGATGGCAGTGCGGCATGGCTTTTTCGTTTCCGCCAAAGGAACGGAATAACTTGGCTGGTAGTCTAGGGCAAGGACAAGGCTGCTGACAGAGAAAGTACGGATTCCTGGTGCAGTGATCGTTTTCTAGAGGTGGCTGAATCATACTCTGAAGACGATATTTTCAACGTGGACAAGATCGCATGTTTTTATCAGCTCCTGCCAGACCGGACGATGCACTTCAAAGGGCAGCAGTGCAAAGGAAGGAAGAAGTCGCATCTTCGGGTGACAGCCCTGCTCTGCTGCAATGCAACAGGTCTGAAGAAAATAAACTGCTCGTCATCGGCAAGTGTATGCAAAGCCTCGCTGCATGAAAAACATCAGGTCGGCACTATATGACTACTGCGCCAACAAGCGTGCCTGGATGACCAAAGAACTCTTTTCCGTGTGGCTCAGAAAACTCAATGACCGACCCGCCATGGTTGCTCAGTGGCTATGGTGTTGGGCTGCTGAGCACGAGGTCGCGAGATTGAATCCCAGCCATGGCGGCCGCATTCCGATGGGGGCAAAATGCGAAAACACCTGTGTACTTAGATTGAGATGCAAGTTAAACATCCCCAGGTGGTCGAAATTTTCGGAGTCCTCCACTACGGCGTGCCTCATAATCGGAAAGTGGTTTTGGCAAGTAAAACACCATTAAAAGAAAGAAAGAAAGAAAGAAGAAAAAAAACTCTTGACTATATGAGGAGGGATGACCGAAGAATTCTACTGGTTGTCGACAACTGCTCCGCTCACATGCTCTGCTCTGTTCATTCCTAGGTTTGACCACTGGCTTATAACTGCAAGTTTTTCATTACAACGATATTTCAAAATAACTAATGGTTTGTGGCGATCCAACAGGATTCGTTATACCAAGACTTTACTCTACTTTATGTGCAGCTACCGCAAAATAATTTGGCTACAACTGTTTTATATCATCTAACTTCAAAGAGCATGGCAGCACGGAGGGTGTTATGCGAGAGCAGTAGATAGCAGGACCAGTTGATCGTGACGTGAGCACGAAGTGCTACAACACCATTCTTGGGTTCATGGTACTTGCTTTTGCGGCTTCTAATTCTATTACAGAGTGTCTGACATACGGGGGTGCTTGTGCAGTGCTCAGCTATTGAGACGCAATACTCAGACAGTATGGCGGCCGGCACTTTGTCGCGCCATCGTAAGAAGCTGGGGGGACATTAAGTTGATGCACTTTTGTGGCACATGAAAATGAGTCATTTTGATGTATCGGGGTGCAACTGGGCCCCCTCATCGATCACCCAGCACTCTCTGGTGGAGCAAGGATCCCCAGCCGCCATACTGTCAAGTATCGCATTTCAATCACTGAGCACTCTGCAGTGATGAGGTCTTTGCTTGTAAACTGCACTCAAGGTACTCGAGGTATGCAGCGAAATGTGTTGCTGTTAAAGATAGCACACTTCCATGTGGAGCATTATACAATAAATGAAACTTGACTAGATTAACGATGCGTCTCATGGCATATTTTTCTACAATGATCCTACACACATAGTCTCTACAAAAGGGTATTCTGTGAGTACTGGCTAACTTCAACTCTGCAGTTGCAACAAGCCGCCTAAAAATAAAATTTACTCTTGGGGTTTTATGTGCCAAAACCACAATGTGATTATGAGGCATGCCATAGGAGGAGACTTCTAATTCATTTTGACCACCTGAGATCTACTTACAGGAGCATTTTTCCATTTCTCCCCCATCAAATCATATCCACCATGGCCACGGTCGAACTCACGACTTCGAGCTCTGGAGCGCAACACATGGCACTTAGCTATCACGGCAAATGCCCTATAAATAATTTAAGTGTATAATTGAAAAGTGTTGTTTAATAATCGTATTTTCCTGATGATCTCAAAGCTTTGTTGATTCATCTATACTTATATGAAAATAATGGTCACTTTTGGTTTTGCTTCACTTCGATTCTTGTTTTTGATAATGCCATAGAGGATCCGAATTTTACAGAAAACTTGAGGTGGCTGGCACTCACAATTTGTAAAGTTCAAAAGTGAGGAGTTTCAAGTTCGCACTGTGTTGTAGTTTGTTCATATTCCTGGTCAGGCTTGTTTATTAGGAATATTTGTGGAGGTAAAATTGTTGTATGCTAGAATAGGCTTTATTTGCGACATTTCATGGCCTTCTGTCACTGTGGATGTCTTCGTGCATTTTGCTATAGGCATATCTTGTCTCTTATTCAAGCGCTCTGCATAAAGTGTGTAATTTATATAAGGTTTTAAAAATGTAGCATTGCTACCAATCGCAGTGGCGTTGCTCCTCTGTGTTTTGAGCCACCCTCTCCCAACTGACATACTTATCCCAGTTGACGTCATTTGAGCGAGCTATCCATTTGGCTACCCAGGTCACGTCATCAATAGTATTTCCAACTTTATGGTGTAGAAATGTTCGTAATAATCAGAATGTTGGTTAGTTTGTTTCTATGAAAAAAGCAACAATGACAATTTATCACTGCACTCACACTTCCGGTACACAGCAAGTGTTGTCTGCTTGTATTGCAACGCTGTCCACAGGTAAGCGCAAGTGGACTGGGTGTTTTACTGGATGAGTGAAGGCACAAGCTTAAATTTCCTGCACAGGGCAGCTACCTGGTGGCACAGAGCTAATATACCAGTAACCAAGTGTATTCTACTTTGCTGCTGGTGTAAATTACCAGCAGGAGCGTAATCATGAGCATGTTCTCTTTTTAAATGTTTAAAATGTTTTCTACTTGGTTACACTAATAGTAGCTCTGTGTTTAGCTGGTTAAGCTCATCACCACCAGGTGGCTGTACCGTGCGGGCACTCACATTTACGCTAAGCCCCTTAATCACAGCAGTAGTAGTATGGCGGGGCTTTAGTTTACGCCACCGCCCATCTGTCAAAACGCCTAGCTCACCTAGGTTATCAAAATACCAGATGCACGCTGGCTCCAAGACAACCAGAAGTAAACAAAATGCTGTCACATCATGACGGAGAGCCAGTGAAGGTGACGCTTAGCCCCGATAACTCGGCAAATGAGTTGAGAAGAAAAGGCTTGGCTGGCGGGGAAAGAAACTTGTAATCATCCATAGCTCTCCTAATATGAGCTGCTTCACTTACATTGTGGCGCTAATGTTTTACTGTAGCTGTACTGTACCCTATATGTCTACAAAATGCAACCTAGATATGTTATACACTAACTTTTTGCTGCATTTTCTTGTTTTTCAAATTTTTGTACCCACCCCCCTCTGTAATGCCTTTGGCTTTGAGGGTAAATAAAAAAATAAATAAATGAAAATTTGTCGTAACTGTTCCAGGGATCCTTTAATACATTGAAAACATGGAAATAACAAAGTGAACTGAACAGTATGGGTAAGGAAACGGGTCACAGAAATACTGTTGTGTTTAAAATGCCTTGAAATTTATTCACGTGTTGCTACAGTAAACACAACACCGAGCCATTCTGGTCTACCATCACCTAAACTGAACAGCTGTCCAGAAGATGTTGAATTAGTGGCACACATAAGGAGCCTGACCATTGCAAACCTGTTCTCTTGCTGCCTAGATGGTGTTCGGCAATTGTGGTGTTCTGCACGAGATTAAAGACAACAAGGGCTATGTAGAGATGACATCCATAGACCCTGACACATCGCAGGACATATCAGAGGTGAGCACTGTCTGAATTCCAAATGTAGTAGTATGCACTTACTAAAACCGGAGTGGGGGGATATCATCTGCTCGTACACATTTGTTTCATCAGTCTGTAACTTCTTAGTTATTTCCTCTTTATGTAGTGTGCAACAGGCAACTCCACTGTTGCATCATTGTAATGTGCAACACCTTTTAGTTACCGAGATTTGTGGCCTTCACAGTAAAGTTTCTTTTTTTAAGTCTGTGCGCCAAATTCAGCTAAGTTGAGTGTGTGTGAAGATGTCGAGCTACAAGTGGTGTGGCGTTCACGCTCGTCCGTTGCACAGCCCGATGGGTTTCGCGGGTCATCATGAAGTGCAGGTAATAGCTCTCGTGCAGCTTTGGCTCCACAACACTGTCGGCATAGTCTGTGCAGAATCAGTTTGAAGGTGTATTGGCTTTATGTCCATACAAAAATAAAGCTTACACCATTTTGTTCAGTAATCTCGCACACGGACCTGGTAGTTGTTCCCAGTTGCTCAGTTTATATAGGAGGTATATAACACGTCGCTCTCTGTCCGGCCCATGCACATGTTCCCACGCCCAATTGCTAATGTAATCTTGGGTACAAACGTGTGAAGGGAGAACTTTTCACAACAGCTTGCCACCTAGCGTGCAAACTTGTAAACATTTAATTATTAACTAAATTAACAAGCATGGTGTCACACGTGCACAGGTAAACATAAACACATCTCACTCGATGACTGCGGACGCTTGCTGTCAGAATGCTGGTATCAGAAAGCATGCAGACAGCAGTTAGCAAATTGACCTTTGTTCTACGTTTCACTTCAACACAAACTAATCGGCAAGAACACAGCGCTAACAAAGCTATCAGCCCTCGGCACACCTAGACTCTTTACTGATCGCAGATCACTTTCAAGATAGGTCCTGCACAACTGCGCCATATGCAGTCTGCGACAGTTTGCCATATGACTGCACCATATGCAGCCACTGCCAAAGTATAACTGTATTGGGTCTTTGTGTTCTCGATCGCGAGTGTATGCACCAGTAAATTGTATCTAACGGGAATGTATCGTTGTGGTTCTAGTGTAGTGCCATCAGCATTTGTCTGCTAACTCATTTGGGTTTCATTACATCTGGAAATTGTAAGACACATTTTCTTCTTTCCGTGTAGTCTGTCCAAATGGCTGTGGTGAAAACTACCAAGTCATGCTAGTTGGCGATGAAAAATGCAGAAGTGTAGTGAGTTAGGCTGGCTGGTACATACTTGAATAATATATTGCTCTAAAGCAGGACAAAGGTGAGCATTCAGGCAAGTCAGCACTGTGTTTGTTCATTTTCGTCTTTAGTTTTTGTGCTGCTTATGAAAATTACACTGTGCCATAAGAAACTGAAAAGGTTTCATTGGTGCATTGTGGTGCATGTTTAAGGATTAATGTGGCTATAATGGCATTTGAATCGGCTTGGTTCTTGGGCCCCTAAGTTAAAAACCGACAGCAAAAATTTGCTTTTGCCATGATGTTTCAAACTAGTCATATATGTACTATTGAAGTAATAATGGCAAGGGTGCAGCGCTGGTAATTTTCTAGTTATCTTATTGGCAGCATTTACATAGTACCTCAGCAGGCAACTTGTGCACCTGGTGGTTGCCAAGAGTGCCGCCCAATCTCGGAGGTCCTCAACATTCCAGGTTTCGAGTCATTTCAAACAAACTGTAATGGCAGCATTCTCTTTCTCTCCAGTTTTGGTATCAAATCGTCTGTTTTTGTGAGATTTTCGTGATTGTCATGGCTTGTCACCTGTTCACCGTTGGTACAAAGTCGTTGGCGGGGTGTACTAGTTGGTTTGTCGTTCCGTACTCAAGTGTACACAGTGAAGTGGTCAGAGTCTGGAGAGGGGGAAAAAAAGAAAGGTTATCAGTTACCAACCAGTTATCAATATAACAACCAATTAACTGTGGATATAAAAACGACCACCACACAAGAATACACATAACAATGGTCCACTAAAACAAAGTTTATGCATGGCTTGGAAGCAGCACCAAGTCCATAAACCACAATGTCGCCGGCAGAGCTTTCCCAAAGAACACTGGCGAGGCGAGCCGATCTTGTTACAGTAGATGCGATTGCTGTGCTCGGTTTCCCGGGAGTCAAGAACTGACTACTTCCCTCGAGCAGGTTGAGCAAACTTAAGGGGAAGTACCATGAGCCTCTTGCAGATGTTCATTTGTTGTCTCTTACGGGGAATGGAAGATATTGGTGACGATCCAATCAAGTTCACTGAATTTCATCATGACTCCTTCCAAGGTCTTGGCTGTGCCCCTTTTAATCCGGGGCGAGGGAACAGGTGATTCCCCCCCCCCTCGCTTTTAGAGGTTGCGCACTTGCATTGCACCACATAGACGCAGACACACACCCTTGAGTCTGTGATGGACCTCTGTTGTCCGTTTGCAAGCACAGAAGAAACATGGTAGCCGGCCCATATGGCGCCATAGCCTCTGACAACACATGCACTGTTAGCAATTCATGGGCACAGTATTGCACAGAGACACCACATATTTCGGGGTATTCACAAGGTTGTTGACCCCTCCCCTCTTGGCAACTTTCTCTATGCACGCATGCTGCAGAGAATGCACAGGGGCCCCTACAAAAGACTCGGGACGTCAAGGTCGTGCCAACAACAAAAATCACTAAACCTGCCTTAGCCATTTTCGGCCACTTGCCTGAATGGCCAGCAATACCTGTCGTGCTTGGCAGTTCTCCGACTAAACATAATGCCGCTATGTGACAGTGATGCATCCACTTCTATTTCAAGCATAAAATTTTACACAGAGGTTGCTCTGTATCCAGACTTTTAAACTCTTTGTGCAGTCGAAGATATTATTGCAGTTGGCCTTTTGAGTGATGAGAGTAAATGTTCAATTCTAGGCTATCATGCTCAGAGGTGGGCGGTACTTGGAAGCACCTGTGTCGGGCTCAAAAAAGCCTGCAGAGGATGGCACCCTCATCATCCTGGCTGCCGGGGACCGAGCACTCTTCAATGACTGTGCCAGCTGCTTCGAGGCTATTGGCAGGCATGCATTCTACTTGGGTGAGTGGATGTTTCAACAGAGTTCTGCGTAAACTGATTTCAGTTTATATTCAGAACTTTTACAAGTGGGCAGCAGTTTCTGAAAAATTATCGGTACTATAATAACTCACATGATTAACTTTTGCTTTTGTGTGCTCTTCAAGTGGCGTGTCTGTCCTATAAAATTCAGTATTTGCAAGTGTTTTCTGCCGAAATGAAAATAAATGCAGTGGTTGTCACACTGGAGCAGTAATGTTTAGTCCTTTTCACTTGGGGATACGAAGATTACAACATGCTTGAAAAATACTAGTAAATGAAAAAAAGCAATAAATAACAATCTACATGCACACAATGCTTTAACATGTGCTTGTTCATAATATTGATACATGCATATTGTGTGTTTCTTGTGGCCGATGCACGCGGACGCCCCGACAAAGACGGCGAACGCTCTGTGGCTCTCGAGCTGTCAGCTGAACTGACAGCGCTGCAGTTACCCCTTGTAAATATACTTTGTAAATAGTCTCCAGTCTCAATCCTTCGTTCATGTAACAATATAATATAAATATGGCACTTAAAAATAAACACCTATCTCAGGAAATAAGGAGGCCTTTATAAAGATAATAAAAGTCGAACCTTTGTATAGGTAAGTCGTACTTACAGCAAGAAACTTAGATTGAGTGCTTTATTGAGACAAGGTTTCAGTATTTCTACTGGTAACGGTTAGAAGTTCCTAGATGCGTAGCATCTTGTAAGTACTCATTTGTTGCATAAACACTTGGGAAACTCTGCCAATGTTCTGGTGCGTGCAGCGAAGATTGCGTTGGGAGCATAGCTTTTGTTCAGGACACATCTGCTACTAGCCATTATAATCACACGGTACCACGCGTATGTATATACGGGGTGGTGTCCCAGCTAACTTTAGCCAGAGTTTAAAAATACGCAAATGACATGTAGCCGTACAGAACAAAGGTAATGTTTTTTGCTGTCGCTTAAAGATACTTTGACAATTTTTTTCATTCCACTTAATTAGATAATCAGTCTTAGTTAATAGTTAACTACTGAAATATTATATTAGAAGAAAAGTGTCAATGAGACGATTGTGACATGAAAAAACTTCTGATACGTTGCTAAATACATGCTGCATAAAAGTTTTTTTTCAGGCTGGAAGAAGCCCCTCGAATACACGCAAAGTGCCTCAAGCGGCCAGTCACGCGGCAATTTTGCATGCATTTGCGGGCTTCTTTCACGTTCGTAAAAACACTTTTATGTAGCACGTATTGAGCAACAGAAAGCTGTATTGGTAGTTTCAGACTTTGGCAATTGTTAACACAGCATACCTCATAAGGTCTAAGTGTCTGTGAAGAGGGGGAAAAAAAAGCAACGAAATTAATGCCAAGGAGCTTTGATTCTCGAGTTAGCCAGAAAATAGCTGAGTGTTGAGCAAGCCTTGGTAATTTATTTATGTTATGTAACTGCCCTTATGTACAGAACCTCGTAATGCTCTGGACAGTTGAATCCCACCACAACAAAATTGGCAATGGGCATGAATATTTTTATTTTTGCAGGAATTTGTTGTGAAATTTGCATATAACCATCATATGTGCAGTGGTAGTCGAAGTGTGCCGTTTTGGCTCAGTGTTATACTAGAGTGTTATGTTAGGTATATGTTACTCTTTCTTCTAAACTGCTGTTTTATCTTCACTCAAGTTTCTCACAGAGGTACCGTTTTGCAGTAATCCCACATTTGCCAGCATTACTTACCAAGTTTCATCCACAATGAATCTGAACTGGGTGTTTTCTATAGATTTGCCACTCAAGAAGGTGGTGCCATATGTCACAGTTAAAATGGATGAACTGTGTTCACAGTACCCATAACAGATGGTTCTAGCCTATGGTTGCAGTGGTATCGACATGTTTGAATCTGTCTTGTGAACTAGCTGCATAATACTAAGGTCCCAACAGTCTTCTTGCGGAAGCAGACATGAACTTTTCTGAAAGCCATGACATCTCTCGTGTACAACAACGAATGTGGATGAGCACAGGGTGCATTGTGGTAGGTGCCTGTCTGCGAGGTTGTTGCTGAAAGATGGTCACCATGGGACAGTGCTCAGGGTAGTAGTGGAAGCATTCCATTCTGGCTGCAATTGAGCTGTGCCCCCCCCCCCCTTTTTTTTTTTCATTGCAACACTGCAGGGGAAGTGGGCAATGGCTCCAAGATGAGCCTTATCCTCAACATGCTGCTGGGGACAACATTAGCTGGTCTGGCAGAAGCAATGGCTCTTTGCGACCGAGCTGAGCTGTCCCAGAAGGACCTACTCGAGATACTTGAACTGGGCGACCTCAACTCGGCAGTCATAAGTCAGAAAGGCCAAGGTGAGTTTGATGCTCCCTGTGGTACAAGTGCAAATGTTCTGGCAATATCCTTTAGTGTGTTTTTCTGATCACAAATTTTCTATGAGGAAGCTTGATAGGCCACCTATAGTATCTGTGACCTGGTGCTGCATCGTTTAGAGGGAAGTTAGCCGTTGGCCAGGGAAGGCTAACTATGTAACCTTAATTACTGCAGTGTTTCAATAGAACACAAAAGAAACAGTGCATGCATGTGGATATCATTCACCACACAATTTCTTAAATTATAGTTATACAAGTTTACTGCTTCAATAAACATGTAAATGGTAGAAGCACAATAATTGCATATACAGTAGAACCTTGTTGATATGTTCCCTTTACGTACGTTTTGTCGGTGCCAACGTTCACAGTTGAGGACACAAAAAAGGGCCCAATAGAGCTACATTCATTTTTTACCGATTCATACACTCCCAGAAAACACGATTTTTTGGCCCCAACGTTCAGTACCGTATTTACTCGCATAATGATTACACTATCTTCTAAAAAAAAATTGACACATATTCACAGGTTCAATCATTACGTGGGTTAAATTTCCTGCGAAAAAAAAAATATATAATTCATCTCGCGTTTGCTGCGGGATGACAATGGGTCAACAAGCAGGCAACTGCCACTATAACAGTGTGGGACACCAAAACAAATGTGGCGGTCGGCGGAGCAAGCGGAACGCGCCGAATGAGATTTTTGTTCTTTTCGTGAGTACATTACGCGCATTGGAATAGTTTCTTCCGTATCAGTAATGAATAGTATTGTTAATATCGGCAAGTTTGCGACAGTAACGTAGCCATGTCCACTTTGAGGGGGCAGAAACACAGATGGGCACGCGTAGCTGCCAGTGACATAGAAACACATGACGAGCCTGCTCCGGAAACTACGGCATTTGTCTTCACTACTATCTTAATATGGCACGTTTCTGCTAAGGGTGGGCGAATATCTTAGCTGTATTACAAGCGTCAGCATATGAATAGGTTACACTTCTAACGTATCAGTGTAAAAGTGGCCACCATAGTTGCCGCTTGCAATTTGTTGCATGCCCACGAGTGCAGACAAGCAGAATCCAATGTTGTTTTTGGCCAAAACCATTATGAAGCCTACAGGCAATAAAGCCGAAAAATTCGCAGCACATGAATATTTTGTTTGTAGAAATTCAGTGCCTCAGAATGGGTGAACACACATTTAGCGATAAGCTGCGTAATCATGTTTGATCACACTGGCAGTTAAAATAGGTGCATCCAATACACAGGTGTGATTTATGCAATTTTTTTTCTTTGAATGGCACGAAAAGTAGGCAGCACATGTTATACGAAAGTACAAGGAAAATATGGTAGTTTGCTTCTAGCAGTTCTTAATTTAAAGGATTGTGCAGGGAATGGTATTCACATAAATGTACCACGTCCTTTGTGTTCTCCTGCAACGCTGCTGTAGTAAAGGTTACACAGCTCAGTGGAATGTGCGTGCAAGTTAGCCTCTCACCACAAATGGCTAAGTGCCCTCTCAATGAAGATGCACCATATCACGGCTACTTTGTATGACATACAAAGCTTTCCCAAGAGCTTTCATGACCGGTAAAAGATTATGTATGAAAGCACTTTTGTTCCAGGCTGACAGGATGTTTGTTTTGCAAGCAGTGATGTCATGGCTACATGAAACCTCTTGCAGCCCCATTTAGTCGAAATTAATGTACTGTAAGTTACCTGGCCTGCTTGAAGTGCTCGTTTTCACGGTATTTATAAAATGAAACTAACTCTAATGCACATTAGCCCCACACAGCATCTATGGTATGTGAGCATGGGCTGCTCACTGCGAGCAAGGGCTGCTCACTGAGCCCTGTCGAAAACTTCGGTTATGCAGTTGCCGACCAATACTTCAGTCTTGACAGCGACCACCTGGACGTCCAAATTAATGGGACTGCGAAATACTGGATTTTCCCCAATAATAAATTACATTAATTCACAAGTGTAAAAAAAAAGGAATTTTTAAGAAAGCCTTGCCGCATTCTCGGATCCTAACTTTTGGAGATACAGTGAAGTACCAATGATTAAAAATTTCTTAATTCGTATTGATGGATAACTTGAACTGCTGTTGGTCCCAGCAATGTCCTAAATATTTGAATAAAAAAAAATTATGGGATTTTATGTGCCAAAACCACTTTCTGATTATGAGGCATGCCTCCGGAAAATTCGGCCACCTGGGGTTCTTTAACATGCCCCTAAATCTAAGCACACGGGTGTTTTCGCATTTTGCCCCCATCGGAATAGGGCCGCTGTGGCCAGGATTCGATCCCGCGACCTCGTGCTTAGCAGCCTAACACCATAGCCATTAAGCAACCACTGCGGGTATTTGAATAGAGAAACTCCATGAATCTGTACTCCAAAAACTGTTCAATGGTTATTTTGAACAAAATTTTTCATTCCTATAGACCACCTTCCAGATAGATAAAGCCAAAAGAGAAGGTTTGATGCTTCACTAGATACCATAATGTTGTGCACGGTAAAAATGGTGAGGAAGGACAGTCGGGAAGACCGAATCATAGCAAGCACAGCTGCTCACGCCCTCCTTTCCCAGTTTGAAGAAGCAGAAAGCAGCCTTCTACATGCACTTGATCACATTATCTGCAACACTCAGAATCCAGGAAGACGGCTCGCATTAAGCCACCATTCTTCTCAAATTATCCTCTCATGTTTTCCCCATTACCCACAGCAAACAGCACACGAGGTGCAATTTTCATGCGCTTCGAGTTTACATGGAACCTAGGCTTTTGCCAGTGCATAACACATAACATAGCCCAGTTACGGTTTTCATTTTGCACACTGTACCGCACATTTGATCAGGAGCTGTATTTATAGTCGCCACAGCTCTCCTTAGTTCAAACTTTGTTTGAATTAACGAGATCCAACTGTTATGTTCAATTTCACTTAACGCTAGCACCAAACTCATCAAGATTTGTAAGTTACGGCATTCTTGGCGCAGTGCAAAAGCGTCGCTGCCCATCAACGCATCCTGTACTAGTCACGCAAAGTATTGCTAAAATAAGGGTATTTTTAAAAAATGATCGTCCAAGAATACGTCCCAAGTTTGTCAACACAAGTTGCTGTACGCACATACGCTTGCCCTTAGCCTAGACTCGCTGCTCGCTTTCGACACGATTGTGCATGGCGACCACGCACTTTCTGAAGGCACGCTGCCAAAACACGCAGAGTCAGAACGAAACCACTATGCACCGCAACTGCTGTGCACAAAACCGTGGTCACTATCAACTCGATCATAGATGGTGAACGTGCACAGAGTCAAAACAAAACCACGGTTTGCTGCAACCCTTACCAACGAAACTGTGGTCGCTGTTCAAGCGATTGCGGTGGGTGAATAAGTCAATTCTGAAGGAGCGCAGCCAACATGGTGTTATGCGCTGCGGTAAATACAAGAATAAACGCTAGAATGGGCCCAAATAGGCATGAAGCACCTATTCCTGTACTTCCCATATGGTTTTCATTGGTGGCTATGGTAGTGCCAACTCCGCTGCTTTGTTTTAGTTGGATGCTAGCTCCATTTTTTCTCTTCATGTTGCACATTTATGATGCTCCGTGCTCGCCATGCTCCGAGGGTTCTCCGGATTAACCAATGTGCGACCAAATACGTCCAAATTAATGATGCCAATAAATAATGCATATGCCTGCCATGAGCAGAAGGCAAGTCTGAATTGTCCAATTTCCTGAATTTACAAGGTTTTACTGTACTTTGTAGGTATGATCTAAATCATACCTGCAAGCTTTGTCTTGGTGCAATGCTCAAACCTGGTTAGGGGCCCTGCAACTATTTATGCAGGCCAAGAATGTGATATGCATTGTGGCAAATGGAAGTGTGTTACATAAGAATGGAAAGAAAGAGAAATGGAAGTGTTATGAAGGTGCAGTGGAGCAGCAGCATCAGTGGGACCGCAATATTAAAATAGCAGTTTGTTTGCACCTTCGCAAATTGGAGCACTTATGCAACCAACAAGTGTTGTTTGTGAAACACCTGCACTCTGCAACCTGTTGACTGAATGCAATCCTTCTGCTTCCAGCCATTATTGAAGGCACCTTTGCAACCAACATGCCCCTGCAGCACCTTCAAAAGGACCTTTGCCTTGCCATTGGCATTGGTGACCAGTTGGAACAGCCTTTACCAGTCACAGCGGCAGCAAATGAGGTCAGTCTGTGCAATGTCGTGATAAATCTTTTGTGGAGAAAAGCAAGGGGTGCTTTGGTTGATTTTGCAGTCATTAGTGAGGTGCCTAGACAAAGTTAAACAACTAGATTTGGCACAGATTTTGGATGAGTGTTGTTGCTGTAGGCCACAAGCAGAATAAAATTCAGCTTAGCAGCACTGATCCAGGCACATTTTACACTGTGTTGGACAGCACCATGTCCTATGCCTAACGAAGTGTGTCACCATTTTTAGTGGATAGCATTAGAGTGATTGTCCCCATGTTATTTCAGCAATTGCCTAAAGTGAGGCCAAAAGGTTGCCACATGCAAGGCCAAACACTATTATTTAACAGTAAAATTTTGTGAAATTTTCTCTTGCTGCTTTGGTGTTTTCATAGTGGTAAGACTGATACTCCAGATGAAAACAATTTTCTGAAGCATCAGATCAATAGTATTATCTAGTGAAATATCAAATAAACAAAGTTTTGATTTCTTAAAATTATTATTAGTGTTTTTCTTCCTCTTTTGACGAAGACAACCCAGTTCTACACTAGAGAGCAGCCTGTGAGTTTCAATGGCGTAGCCTGTCATGCATAAAGCTTTCCCCTAAAGATATGCACTGTGAAGAGATGCAGGTATGTGTGCCTCAAGTGCTGTAACCTCTAAAGTGCAGTGCATTTAAAACGACTGCCACAGCAGATCAGATTATAGTGACAAGACACTATGCATGGAAGTCTGCTGAATGCAAAACTGGAACCTCCTTTTGTGATGTGCTTGAATAGCTATGTGTGCTTCCTCTTCATAACATTTGGTGGAAGTGCGGGGTAATGACTCCGAACGGAGCTTCGCAGCAGCCGCTGCTTCGGTTCTTCCCAGATGTCACAGGAGATAGTGCCTAGTTCGGCAGCATCTGTATTGACTGTCTTACTCGTGCATCTGCATGATCCAGGAACCTTCTGTGGCATCAATGGCACCATCATCGACAACTGGTTGGCAAACCTCAATAACTGGTTGGAGATGTATGAGCGAGTGAGCAGCCACAACAAATGAGATCCCAGAATGAAGCTGACGAACATAATGTTTTACTTGGTGGGAACTGCGTGAGTGTGGTTTCAAAACCACTAAGATCTCCAAGGTTTAGGTACCTGCAAGCAGACGCTGCGAGATCTCTTTGGAAAACCACTGGGTCTGAAGGTTGTCGCCAAGAAAGAGTTGACGTCACAAGTTCAGATGTCCACCGAAGGCTATGTCGTCTATATACAAGACATGCTGGCACTTTGCCGCAAGGCCACGCTGGAATGCCGGAGTCTGAAAAGTAGGATCACCGATGACAGCTTCAATTTACTCATTTGTAAGAACTGTACTTCAGCTTATGACATTATCACGGAGTGCAAGTGTTTCAAGCAGGCGAAAAGCCATCGTATCTACCAGTCGTTCGCACCGCTTCCCAATACGGCTTGTGAAGACCGACAGGACTCTTCTTCACTACAGCAGCAGCCTTCAGAGCAGCCAACGAAGATCGTGAGCCGAAAGCCATGTGTCCTGTGGCTCAGTACCCCACACCTCCACCAAATAGTACGAAGTTGAAGCCCAATGCAGAAATGTATCGTATAATGCGGAATTTAGGTTGAGGCGGAACATAGGTTGACCCCCTTATATAGAAGCAAAGAAGTCAACATAAAAATTATAAGGCACAAAACTTTTTTATTTAGTGGTGCCGCCAGACTTGTCACCTGCTCATTCGTCTGAGCTGTCTGAACTCTCATCCGAAGACGACTGCTTTTCGCTGGCTGCGTCCCACGACATGTCATCCTTGGTGCCGTCCAAGGAGTTGCTAATGCAACACTTCTTGAATGCCCGCACCACCATATCGTCAGGCAGCGAGCACCAAGCCTGCGACACCCATGTGGCCACAGTGGCGAGAGGCGGCCTGCGCGGCCGGTTGGGGTCGTCGGGTTGTCGCCGGCCATCCACTGATTACATTGTTCACGGGCACGGTCTTTAAAGGGCTTGTTGAGCATGACGTCCAGTGGCTGAAGTGTTAAGGTCATGCCTCCCGGAATGACGGCGAGTTCCGTCCTCCCGTCGCGGAGTGCCTGCTTCACACCTGCGGTAAAGTGCCCCCCGAAAGGCATCCAAGACAAGCATGCTCGGACACCACAGGAATGTGCCGGGTCGCCGATTATAGAAGGTCTTAATCCAGTTGAACATGAGGGCCTTGTCCATATAGCCCTTTTCATTCACGCAAACAACAACATCCCACGGGAAAGCCTCTTTTGGCGTCGGACACCAAGGGGGCGATAACAATGCGGATGCCGAAACGTCTGCGCTCCTACATGTTGCCAGATGACTATTCATGTTGTGCCAAGGGCCGGTATATAAGTCAAGGGGTGACCTTTTAGTAATATTTTTTTGAAAAAACCTCGACCTATATTCCGTACTATACGGTATGTACAGCTATTTTTACAGGAAAACTTAGTGGTAATTGCACAGGCTGGTACAAAGGTCACAGCTCCGGGAGGCAGTCTACCAGTTCCTCTTCGTCTCCCTCTTGCACACAAGGTCCTGTCTAAATGCACCGTAACAATATAATTTGCTGTAGTTTGGTGCTTGTAACACTGATGTTATCCTTGGAAAGAAGCACTAATGAGAACTGAGTGTTAGTAGTTTGAACCTGTGACTACTTCGCCAGTCTTATGGTCAACGAATGGTGCAAAAGCTTTTACTTTGTATCATTAATATTGTAGCGCCACCTAGCATCACAAACAGCAGCTACAGCCATGTGCTCAGAAAGATTGAAGGTGGTGTGCTCATATATACTCTTTAAACTTATGCTTGGCAGCTGTACAAACTACAGTCGTCGACTGATTTTCCAGACTTCAAAAATTCGGACATGCTCGATTATTTGGTCTGCTTTGCGGCACCGCCATTCTCCTCATAGACCATAATGTATAACAACTGCCAGAAGTTCGGACACTACTTGAGCCACACTCCTTTCGGACACTCCTTGAGCCAACTCGATCGAGAGCACCATGCACTGACTCTGACCGGTGCATGGTTCGACTTGCCGAATGCCATTTTTGTTTTTAACGGAGCCTCCTTGCTGCCCCACGAGGTGGCGCTACTGCCAATCCCCACTCATCATCATTGTTTCTGCCTGGTTCGATAGAGTGGCTCTACAGCAGTTCCGGTTTCAGCTTAGTAAGCCATGTCAAGACAATCCAGTAGCTGATTTGTTTCTTCGCGCACGACGCTATGAGCAGACCACGTTTTTCTTTTGTGCGACTGGTGTCAGCATGGTGGTGTTTGCTTTGTGTGCTGTGTCAAGGTTCCGGTGATCCAGCATGGCATACAGAAGCATCGCGTCAAGTGTCTAAAGGCGCCAACAGTGCCCGCACAGACTGTGCTGAGGAATGCCGGCAAGCAGGTGCCGGGAGGCCTAAGATTTTTCGCCTTCCGATGTACTCTCTGCTGACACAGAAAATGTTCTGCCGAGACCTGCACAGTGGTTGCATTGCAATTCCGGACACCGTCTCATTTGACAGTTTCACAGGTGCTGACACTGCTGTACTGACATGCGCAGAACTCGACGACGGCGAGATCATTCGTCAGGTTTCTGCTGCACCGCCGGACGATGACTCTGAGTTGGAAGATGCCGCACCATGTGCTACGCTGCCGTAGCATGCAGTGACTGTGCTTTCAGCCGCCTATAGTGACCGTTGTTAAGAACGGCCCGCTGAGGTGCAGGTTTTGCCAGCCAGTTGCGACAGCGGCGTCAACTTTTCTTGGAATGCCACTGTTACGCTCTAGGCTCAGCGCCGTTGTGACTAAACGCGATCAGCGGACTAACTATTGATACTGAACCTGCCATCGCCGACCTGATATGCTATGAGCGAGGGAGTTGCTGAGGGAGCGTCTTCGGAGGCCTCTTCCCACGCGCCGTTCAAGACGCAAGACAATGGACAACTGGTGGCCGTGCTGCAGGGGTCAGTTCGGGGAATCAGATGTGTCTTTCCTGACGTCAGCTCCGAGTTCTGTGTAGACCATCTGACCTCGGTTGGGGATCGTGAACCTCGCACAAAGAGGTGTGTGTGTAAACCCTCTTCTATGGTGCCTGTTCGAACGTTTCCCTCACCTTGGGATCGAGGGAGGACCGAGTGTTTATAAACCGCTGTTGTGCGGCTGCTCAGTGCACTCTTCTCTCACAGTCATGCTAGACTGATGAACTGCGGCATCCTGATGTAGATACTGTAAATAAACCCATATTCCTCGTTCTCGATGAAAAGCAGTCCTTCCCTTCAACGTCCTCAGCGTGGATAAGTTGGACAACGGCATGGGCCAGCTACCTTCTAATTCATGCCCGACTCCAATCTTGACAACTGGTTATGAACGGTGGGATTGATCTCCCAATCCGGACACCGCAAAACCCTCTCTGAGATTCAGGCTTATCTGATCGCGCGTAAACGGAACAGCGTGCAACGGCGCATTCACAATATCTTCAAGCCTACTGCCGAGCCCGAATAAGTGCGTGGAAATAAAGGATTTTTTTTTTCTTCTTCTTCTTCTTATTTTTCTTCTTTCTTAAACTGCTTTTTCGGACACCTGTTTATTCGGACATTTCCGCAGTCCCTGTGAGGTCCGAATAAACGGTCGGTGACTGTATTTGTGCTCTCACTATGCTGCTGCACTATCTTCAGTCTTAGACGTGTGGGAAGTCCAGATATTTCATGAAAGAAGACCATAGTGTGCATGAATGCTAGAGAACCTTGCAATTCTAGAGAACCTTGAATGCTAGAGAACCTTGAGAATTTGCACCACGATTAAATGCACTTATATTCAACTTGTAGAAGTGTTAGAAATTAGCCAGTGATAAAATAGGGCTTGTGACCTCGTTTAGCAAAACATGCCCAAACAATTATGCCGAAGTAAGGCCTGGCCATAAAGATCATCACCAATGTGCACAATATGTAGTCGGTCTACACTCGCGTCTTCCCTCTCTTACCCTTTGTATCTGCACAAATGGTCATGATGTGAAGGTAACACGAAGAGAATACAAATTTCACCCAATTGACATCAATGTGCATTAATTTGCATGCACTAATGTGTGATGGTCAAACTTTTCCAATTCGTTTTACCCTGAAATCAGTGCTAATTCTTTGTGACATTTGTTATCTTTGTGAGGGATCTCTGTTATGCTCAATGATGCACTGTCTAATATGCTACACAAGCCTTCAAGAAACGCTTGTGCATGGCTTTTAGCATGAGCTGCTCAGTCTCTGTGATGTAATAAGTATGTGCAGGAAATTATAGTACATATGTATGGGCGCAAAATCAGCATGGAGGAATTCACACAGACTGCCAGTTCTGATATTCTGTCTCTACTGTTCTTACTGAAATGATTGTAATGGGAAGTTCTAATTCTAATAAAATTAGCGAGCATCCTTTAGAGAGATTTGTGCTTTCACAAACTTTTTTCCATCTAAGTATGAAGTAAAGTTCGTGTTATGGTTGTTTAGAATTCAATGTTCGTTATTTCTTTTATGCATTTAATGAAATCTCAAATCTTACTTTTCATTTTTGTGCTTCCTTGAGAAATGAGGTGGGTTGCCTCAAGTTAGTTTTCACATTGGAATAACACAAGCTGGAGGCCTTGAAGTTAAGAATGTCAATGAATAATGCTGTAATTGAAA
The DNA here is from genome assembly GCF_038994185.2 of Dermacentor albipictus. NCBI lineage: Eukaryota > Metazoa > Arthropoda > Arachnida > Ixodida > Ixodidae > Dermacentor > Dermacentor albipictus. The sequence continues at coordinate 22,778,629 of NC_091823.1, forward strand.
CTGATTGCACATGATGCAACTTTATTGATAACACCACCAGTTTCTTCCGCCACGCATATCCAAATATACAATAAGACCTCGTTATAACAAGTGGAGAAGACAGCACGAAGATTCTATATAAGTGATGAGTAGGCAAAAGCAAATGTGCCACAGTAGCTTTGAGATAAAATGCATCCTTCTCATTTTTATTGCATGAAAATGAAATGTCAGTTTATTCTGCCGCTAGTTCCTGCTGGCACGAGCAGCAGCCAGTGGTTCGATGCAGTCATTTCCATTGCGGAGTACAGTTTCATTGGTATTCCTGAGTCCGTGCCATTGTTCGTATCTCCCAAGGCTCTTCATTTGTTGTCTTTTAGTCATCATCAGGAGTACCATCACATCTGCAATCTTTGAGTTCGGGGAAGGTCAAGAACGGAGTCGTGTCGATGAGCATGAGCGAATCAGTAATTTTCTGTCTCCTTGCCACTTATTTTATGCACAGATCATTGAACACTTTCTAGGGTGTCTAAGCAAAGCCATCAGTGTGCAACATCGGCTGCAGCACTTCAGGGTCTGCCAGGCTAGTTTCTAGTTTAAAAGAGCAGCTTTGTCTTGCACAGCTATAAAATGTGCTCCTGCAAGTGCGATTGCATATCACAAGAGCATGAGGCTTTTGTGGGTCTTCTCTTGTTAACGCCATGCTGAATATTGTGCAACTAGGAGCACCAGGTATATGCATCTGTTCCAGCTTGCTTGCTTGCTTGTCAAATTTCACACAGAAGGGGCATCTCAGTCTGCCTGTAATTGTAATACATTACTGTGCATTATTAGCCTGTCATCCAAAATAGGAAGTTGTGTCTTCTGCAGTAATACCAGACAGAAATGTATCGATTCATTGTAGCTGAAGAATGATGCCCATTGGTCATTATAATAAAGCAGGGCAAGCATCTCATTCTGCCTTTATTGTTAGGTGGTGCCATTGATGGTATTTTTCGGCACTGTCATAGGTGCTGCATACCTTTAATTTAATCTGGGCAAAGCATACAAGCAATGCATCAGAAAATGCAACCCCTCTACAAAATTGCAGTGCCAGCAATATAGCCAGGAAGGTTACATATACAGTAGAAACTTTTTGATACGTTCCCAGTGCCAACGTTCGCAATAGAGAAAAGAAAAAAAAAGTAATTGGCCCGACAGAGTTACGCTCATTTTTTTTCCGGTTCATACATTCCCGGAAAACGCAATTCTTTAGTACCGAGATTAAGTGCATCGCCACTATATCCCTGTAAACGAGAAAATGCACGAGGCACATGCAATCGAGAACAGTATATACAGTTAAACCTCTATATAATGAAGGGGGCAAAATCTGCAATTTGCTTCGTTATATCGAAATTTCATTGTAGAGAAATTAGACCTTTTGTACAATTAAGTGCAGTCGCTGGTCAATTTTTCTTGCATGGAAGGAGGCCGCAGAATTTTCCGAATTATCTTGCAATCCCTGGATGCACTTCATAGTGTTACCGAAAAGCTCACTTCTCTCCCCCTCTTTCCTTTTACTTGAGCAGGAAGGCGGCACTCATGAAGCCACCATCTTTCTTGTGTTACCCTCCCACACTTTCACTTGCACCTAAAGCGCAAAGTGCACAGGGCAGGATAGGATCTTACTGCACTTGAACTTTATACAGAACATGATGTGACTTCACTTCGGCGGTCACTCTTGTCGCGCCTCATGCGATTTGAGGAGTGCGTTTGCAAGCAGCCACTTATAATTAAATCACTTGACCATCTGCATCCGCAGAAGTTTCCATTTATTGCCTCGGCATTCCTTTGCAATGGAAGCAAAATTTCGTTACATTGAACTCTCCTACAAACATATTTCGTTACATCTATATTCTAAATATGTGATGTTCTATGGACAAGAGGTTATGAAAAGTTAAATACTTTGTTATATCGAGAATTTCATTATATTGAAGTTCGTTATATCAAGGTTTGACTGTATCTGCCCGCCGCTGCAGCTTCACCGCAATACTCATCCACCCGTCTCCCGTGAAAAAGCTGGTGTGCACCCAGTTTCTCATTTTGGTACGAGCAAATCTTCTCCAGAGTCATCGCATGTGGCATTCACAGCTATCACCGCCAAACCTTTTGTGATAATCATCTTTACCTATCTATATTACTGAGGGTGGTGTATAGTGCCATTGGTAGCATATTGCATGCTTTTAGTAAGCGATAATCGAAATGTGCCACTGTTCCCTGCTGCAGGCGGTGCAATATGGGCATCACATTTCACTTCAGCGGCATCTAGTGTGGCCCACCAGCTTGATTTCTTTTTGCTTTCCTGGCGCCCGCTTAAAACACCACACAATGTGAAAACAACAAAACGCGTCTCGTGCCATCGGAGCACCATTAGCTCGATGTGCCTCAGTGTCTGGTGCCACAATGATGCACGCAATGCTTCACATTGTGTAGGTGCCAACGATAGTTGAGTCTAATTTTTTTACTTCGGATTGTACGTTTTCTTTTTCCTCACAGCTTTTCTTTTTTTTCCTCAGTATTTATGAGTGAGGTTCTATTGTATTACTTAGTGCTCCTGCATACTCAAAACTGGTAGTGCATTGTTACTCCTCTCTCCAACAGGTATTCAAGCATGCCAAAAAGCACGGCTACGCGGAACATGATGCCTCGGCAGTGTACATCCGAACTCGACTCTGAAGCCACCAGGAGCCTGCCGACTGAGGAGAGAGACAAGGGCAGGGAGTGCAAGACGCACACACAGCTGCATGTTCTACCAGAGCAAAAGCCCTGAGCCGCAATTCATAACATAGGGGGGGATGCAGGGTCATCCCATTTTCCGGCTCTTCCGGCCCACAAAATGGGGGCTGGCATCTGCAATGTGCTGGACCCAGTGCTGGTTAGGAAGTGGTGCCTTTTTATCAGCGGCCATTTGTGCTTGCAATTATTTTGGGTTGTTAAAGCTGGGATGCTTAGTCGACTGTTGAGCTTTACTGCAGTGTTTTTAGGCGAGAGTATCAGATAGTGAACTGCCCCGTGTGGCACAAGCATGAGTAATTGGTTTCAGATAGTGGAGCTCTCATTGTTTTAAAGGCATTTGCAGCCTTAGTGAGCAGAGCCCCTGTGTTGTAATTTGCCCATCTCGTGGAGCGTTGTTTGCATGTGCTTCCATTTCAGGCCAGGCTAGTTGATCTAGCAGGGTCCTTCTTGATTTGCGACTCGCCAATTTTATTCTTATGTGTTGCGGAACTTCAAGTTAGCTAATGAATTGATGCGCTTCAAGGACCCCCACCCCTTTTTTTTTTTCCTTTTATCATTGCTTTTGTTTTTCTTTAGGTGCTGGCTGCAACATTTTAACAGTGCTCTGCAGTAATCAGTCCCGAGTACTCATTGGCTTCGTGCTGAAGTCTCAGTGCAGCATGACCCTGCACTTAGGATCTTTAGTATTTGTGTTGCAACTGTTGAATTTCTTGTTCCCGTGTTAGGTGGCCTGTGTTTAAAGAAAAATGTTTCGAGGTGATAGTTATACGAAAACCGTGGTGCTTACCATGACTTCTATTTCCTTTTTTTTTTTTTCCTAAGCAAGAGCAACAGAATAACGCGTTACAAGGGTATCCTTTGTATGTAGCAAGGCACGAACAGAGGGCAGTGTCGTGATTGGATGTGCTGCGGCTGTGGCCAGTGCATTGCGTGTCTGTCCCTGCTAAAGAGTACAAGATCTCCCTCATCCCTCTCTTTCTCATTGCATTATAAAGGAAAGTCAGAAACTGTCAGTAAGCTTTTAGTGGGGACTGCACTGTTTATCGTGCAAGAACTCTGTCCCACAGGTTGGGACGGCGTGCCGGACCCAGCCCCATATGCAAGTCAGCATGGCCCACCTTTCGCGCTCTGGGCTGCACTGTGTGCCGAGTTGTCCTCCTCCTGCTTTTGTTATACACATTAACTACAACATCCCCATTCCATTGGAAAGTGTCACCATGTCACATACACAGAAGAATAAAACTATCATCTTCACTTTATTTTAACCTGATGCACTTCTTGTTGTGTCTGTGTGTGACCTTTTCACTGCTTTTATTCTTGTGGGTGACATGAGTGTTGTCTTATATTCTTAATTTAACTGAGAAGGAGGAAGCAGCTGAGGTAAATGAACTGAAGTTGCTTTTCAATGTATGGTCTGTTCCAGCATTCACACACTTAGCCCAATAATGGGAAAAATATGTTCGGACTGCCAGGTATTAAATATAGCATTAATGATGTACAGCAAGAAAGGTGCATACCGGATATTTAAGATGTTTACCCTTGGGAAACGGACAGTACATGTCCGGCGGGTGGCACAGGTTCTTATTATAGAGTACTGTCTAGAGCAGAAAATCCACAGGAGTAAAAGGAACCACCACTCTGACATTGCTAATTAGGAAACACATCCTTCTGCAGCAGATAGTCATTCTTAACAGTATTGCAGTGCTGCTAATAATTTTTTTTTCTTCTTAAGATCTAGATTGGTGGGCAGCATTCTTTTCTAATTTAGACTAACTTCAGCAATACTTTGTCTGTTGCTGGAGGAGGCCAACACTAACTTGGCTGGAATTTGGAGGTTTATTCTCATTGCTATAAAAGTTTACACTGTGGGTTGTAACCTTGGCTTTGTCAACAGTCGAGGACTGGCTGAAACAGTCCACGGGTATTGTGCCAAGCAAATTAAGCCTGTTGCCGATCCTAAAGCGGTATCTACGTTTTTTTATTATATAGGAGCAGTCTTAGGACTGATCTTAGAAAAGACTTTGTGCAGGGGCATTGTTTAGATCGGAATAGGGGGTGAGAATGCAGGTGCTGTATTGTAAATAAATACATATCGAGTGATAAATCAAGTATTTCCCCGTTTGGTTCAACCTTGAATCTTTAGTTGTGAATTCGGGTGTTCATAGGACTTCGGCAGCCCTACTGGCCTCAGGACCAACTTCAAACCATTCGATCACACCTAATTGGAGCAGTATTTTTGCTGTGTTGTTGGTTAGGAGGAGCAGTGTGTACTAATTCTAGGCTTTGCCGGGTCAGGTATTCAGTAATGGCAAGGTTGTTTGTTCCTTCATTATAGCTCACCTGCGTAGGTCAGCAAATACAATGAGCTGCCACAATTAATCCATTTGATAGGCATAAATCATATATTGAATTGCTGGCACTACAGGGTGCCTGCCTGTTTGTGTTGTGTGTCATACTTTATATTGAACCAAGAATTTACAGAACAGCCCCCATTAATAATGGTTAAGACCCGAACTGGTGTGTTGAAAATTAGGCAATGCATTTCTTGCACCATCAGCATCATAAAAGGTGGACTGCTGTAAAACAAAAAACGCATCATTTTCCTATGACTTTCACTGCCCTGCACCTGTAAGCTTCTGCGCCTGAACTCTGAAGATTTTTCCAAGTACACAAGCAAAACCCATTTCATTACATCTGTTTACTTCTAAAACGATGAGGCACGTGTTAAACTTAGTAGTAGCACCCAGTAATAAATTATATATATGCGAGAGCCGACAACCCTAATGTTTGACGTCTAATTTACAGCCCGTTTTTCTACCGCAGTCCCTTTATGTTAGCCGAATCTACAGAACAGATATTCTTATTAATGATACGCTAAAGGCCCAAACAGGCACTGCATAGGGGCGCAACAATAAATCTGTGATAAACACAGTACATATTCAAACATAATGCTTGTTAGAATAAAACAAGACCCCAGGTTTAATGTCTAATGCAAAATCTATCAAATGTGTGAGATACATTTGAAACATCTGTGATGAAGGCAGAAGCCATTGTTCTGCCCGATGGGCAAAATGCATACATAAATGTTTGCACATAGTCAACATGGGAGGGCCATGCTGCACTTGTGCAATTCTTGTCCAAGTTGTGGAATAACACAATAACACAAGGTTTTGGAAATTTGGGTTAGTTTCCTGCTAAATCGTGTCTTTATAATATGAATAGTAAGTGTTGAATATGGAATAGTCGAAGACAGATGCATATATACAAAGCAGGAATATTTATTTCTGCATAATTAGATACCACGCCTGCACCAACGTGCAAAGAATGACGGCTAACTATTAGGTAGAAATGATCCGTTTTAAACACAAGATCACCGATTGTCAATAAGAGTACTGGAGGAATAGCCTCTCAACAGCTTTAGAGCCTTGTTGCAAAGAAGCTTTTCAAAATATGACTGCTATATGACATGCTTTCCAAAAACGCTAATTAAATGGTTGCCCTAAAGGAGTTCTAAAAATATCATTTGGGAGGCGGGGAGGCAAGTCAACAGCAAATGACATTGAAGAAAGACGAGGTATTCCGAAGTGCACAAGTGTACCATGCGGTTTGTTGTTTCACGTTATTCTGTTTGTTATTTGGGAGGAGAGAAAGGCTTCCACTGAAGACTTTGTCTTTATTCAATGTCCACTGCTATTGGAGTCCCATAACTTCATCTACAGCACCTTACCTTGCTTTAGTATCATCTTACTGTCACATAAACCCCTTTCTTTAACCTTTCACTTTCTTTCTTTTTAGACTGCACTATCTTCGAGGCTGGTCCACATTTTTCGTCGAGTAAAGCCACACTTTCGTTCACCATGGTGGTGTGGCACTACCAAGCCTGAGGGTGCCGGATTGAATCCCATGCGCGATGGCCACATTTCGATGGGAGTGAAATGTAGAAACTCTGCTGTATCGTGCATTGGATGCACATCGAAGAACCCCAGGTGGTCAGAATTAATCCAAAGTTTCTCACTACGGCATGCCTCATATTCAAAACGTGGTTTTCGCACATAAAACCTCAGAATTAAATTTTTTTTAGCCATACTTCTGGTTCTGGCTTAAGGCGCGCACAGTTTCAACAAGCGCATCTGTGCTTTATTTGAGTCTTTCGTGATTATTACACATCATTAGTGCCCAGTGCGTAGCTCTGTGCTAACTTGGTGTGTCATTCTTGTTCCAGGTTTCATTTTCATGACTTATTGTTGTCCTGTGTGCACCACAGGCCCAAATTTTTCTAATTTCAGAGATGAAAGTGGCCACATATTCAGATCCCAGAAACTCAATATGAACTCGGCAAAGAAGACCTATCCTTAAAAAGCTGCTGAAGGACAATGTGTGCTGTAAACACGCACAAAAACGACAATTTCATAGGAAACATCATTCGTTGTAGCGTAAAAGGTAAAACTGCTACCAAAGCACTAAATAAAGGACTACGGGCAAGTTGACATGTAGGCTTTTGTTGTGAAACAGTAAACAAAGCTTGCAATACCCATTTTGTTTCTGCATTGCATTGCAGGCTTTTTCATTCTCTCACTGCTGATAATTTGGGATACTTTGTTTAGCAGATGGAGGGAAGTAAGAACAATTGCAGGTTGTTGCAACATATTTAGTCTCAAATATTTGAAAATATTGAATAGTTCCTTTTCCAATACAAATAATTAGTGTAATATTCAATTTGTATTTGAAACTGAACATTTACCCACCTCTACTATATACCTTGCCTGACATGTTGGCTGCATGAGTGATAACTTGTTGAATTCTCATTTAGTCTAATGTGTCTCTGAATTTATGTTCCAGTATTAGCTGTTTTGTGTTTAGCTAACAGAAAACGTATTTTGTAGCACTTTGCATTATATTGTAATTGGCGTAAATAGGTTGCATATAATGAAATCAAGAACAGTGTGGCATAAGTTTGGAGCAGGGTTATCTTAACGTTCACCATACCAAAGATGGCTATTGTATTTAACCAATAAAACACTAGTGTAAGTTGACCTACTCAACTGGGGCTATAGCGTTACGTTATGTGTAGGATTCGTTTTGATTTCAGTGTATGCAGACAGCTCTCATGGGGCATTGACTTAACATTAACTTAGCATTAACATATTTACGTTAGAGATCACGAAGGAAACATTTGTGCCTTTCTGTTACAAGTAATCGTGCATTACCACCACTAATTACAAGTTCTACTCTGCTAGGTATAGTGTTTTTTCCTCCCCGTCATAGTGCATGTCTCATAGCCATCTGAGCACTCCATATTCATTGCAAATGCCCCTGCCAGGCAGTGTAGCTGCAACAAGTAACTGCTTGACCCTTCTGCATATTGCCTGAAACGCACTTTAGGGGCCCCTGTCACCGGTAGCTACGACCCGTACTAGTTACACGACTGCTTCTGAACATATCGTACAACACTTGAACCTCGTCGATGTGCCGGGATGGAATGATGCAACGATATCTGTCGCACCGTTTGGATGCTGCTGGCGATAACGGCGACACTCGAGCGAGAGATGAAAAGAACCGCATAGATGGAATCGCAAATTATCGATCTCTGGTGTCCGCTTCTACCGGAGGAATTGCAGTGGTACTACGGCGAGTGCGCGATACTGGAGCGGTATATCGCCCGCGTGTCGTCTAGCCTGCAACCACCGATGTCGCGTGGAAGCAATCGATGCGGGTCGTGTCTCGACCTCGGGCGTGACGATCTCGGTTCCGGGCGCGTCTTTGTGCGAAGCAACGGTTACGGTCGCGTTGATCGTTCTTTTGCGGCATCGAGTGGGGCCTGGGCCATCGATTTCCGAGTCTGGGGTGTGGGCAGTGGGGTGCTCAAATTGAGGTCTCACCGCGAAGAGACGCCGGCGCGCGGCGACGCGTCCTTGTCCCGCTTGTTTATTTTTATTTTATTGTTTAAGTAACTCGCCGCTTCAGCTGGCGGCGCACACGCTTTCGCTAAACAGAATGAATGTGCGAACGTCGGTCATCGGAAGAGCGTCCACACGTGTACACCTTTGGTTGAGCTTCTTCATTCCCTTTTTTTTTTCCTCCTTTTTTTAATGGTAGTGGTGGGGGGGGGGGGGAACAGGTACGTAAAGTCAGTTGCTCACTCGAATGTAAAAGGAGCTGTGGCGTGTCTTAACAATTTCTCACGCACGCACAAAAAAAAAAAACTGGCATGCAATTATTTGCTTAATTTCATAATATAGGCGGCATTTACGTGAATGCGTTAAGAAGGCGGATCGTATTTGTGAGACAGGAACGCATAGTAGTTGCCGTGATGCCCGAAAAAATGCAACACGCTACCCTCGTAAACGCAGCTCTTGATGAGCGCAGTTCCGCGCTCTTCCAAAAAAAAATCGTGGTTTCGCCATACGGGTGAAGCAATGAATGCGATAACAAGGTGTTGGAGTATTACACGAAGTGTAAGACTCTTGTAACTGTAGTGCCAGTGCGAATTGAAGTAAACTCAAGCTAAGTAAAAACGAGCTGTTTGGTTAGGGCTTCCATTTGAATCATGCCATCAGACAATTTCATCTATGTCTATCAATGAATGTCAACGTCTTAGCGAATTTGCCACCACTTTTCTGTATCGGGTTTGTTTCAAACCTCTTTCGTGGACCGAACCCGGAGATAGTGCGCCGACGCGCCAAGGAAATGCATCATTTTAAAGTTTGAACTCAGTTATCGTTACGCACTCTTAATATCAATCTCCGAGAAGGTTTAGGGTGAAAGGCATGCGCTGTCGGTGGTTTGTTTCATGCCATTAGCTTGTTGGCTGACATTCTCAAAATTCTGAGGAATAATGTAAAGAATAAGACCTGGTATAAGCAACTTAGTGACAGAATGGTGCGGCAATATAACCCCACACATACCGCATGTCATAGCAGGGCGTGGCATATACCTAAATATATACGGAACATTACGGCGACGGCACACATTCGCTTGGAGTGTCCATATAATTGTCGCAGTGAAAGTGGGTCTATCTATCTGTGCAGACGTAGGAGGGGGTGTGTCGGGGGCATCTGCAGTGGCCATGGTGACTCGTCGGTGCGCTTCTATAGGCGAGATTGACAGCCGGTGTGCGGCTGCATGACGCCGATGGCGGCTCGGCGTGCGAGGAGGAGCGCTCTCTAGAGAGTTTTCACTGTGGCTCTAGGCAAAATTAGCTCCACCCGCGGTGATGGCATAACTTTGCCTTTCGTCCAGCGTTCTTGCAGCGAAGCTGTGTTCCTCTACCGTCCAAGGAAATTTTCGTGTCGTTGTGGTAAGCAAAGAAACTCCCCGTATGTGGGCCGATCCCGGAGATGTGCAATGCCGGGCCGACCCGCGCCAAAGGTGAAGCAAGCGTTAAGCACTCCTTGTACGTGGGCCGATCCCGGAGATAGTGCAATGCCGGGCGGACCAGCGGCGGAGGTGAAGCAAGCGTTGTACGAGTTGGAGGACAATCCCATTGCTGGCAACCAGTTGTAAGGTTTAGACGTTGAAGGGAGGGAGTTCCCACCGCTGGCTACCTGTTGTACGGGTTGTAGTCGGGCATGAAATATGTGGAAGCTGGCCCATGCCGTCCACCTCACCCATGCCTGGAACATGGTCGTAGGGAGGAACTTGCTCTCCCGACTACGGGATTTATTTACAGTATTTACATTACGGTAGGAAATACATTTCAACAGTCTAGCATGACCACCAAATAAAGCACGAAAGACGAAGCACACGAGCACCAAGCTGCTCATTAAAAACCCTCTGTCCTCCCTAGGTGAGGGAAAACTGCCGTTCAACCTTCGTCCAATCGGAGCGTCTGTCATCGTAGTCGACGCGCCTTTGAAGGGGAGGGTTCTCACACTTTCTTCCGCACTTTGGTCACCTGCTCTTCCCGGCCCGCTACCACCTCCCAGCACTGGCAAGCTTGTTTGAATATGTGTACACAAACGGGCTCTTAGACCGCCACTAGACTTCGGCCTCCCATGGGCCTCGCTCGCCGGCCATCGCCCCTGGATGATGCTGCCTGACACCTACTCTCCCCCTCTATCCCCTCACCTTTCATCCCGCGCCCCCATCCCCAATACGCTGCGCTGTGCTCCCATATGGGCTGCAGAATCAAGCGTACTTTCCCTCTCCCAAATCACGAAGAGAACACATTGAGGTGAGCGGGTCATCGTACACATGGGTTGTCGTACACATGCTTGGGACGTGGTTGTAGGGAGGAACTTGCTCTCATCGGGAGCTAGGAGTACGGCATTTATTTACAATATTTTACGTTACGACAGGAGATGAATTTCAGCAGTCTAGTATGACTCCCAAACGGAGCACGAAAGACGATGCACGAAGCACACGAGCACCAAGCTGCTGCTTAAAAACCCCCTGTCCTCGCTAGGTGAGGGAAAACTGCCGTTCAACCTTCATCCTTCGAAATCTAAAATTTTAAAGTAGCGACACGCAAAGGCTACCGCGGCATTTTACCTGCTGCTAATACAGCCGTCTATCGCATATACCATGAAATAACGAAATCAACCACCGCCGCCCCTGCCGAGGCGTTGTTGAATTGGCTGTTCCGTGCATGGGTGCGCAGCCTCGTCAAAGTAAAGCTATGGTTGGGAACATCTTGAAGGGGCAGCGCTAGAGGCAGACCAAAGGCAGGAAACACAGGACAGCGCTGAACTCGCACCTAACCTTACTAGAAGGCACACGCAAATTTATGTACTACAACCCAATACCACGTGCTCCCATCGATGGCGTCATTATCAGTGCACAGGCACAAATGCGTGTGTTTCCTGCCTTCGTCGTCTTGCGCTGCCCCTTCAAGATTGAACCAGTGCCAACTCGCCCTAATGTCGATTCTTTTAGACCATAGCGCATAGATCTTTTAACGCGATAGCTTTAGAGCGCACGCTCGAAGAGGAACCCCTCTGTGTCAAAATAGGAAATCTCCGCTTTTTTACTCATTTCAGGAAAAACTTCGTTATATCGAGCTCGGCCAAGTTTGTTTCGTTTGTTCGGGTTGATAATATTGAACGTTATGGGTACCTGTCGAGGAATGTAAATTTGTTCATTAGATCGTGAACTTCGTAAGATGGGGTTTCGTTTGGTCGAGCTTTAACTGCATATGTAGCCAGTTGCTTTACTGACGAGACAAGCTGTAATTTGGCGGGAACCACCGCAGAAACCTCGCGGTCGTCTGGCGCAAATGTGCATGTCCATACAGACAAACTTTCATCTGAATGCTTACCAAAATGTTAACCGACAACGTGAACCCGCGCTACCACACTCAGTAGCGAGAGCCACTCTGGAAATTAAATTCTTTTTTAAATCGCCTTCGGAGGATTTTCATTGCTCGTACCGGGAGCGCCTTCGCCGAGCCCCACCAACAGTGGAAAGAGCAATGATTCAGAGTGGACCACACCCGAGCACTGCGGCATTGAGCAACCTCAATCTTGCGTGCGGATGGTGTTCGTACGTTACTGCACCGCCCTTATCTCTAGCGATTCTGTATATGTGGATGACATTCAAATAGATTACAAATTATGTAGTCATTGTAGTTGCGAGCAACAAGTACAGCACGGCTTAACTAAATTGTTTAAGTGGGCGGATGAGAACAAGAAAATTTTGAAAAGCAGCTGTTAGGGAAGATGAACGACGTGTGTATTTCACTGCACAGAACGCACTGAAAGAACCAGGCCTGCTCGTTGTGTTTAGTCTTTGCGCAATGTCAGTAAAGGTTGGGAGGAAAGTAACGTAAAAGTAATCGGTTACTTCTTGGTAGTTGCTCAATTTCATGGAGCAGTAATTGATTACCGTAATCAATAACGTTTATTTAATAAAGTAATTGTAATCGGCTACCTATACCCCTGTCAAGCGGGCAAGTAAAGTGGACTTTCCCCAATCTAAACGTCGCAAGCGGAGTGTACTCGCAGAAGAGTGCCCTCCGGTCGGAGTGCGTTCTCGGAGTGGACTCCATCTGCGTAGCCTCGCCGCCAGCGGTTTCAACGATACAAAATGTAATGCATAGGTAAAGGGAACAGAAGTTAATTTTAGCTGTTGAACAGCTTTTAACAATATCGGAACAGAACTCGCCGATATTCTGTTCTACCAGTATCAAATGCCGCTATAGTGTACTATAGATGCCGCCTCATCGGATGCCGCCTCATCGCACGCCACTATCTCGTTCTGGATTGGCCAGGCATTCGTCTTCGCCGGCACCGACTTGCAACAATCTTATAATTTAAAAATGTTTGTTTTTTGTTATTAAGATTGTTTATTTATTTATGATACTACTAAAGCAATCACTTTTTAGGATGTTTTCTTTTTTATTTTAATCAGAAGATTAAAAAAAAACACTATTTTAGCTTTTCTTTCTTTTTTTCTCTCCTTTTTTTTCTTCCTCTTTCTCTCGAGTGCGCTCTGTTTTTTTTCGTTTAGCACCGCGTAGCCTTAAGTGTTACTCAAGGACGCAAAGTGCACTCCCCGTAAGTGCACTTAACTAGCCCGCTTGAAAGGGGCATTATTTCCTGTATCGTGTGCAAGTCTGATTCTAACGCACTAGAAAGTCCCGGCAAGAAACCTTGAATGTATTGCCTTGGAGGAAAAGCTCGTTCTAACGCGAAAGCATGCCACGGCTGTTAATTCGAACTCCGTCGGCGCTCCCACATGCGTGCAGTGGTTAGCAAAAGCATGAAAACCAAGAAATATTTTGATAAGTTTTTTGTCAGAGCCGACGACAGAGTTGAGGTGGTCACTGACCGACGACGATATTGACAGCAGCGTAATAGTCCAACGCTGACGCAGCGTTAAACGTGTCGGCTCTCTTAGACGCATGCTGGTTCAGTCACTTTAATATCAATAACTCAGAAAACATTGCAGGCTATTTCAAGTAATAAAAAATATTTGAATTCTTTCATTTTGCCGCCATTTGTTCATTCGAATTATGATAATTCAATGAGTCGATGGCATTCGGTTCCGATGCTGAGCTCGAAGTCGCTTCGTTTCCTTGGCGCGGCGGCCATCATTTCGGTGTGGGCAGGAATCGAACTCATTTTTGTTAATTGTCTAATTATTCTGCAGCTTTTTGTGTCTGGTAACGCGACTGAAGTTTTATCGGAGGAATCGATCACGTTCCCCGTGTAATCTATATTCAGTTTATTATTATTATTAATGCTTCCGCTGAAACATGTAATGCGAATACGTATGTTTAGAACTCTTGGGGCATAGGCCGACGACGCGTCTAGACTTCGAATGCACCCAAACTAGCCAGGAGCCCATAACAGCTAACCTTTCACAATAAGACGCTGTCCGCAGCCAAAGCGTACACACTTAGTGAGAGACGACAGAACAGCAGCAGCAGCAGCAAACGACTTTATTGTGGTCCTGAGGAGCTAAGCGGGGGCCTGCAGGTCCCTACCCAGCCGCTGGCTAGTCCCATGTCGGAACAGAGAGGCCATGCCTCTCCGCTCGTTCACGGGCCCTCTGGACAGCCAGGAGCTGGACGTCCTGTCTCGGGTCTGTGATGGCCTTCGTCCAGTCTTCTTCTGTATTAAAATCCTGCAACACAGGGCACTGCCAGAGCATGTGGTTTAGTGAGCTAAATTCAGTGCCGCAATCTGGGCAGAGTGGATCGATGTCCGGGTGGAGCTTGTTCAAAAAGCCCCTAGAGGGGTAGGACCCCGTCTGGAGCATGCGAAGCGTGCTAGCTTGTGGCCTGTTGAGCTTATGATGGGGGAAAGGAAAACTCTGCCTATTCCCTCTGTAATGAGAGGTGATTTCCTGAAAGGTAACCAGCGGATCACTGTGGACGAGCTCTCCCGAACTCACCCGAGACACCATCCCGTGTCTTTTGTGGCATCTTTGGCGGCCAGTGATAGCCAAGGATGCCACAATGCGTTTTCTCGTCAGTCTTTTTATTAGTATATATTTGTTCTCGATGACAAAAGCAATTGTGCGTTGACGCTGTAATCGCAGCAGCTGTGGAAACTTGTCTTTGCCTCGGAAAGACCGCAGCTTTCGTTGTCATTACGTCGTGGTCCGTATAGCGAAAATTAGTGACTGGGCCACATTCACCAATATGTTTTATTCCCCCGTCTAATTAGATGGTAAAAGAGGGCATCCCCCAAGTTAATAGCTTCGAAAAATTTGCGTAATTCCTGTTCGTTTAAGCTTGTCTTCACGAGTGAACGGGATGGACTCGTATAATCTGCACTAAAACACGCGAGTCTGATTACTCATTACTTATTCATTTCGCGCGTGTGCGTCACGCAGCAACTGGCCGCACGCCAGGAGTCGGTGTACGAGAACCTTGCGCATGTGCAAAATGGAGCGGGAAAAGCGAGTGGCACGCAGTACTGCGCAATATATATATATACTTGCCGCCCTTGGTCGCACCTGTATGGGTTGGCCCGTTCATTAGCTCGCCGACGGGGGCGAAAGTTAGTTTAAGCCGTACGCGTGACCTTTAAACTTGAAGCACGTTGCCCTGCTCTGGACACGCAATCCGGATGTGAACAGTGGATCCATTATTAACGATGCGGTGACGCAATCATCAAGGTTTCTCTCTATCACTTTATATATACACGCTGTGCCAACAGCTAGCATTTTATCTCGTTCAGCATGTTAAGAGGAAGGGCCCGCTTGCAAAGCTTTAGGCTTTACGCCAATTTAGCTCTATAGTGTTACACACATGTGCGTACGTGTGCCACGTACGTAGTATTACCTATGACGCAACTGCACGTGCAAGCCGGCAAGCCGAATGCGTGGCGCTCTTCGGCGTTTTCTCGGCGCCGGGCGTCTTTTTCGGCGGGTTTCCGTTCAGTCACCGTCGTGCCCGCGTTGCGTCATCACGTCGCCCCCGTCGCAAGCTGGCGCGAGCGCCGTTTTGCTCGTTATTTGCGGGGGCCCCGCAGTGGTGGCCTGACGCAATCGCATATCGGCTTGATGGGGCGGCACCGTCTTGGATGAGGCAGCGCACGGCCAATGCGCCGTGCGGGCTGTCGCAAAAGTTCAAGGTCTTGATGAAGACATGCGTCCCGTTCAGCGGCAGCTGGGTACAATCGCATGTAGAGCGTTGCTTGTAGAGCGTTGTGTGTGTGTGTGTGTGTGTGTGTGTGTGTGTGTGTGTGTGTGTGTGTGTGTGTGTGTGTGTGTGTGTGTGTGTGTGTGTGTGTGTGTGTGTTTGTGTGTGTGTGTGTGTGTGTGTGTGTGTGTCCCTTCATGATGACTTATGGCCGTGTGATAGCAGACTCCAAACTGCTCATGCCTGGTTCACAGGAGTGAAAGCGAAAACCACAAGGTTTGTAAAAGAATAATGCTAAAGAAAGAAACAAACCGCAAAAGTTGCATGGCGTAAAGCTAAACGGGTAGAGCCTTTTTTGTCTTCGTTTTATTTTTTTGTTTTTCAGATTTGCACGAATTTTCTTGCACAGCTGCCTGTGAAAGACAACGTAACTCGGGTCCCTTTACAACTCGTTTATATGATAACGCGTGCATAACTTGTACAACCAGTAGCAATGACGATTTTCACAGCCCGATGCGCGTCTCGATACTCGCGCTTAAAATTGTAATTCAAGTAATCGATTTGCGCTTTCTAAAAGATTAGCGGGCCTCGATGTCCGTCATCAACATATTTTTCTTTTTTTTTCTCTCTCTCTCTCTCACTCGCGAACTAGTTGTGCACGCTTATTCCTAACCGGCCGGCTAATAAAGCGCGGTTATTAGCTCTCTCTCTCTCTCTCTCTCCTGGCAGTACAGGGCAGTGCGCCGACGAATGTCTTGATACAAATGATAATCTGAGGGGTAATTTTTCTGAATATTCCTGCTACAGTTCTTAAAAGAAAATCGCTGTATAGAACATGAAGCAGAGAAGAACAACGTGTTACAAAAGGCTCAAGTATCAAGACGAATTGGGGGTCCTAGCACGGTATCCGTGTCTATTATATACGGTGTGTAAAACTAACCGTTCTGTAAACGAGGTAAAACCAAGTAAAAATATATTCCTATAGCTCGGTCCTTCCCATTGAAAAGGTGCTCTAGACTGAGCAGTTTGAATTTCCCGCTCGTGTTCTCGCTACAGTGGCCTCGCCGCCCAACACCGTCAGTGGCCCCCGTGACGTAAACGCCGAATCAAACGCTGTTGGGTGGACGAAAGTCTGACCGATACAGGTCGGGTGAGCTTGTGCGTGGTATCTGCGTTGCAGGTGAATTTACTGTTCACTCGTCACATCGTAAAAATAAAAAACAGTGAGGGCCGTGACATAAGCCTGTGACGTGCATAGTTTTATGTGCTACATAAAAAAAAATGTAACCGATTGCAATTGCTTGATTAAAGATGTAATTGATTCGCAGTGACCAATTACTGGTCCGCGAAAGTAATTGAGCAACTATCACAACACCTAGCCTCACTGAAAACTCGCTCGACGTGCGCGCTGGAGGGAAGGGCGGCACTGTGACGCACGAGCACCAGACGGGAAAATTAGCGAACAAAGGTCGGGAACTGCGTGCAATAAAAGAACGGCAAAAGCGAAAGTTAAACGCACCGAACACGAGCGTTATGACCTGGTGGCGCTCGTGCCTCGTAGAAACTGACGCCCTTACGGAAACCCGAAACCATGGCGAGATGCAGAATGCGATGAGGCCGCGTGATCAACCTGCCGCGTCTGCCTGTCTGAACATGTGCGTCCACGAGGCTTCCGCGTGACACGACTGCGGGCATTCTGCGCCTGCAGTTTCCGCCAAATCGGAGTTCTCAAAGCTGCGTCTCCTGTTGCCGCTTTCGCCTCGTCAAATGAGTAAAGGGTTACGTAGAATTGGTTACCGAAGAAATTGAATTACTGAGCGTTACCGAGTAGTAATTTCATTAATCACAAGCAATTGGAGACCTGTAATTTGTCACGTACAAATACGTATTGACCCGTCGTTATATATATATATATATATATATATATATATATATATATATATATATATATATATACACACATAAAATATATATATGCGAGGAAGTGGAAGCGCTCGAGCGCGGCGAATGATATAAAGGATTACTCGATTTCGCGCCTCTTCCCGAAATAGAAACTCGTGCTAAATTGACTTCTACGTGCTGCGATGTCCGTGGCTGTGCTAATTTGAAATGTTTACTTTAGTATTCGCATTCGACGTGCGCAGACCGCGACAGCTGCGATTTTTCCATTTGCGAAGCAACTTGTCGTGAGACTCCGGTATTGTTTGGCGTAGGCGTACTAGATTTATTCCTTGTAAAAAAAATGGAGTAGTAATAATAATAATAATAATAATAATAAATCAGTAACAACTTAAAAGTGGACCTCGCCAATGTTCACTTTTAACCCACTGATCGATTAAAAAAGTAGGGGACGCAAGCGGCTCGCGTCCCCTAAACTAAAGCTCTCTGATATCACATTGTAGTTTGCATTCGCTGCACACTGGTGTAGGTTAGAGGAAGCATCGACCGATGAATGACGACATCGACGTGCTTTCCCCTTATCCGGGGGATAGGTGCACTGAGGGTCGATGCGATATACAGGGATGTGCTGACCATCAGGGTCGTTCCACGAACCAACTTGCGTTCGCCATCCGATATGCGAGACTGGCACCCTGATGTCCTCACGAGAAGACCGGATCTGTCTTATTTTGCACAGAATGGGCCTCCTTGGCATTGGCGTCTGACGACGTGCAGGGTGACCTCGTGCGCTTCACTCGTCGCTCACGTATGTGCAGTCAACCGCAAAAGTTTACGGGACGCAGGATCTGCCAAGAAGCTGAATTCTCGCGAAGCGTGGTCACACAGCCTCAAATTAAATGTTCCAGCATGTAGTAGCCTTCGCCACCTACGCAGTGATTCATTAAATACGAAGTGTCATGCATTAACAGTGCAGAAATTCACATGTGAAGGGGAAACCGCATCCCACAAACTTTTGCTGTTGACTGTACATATATGGAGTGATTGATAGCACTTGAGTTATTTCATAGAGTAATTGACAGTGCTGATTTGAGCTTCCTTTGATGATGTCAAGAGATCGAGCGTTGGTCTGTGAAACGTGGGACTCTTTAGGTTTAATACATGTAGTGTAATCCGCGCGGCACGGTTTATGTCAGATGTGCCTCAATCAGATATGATGGCCGTTGCTAGTGAGAAATGTCTTGTCCTGTCGGTTTTCGACATTCATTTTAGTTTTCATTTGATAACGTTACTGTGCTTTGAACCGCACAACTACTGTTCCATTGTCTATACCCGTGTGTGGTTTTATGTCTGAGTTCAGACAGATAAGCGTTTGGCTATATAAAAACTGTATAAAGCCTAGAAAAAGCGTTACCCCGGCGTTACGCAAATTAATAAAGGCGTTTCCCAGTAATGGGTGCGCGCTTGCGCACAGCCTCTTCTTTCAACAAAAACTAAACGCGTTGGTCACGGTGTACGCTGTGTGAAGGCTCGACACTCTGAATCAGGCCGCCCATGCAAAAAAAAAAAAACATACAAATATCTGGCTACGTCACTGCCTTCTCCGGAAGAACGCGCTGTCTCAATGGGCGCGCAGCCTCGTTCGCTTACTCGCACGCGTAGTTGGCTCACACTACACGCACGCACGTGTCCTCCTCTCACGCAGCGCGCCGGCAGTCGCCCCTTTGTTTCTCCGACAGCGGTGCGTACACTCTATGCATTCACGAGAGAGCCCATTGTCGCACACTGGGCGCCGAAGAGCGGCGGCGTCAGTTCGGCCGGCAGCTCCGGCGGTCGGCGCACGAAGCCACCCACCTCCTCGCTCCGTGTTTTTGCTTGGCGGCGCAGCGTAATTATGTTTGCAGTTGTCTCAACAAACACGGTCGCGCGCCGGCAGCGCCCGCCTCTTATCTCTAGGCTACCGGATGCCTGCTAAGTCGAGAGAAGAGCACGGAACCGTGGGAAAGTGGCGCCGATCGAAAGGGGTCTAGAGCTGAAGCCATGGAGCTGCCGGAGACCCGCGCTTTTTGTTGGCACGCTTTCTCTCCCTGTGGGGAATCAGCGACGGGGAAACGACTTCGACGATCGGAATGCGGACGTGAATGTTCTGGCTTGAAAAGAAAAAAACTAGAAGGGAAAAAGCACCCTCGCAACACTGTCCCATGATGTGCAATCAACATCGAGCCTATAGAGCTGCATCAAATAACCTGCTACCTGCGCCCTTTTGAACCCTTCCTTATCCGCGTTTTGTATCGGCCGTTAAAATGTAAGGCTGACTGTGTTAAATTACAAAATGACTTGAACAGGATTGAAACATGGTGCTCAAACTGGCAAATGTGCATAAGTACCTCAAAAACTAAACTTATCAGATTTACTACTTGCAGTGAAATTACGAAGCACACGCACTTCCTTTATAGTGAGTCTCTAGAAACTGCAGAATCATATAAATATCTAGGTGTTCATCTTTCTCCGACTTTATCTTGGCACAATCATGTGGGATGTATTGTTTCCACTGCATGTATAAGTCTCTTGGCTTCATTCGTCGTGCGCTTCTTCAGGCTAATAGTGATACCAAGCTTCTTGTGTATACTTCAGTACTTCGTTCAAAGCGTTTAAAAATTATGAGGTTTTACGTGCCAAAACCACTTTCTGATTATGAGGCACGCCGTAGTAGGGGACTCCGGAAATTTGGACCACCTGGGGTTCTTTAACATGCACCTAAATCTAAGTACACGGGTGTTTTCGCATTTCGCCCCCATCGAAATGCGGCCGCCGCGGCCGGGATTCGATCTCGCGACCTCCTGCTTAGCAGCCCAACACCATAGCCACTAAGCAACCACGGCGGGTTTCGTTCAAAGCTTGAGTATGCCTAGTTTATATGGAACCCGCACCAAACGCATCTTATTACCAAATTAGAATCATTTCAGGACAACGCAGCGCAATTTATTACAGGTAACTATACACAACATTCAAGCATCACCAAAATAAAACGTGACTTAGGACTGATCTCATTGCAGACTACAAGAAATATATATCTGTTAACTTTCTTCCATCTTCTCTCAGGTACACATCTCACCAGCCAAAAGGAAATTCCCACGAATTGATCACGAATTTAAGGTCGAACAACCCTTTGCACGTACTAAACTATTGTAGTTTTCACGTCTGCACTTAGCCATTTCGGAATGGAATCATCTCCCAAGTAATGTAGCCGAAATAACTAACCATATTATATTCAAACAAATACTTAATGAAACGTTCGGAAATTAGAAACATTAACATTTCTTCTTACATTTCTTCAGATGTCAGAGGATGCAAGATTATTGTTTGCATAATGTAAGAATTATTGGCGTATGATGTTGTCGAATGAGAAGAGATATAAAGGTTGCATAGCATGTACGACTTCATATAAGGGTATTCGACTTGCATGCATGTTGCCTTATACCTTTGTATATCAGTCGTTATTCTCCCCCCTATGTAGTGCCCAAGCTGGGCCTTTAGTGTAAATAAATAAATAAAAAAAAATCGTTTGTAATTTGGAAGCTCCGTGGAATGGATATGGGGCCTTTTCTGCCACTGTGGCTCCGTCCGCGCGATGCTGCTCTTAATTTCGCATGCGCTCTGTGGCAATGTAACATAACGAAGCGTATTACTAAAGGGGTCGCAGACCTACGCTCCAGCTGGACAGATCTCGCTATCCAGCTGGATAGTTCACGGGTTGACAGGGCGTTGTTACGTCCCTGTTTTGTCTCTTCTCAAGAATGACAGGCAGTAGATATGACGGCGGTAATGAGATCGCAAGACCTCACCAGGGTCTGGTCACTTGCTGAACAAACCAGGAACCTAACCGCTGGCCGAACTCTTGTAATATTTATTATGACTTTCGGCAGCTGTGCTCTCATACACCAATGGGTAATTTGCACAGTGCTCGGAGGTTTAGTTTGAAGTTAACATATGTCGCTACGTTAGTCACGCTGTTCCTACAGGAATAAATTGTGTAGGTGTTGTTCTCTCGTTTGTGATTGCTAAAGACATGACATTATGGTACTTTCACAGGATATCTAATCTCGTTGTCTCAATCTAACGATCAAAGATGGCGGCTAACTGCTCAGGGTGAAAATGCACGCTCGATACAGCGCGCAGTCGATGTGCGCCTTGTTTTTAAAGCCAGCGATGTCCTGCCCTCCGCGACAGTGTGTCCGATCACTTTGGCTCATAGCGTACGGTAACGCCACGTCGCTGTTGCTACACGCTCCAATCTATTTGTATCGCCGGTCGACATACCTTTATCTATTCATAGAGCCGATGACACGCGCGCCGCATATATGCAGGCAGCTGTCCGAGCCTGTCTCGCTCTCTTGCTGTGATTATTTTACCTGTTCCTCATTAAGTGGGACTCCCACTCAGTGAGGCGGAGAACAGCTCAAGCGTTGTTAAGCAAACAACCGCTTTGCGCGCTATACGGAACGTCTCCTGCCTCTCTCCACGTGCGGACACATAAACACACTTTGTACATCGCACGAATAGAAAGCTCGCCCAGAAAAACAAAGCGCGCTGCGCGCGCTTTGTTATGATTAGCGGAGCCAGCTGTGGCATGTAGTGTACTGTGCGTACAGGTGCTGGCAGCTGCTGTCGGGGTATTCATCAGACACTGGGCAACGCTGACATTTCGCTTTGTCCGCTAAATATGTGCGACACCTGGAGCTGGCAGCGACCGAGAGATGCAGGATTAACGAAGTCACTGGCGCGCAAGAACTGCTCGGGATTGACTGGCGCACGTTAACTGGCCAATCACGCCGACCAACGGTGCGAAAAAGCAAGCGCTGGCAATTGCTGGAATTTTCTCGCTTCAGCTTCATGAAATCGTTCTTTGGCTGTATGACGTCAAGCTTTTTTGGGTTCGCGCAGCACGCGGTGCGGTATTATAGTGGCACGTTCCGCGCTCGACTTGTAGTGTTTCTATTTTCGCTCTGGAAAAAAAGAAAGGAAGAGAAACCGCTGCCGATGCGTCCGAAAGATTGTCTGGCACGTGTTGTACGAAAAATGCGCAAGTGTGCGCGCCCGCGTGCAGCAGCGACCGCGGCTGACACGGGGGGACAAACTCGAGTGGTTCGAGATAAACGGCGAGCCAGATCGGCTGCCGCTGAGGCGGCGCCGACGACATACATAGACACGCAGCTCTTAAGGAAGGACAAAAAGGTACAGCCTCAGCCGAACTCCATATTGTGACTTAGTGGCAACTAGCGAGTTCGACGTATTTGTTGCTGGGTCGGCAGGAAGAAACGTGGCCAGGACCTCTTGAGAGTTTCGTTCCGCTTGATTCTATACTCCGTTTCACACGCAGGTGCAAGGCTGTGGAGGCTAGAGATACTTTTTGCAGTGGCCCCGTTCGCGCTTAGATATAGTTCGTTGTCTTTTGACCGCTTTTTGTGAAAATGTTCTTTATATAAAGTCAGTTCTCACTATAAATATCTCGGTGTCCACATATCCCACAATCTTTCCTGGTCAAAACATACTGACACTGTAATGGCTAATTGTCTTCGCAAATTGTTCACCCTCAGACGGTCGCTTAAATTCTCCACACCAACTGTCCGCCTCATGGCATATAATACAATAGTTCGTCCTACTTTAGAATATGCAATAATCATTTGGGACCCCTACACAAAAACAAATATTGAGAAATTAGAAAGAATTCAAAAGAAAGCTGTCCTATTCATCTACAATTCTTACGGTCGAACATCTATAACAGATCTCCTTAAACGTAGTGGCTTCTCTTCGATTACAGAACAAAATCGTGTCTCCCGATTAAAATTCTTTTTTCAACTAATGAATGGCCACTACCATATTGATACCTCACACATCTTAACACCTTTAACTCGTTATGCTACTCGTCATAAACACTGCCTAGCAGTAACCCCGTTAACACCGCACAACAACTGCTTCAAATACTCTTATTTTACAAGAACAATAGTTGATTGGAATAAACTTCCTGATAAAGTCGTTACAGAAAATTCTATATCCCGTTTTCAGGCGCACCTGTACTCATGACTCAACCGCACATACTTTATTTGCTCTTTTTTCCATGCATTTTGTCCTTTTGCCATTTTCGAATTCAAGCGTTGGCATGATTGCTTAAACTGTGTTTTTGTGAATGTACTTGTATGTTCCCACCCTGCTAAGATCTTGTAAAAGATCGCAGTATCTATAAATAAATAAATAAAATAAAAAATGAGAATTTACCCTTAGAAGCAGACAAACCACCGCTTATTTGGCTGCTAACACGTTGTTTTATATCAATTTACTTTTCGTTGTTTTTTATTTGCATCCCGTCGCGGCAGTCTCACGTGCATGCTCGCGCGAGCAAACGCCTCTGGCGCCTGTCGAAGCATAGACAGAACGCGCGGAGTGATAAAATTTGGAGGCCGCACTACTTGCGTAGCTTCCACAGTGTTGCACCTGATGTATGAAAAGGAGTATAGTCGGCTCCAAAACCAGCATCATTACGTTCGAGGAGTTCAAGGGAGCGCTGTCGCGCATTCACAAAAGTAATCGAATATACTTATAAAGACATGTCGTCATTGGTCGGCACTCGAGCGTCCGCCACTCACAGTAGTGATCCTGGCGTTAGCGAGGCCTCGATCGCTGCTGTGATGGCCGACCGCGGACGTGAGGGATCATTTTTGTGAATACGGGTCCATTCTGGACGCCCTGCAGGTTCCGCCATGTTGTCGTAAGTTCGCCATCTTGTCAACACTGATTGGCTCATACGGCGGCTGCGCCCTCGATCCTATACTAACACGGTACTATGCCCGGCAGTACTACAGTACTTTAACCCTGCTTTCTCTGGGGAGTGCCCGCTGTGTGGTTACGCGTTCTCGGACGTTTTCCACATGGTGTGGGCTTGCCCCTCTGAACCCGGCTTACCCTCCCCCCCCCCCTCCCCCACACACACACCCACACCCACCCGAGAGAGCTGGGAGGCTGCCCTGCTCGGTTCCTCTGCCTTGTGGATTGCAAGCTACCTATCTGCAAGATCATTCTTTGTGTTAACTGACGATGGCCCAACTACGCGACGCTATACCAGCAGGGGCGTTCCTCAAGGCGGTGCTCTCAGCCCGACGCTATTCAACCTCGCTCTTGTTGGACTTGCTGAGTATTTGCCAACTACCATCAAAATTTCAATATACGCTGACGACATCTGTGTCTGGACTTCGGCAGTCACACGTCCTCAGATACGTGCGCGACTTCAAAGAGCGGCCACTTTGACAGCGAACTACTTGTGTAAACAGGGACTCAGCATATCACCAGAAAAATGCGCACTAGTAGCATTTACTCGCAAACCGATGACGCCTTATATCATCTCAATCAATGGGCGGACTATTTCCTATGTCCGAACCCACAGATTCCTTGGCGTAATAATTGACCGAGACCTCTGTTGGAGCCCGCACGTGGCCTACATGAAACGGCGCCTGACAGCAACTTCCCAGTTGTTTCAATACTTGGCAGGAAAGACGTGCGGGATGTCAGTAGACGCAATGCTTAAACTCTACAGAGCTCTCTTTCTCGGTTTTCTAAGATATAGTCTACCTGTACTGACCAACACCTGCAAGACAAATATTCGTGTTCTGCAGGCAGCACAAGCTCAAGCACTCAGAGTCTGCCTTGGTTTGCCCAGATGCACCTCAACAGAGGCAACTATTGCGATTGCTCGGGACCATCCAATGCGAACTCACATTACGGTGGAAGCCCTGAGAACGCACATCAGACATTTTGCACGTGCCACCTATCACCACCTTGCAGCACTACCTTCGGACAGGCACCAAGCATCATTCGCTAAAACTATCATCAAATACAACGACAAACTGCCATCGGGCTTCACCGCTGCATCTAAACCATCGATACCCCCTTGGTGTCTTATCAGCCCTACAGTCCATCTCAGTGTACCAGGAATCGGAAAAAAGTCTGAACTGTCGTCGCCTGTGCTCAAACAACTGTCTCTGCTTCTTCTGCACGAGAGGTACGCGGACAGGGAACACATTTATACCGATGGTTCCACAAACATCCAGTGTTCGTCCGGTGCTGTGGTTGTCCCAGCAAAAGCTATTACCATCAGCTTTAGGACTGACCACCCAACAACATCGACATCTGCTGAACTAGCTGCTCTTCGCGCTGCACTTCGTGTCGTCAATCGGGAGCCACCTCGGCAATGGTCAATCTTCAGCGATTCAAAGGCAGCCCTACAATCTGTACTATCAGCTCTGCATCGCGGGCCATTCGAACAGCTCGTATTCGATATTAGATGCCTACTCCATACATCACAGGAGAAAGGACACCATGTGACGTTTCAGTGGCTGCCAAGTCACTGCGGCGTCACTGGAAATGAAGACGCCGATAATGCCGCTCGGGCAGCTCTTGAGGACGCACAAGAAGAGGCCATACCGCTTTCACGATCCGACGCAGCTAGCAGACTTCGAGTGCTTGCACATGAGATCACGCTATCTCTATGGTGCACACCAAACAGCCAGACCACCCAGAGCAACCGTCAATACCACCTGCCCTCTTTGATGCATCTCTATATGCCAACTGGACTGCGTCGAAGAGAGGCGACCCTGCTTTATCGCTTATGGCTGGGGGTGGCTTTCACCAAATCTTACTCCTTCCGCATTGGAATGGCCGACAACGATCTCTGTAATGCCTGCCTTTGCGAGGAGACGCTGGAACATGTTCTGTGCGACTGTCCTGACTATAACGTTCAGCGACAGTCCCTGGCATCTGTTCTAGCGCGCCTTGACAGTAGACCATTGTCGCTCGACACGATTTTCACATGCCGCCGACAGAAGATATCGCAGGTGAAGGCGACAAAGGCACTACTTCGGTTTTTGAAAGAGACGGGATTGGACAAGCGGCTGTGAGAGTGACGTCGCGTACCATGCCAGAATGATGGACTCCAACGGACCATGTGTGTGTGCTGTGATATGTGCTCTCTCTCCCTCTCCCCCTTCCCCATCTTTAATCTCCCCCATCCCTCTCCCATGTGTAGGGTAGCAAACCGGTTAAGCCATACTGGTTAACCTCCCTACCTTTCCTTCTCCACTTTTTCCTTCCTTCCTTCCTTCCTCTGCCTTAGAGAGCCAAAGAGCTCTCGTGGCTAGAGCCCGAGCCGCCGCGGAGGCCACAGGATTCCCGGACTAGGGACTCCTCCTGGATTTTGTAAGGTGCCGACCCTTAAGGTCGTCCTCAACTCTCTCTGTAAATAAGTGAAATAAATGTTTACCACCACCACCACCACCCTCGATCACTGATTGCCAAGATCGCGGAATTTGACACAATAGCACTCCTGGTCTTCAATTAGGCTTTCCCCAAGCCACTTTTCTAAGTGATTCTGCAAGTGTATATTACATTTAATTCCCACATGAAAATACTGCCGTCATGGCAACTGCGATTTCCTCGTCGAGGGAGGAGAAGCTTCGCTTAAGCGCTCCGGCCCTCATTCTGTTACCTGCTTATTCCGTAATTTAGATACGCTGTTGGTATCTGCCATCCGTGGTCCGCGCCCACGCGTACAGTGCAAATGATTACGCTCGTGAGACGCAAGGATAATGATCGCGATTTACATGGCACGAGAAGTATTCTTCTTTGCTTTTTTTACGTAACTGAAGCCGTCGCCGCTCATGGCTTGTCAGCTTACGCTTTCGAGAGCTCGCGAAATTGACTAAGCATTGCGGCAGGTTGAGGCGTGACCGTGTAGGCGAATGAGTGTATTACATGCATGCAAGTACTTTTGCAAATTGAGTGCGGCCACTTATGCAATCTACGCTAGTCGATGCCGCTGAGGGGAAGGCTAGAATCTCGTTCATCCTTGATTGGGTCGCTCCGGTGGAGAGCACGCTCGGCCATCTGGCTTGCTGCCAAATGCGTAGAGTTTCCCACAATTACTGGAGGAAACTCTGGCGCTGCGATCTCTCCGCCACCATGGGAATGATGGGTAGTGCATGGATTTGTCTGATTTTCGAGCGTGGGGCTTCAGACGTTCCTTCGTGGCTTCGTTTATTACGCTTTATCTGGGCTTAAGTTTGCATGAACTTCAAAGCAATTTATACTTTTTTTTAATGCTCGAGGTAAAAAGACCGAGCTCTGCAAGCACGCATAATCGCTGATAATGCAAGTGGTTTCACTTCTACATGCGTCCGTGGCGTATTGGTTGCAGTATTGGGCTTCTGTGCTAAAGGTCTTGTGTTCGAATCCTACTGTCGGAGACAGTGTTTATTTAATTTTTGATAGCCCAGTGCGCTCTTAAAAATGATCACCTTTCAAACTCGCAAAGCCATTTAAAGCCAGAAGGACGAAGTTTAGGCAAATCCATGTGATATACCCATCATTCTCATGCCGGAACTAGCGCCGTAATTCCGTCTAGTAACTGTATGTAGCTCTATAGGCCAAATGTGAACGCTTTGCAACCTATCGCGCTTTTCAGTTACGCTAGGAAAAAGAGATACCCTCGGAGACGCTGCCGCAGAAATGAAAAGTTGGTGCTTTGGACAGCCTATTACTTATGCATGGTGCCGAATATCAAGAAATGCATTAGAGGCGCTGGTTATCAAATAAATTAACCCTGACGCGTTGATGGCTTTTTCTTCCTCTTTAATATGCGCCGGTTGTCACACTGCATACTGATATAACTAAATGAAAGGGCGCAGGCCTGGCACTTAGAACCAAAAACTTAGAAAATTGTGTCGTAGTTTGATGACGCTCCTAATTAGCTGCTTCAGAGTACATGTCGCAACTGTGCTCGAAGCATGTCCATTTAGCACCGTATCTTCAGACAGCATTATTTTCGGATATTATTGTTCCCAAACTGCTGAGGACAGGTTTAGGCCAGCCGCACAAAATTTAAGACTGATATACAGTTGTTTCACGTAACTTGAACCAAGAATCTAGGAAGTTCGGTTAACCGCGCAGCTGGATGAAACCAGCGACATATGGTTTGCCGTCATGCGGCGCTCCTTAAGATACTTTTTTAATATTCCGCTTAATTAGTTGAATAACTGAGACCAATTATTCAAAAGTTTAATATTCACGTTAGGGTCAAGCTTGTGCGTTTCGTTACGTTGTAGAGGATTTCAGAAGCGACCGATACATTGCGCGTGTGTGTGTGTGTGTGTGTGTGTGTGTGTGTGTGTGTGTGTGTGTGTGTGTGTGTGTGTGTGTGTGTGTGTGTGTGTGTGTGTGTGTGTGTGTGTGCGTGCGTGCGTGCGTGCGTGTGTGACAACGTGTTGGGTTGTGATGTTTTTCGGCATTTAGAGAAAGGTCCACGCGACTGCGCTCATGCGCCATCGTATCTTGCAGCCCTCTCAACCGTTCTTCCGGCATATGTAACTTATCAGGGACGACGGCGCTTCCTTTCCGTGTGCCACCGTCAAAGATGCTGCCGCGCTGTGAAGCCGATGCCTACAGAGCCGCCGCCGCACACTTCGCCACGATCCGCGCGCACGGTTCTTTCGCTCGAAGCACGATTGAGAGCGCTACAATACGATAGCGCACGAGCGCAGTCACGTGGCTTTATTTCGCATTTCGCGGGCTTTCTTTACACGTCGCAAAAAAAAATCACCACGCAGCATGGTCATTGCCACAAAAAATTGGATCGCTCGTTTCTGAATCCCCTCTACAACGTAACGAAACGCACGTGGCCCATAAATGAATATTAAAGATTTTGCATAATTGATCTTAGTTCACTAAATAATTAACCGGAATATAAAAAGTACTCTAAGGAGCGCCGCATGGCGCCAAACCATATGTCTTTGTTAGTTTCCTTCAGCTGTGGTTAATCACGTTTTTTTTAAATCCTTGGTTAAAGTTCCGTGAAGCACCCTGCATGTTAAGGCTTGTAACACTTCGAGGACACTAAGACAGAATTATTATTATTATTATTATTATTATTATTATTATTATTATTATTATTATTATTATTATTATTATTATTATTATTATTATTATTATTATTGCTGTATATTTCCTTTCTCTTCGCTGTAGCATTTACAGCCATGTACGGGGTGATCACTTTTAAGTTTTATACTGCTTTTTTTTAATCGCCTGTTGCACGTACCATAGTTCTAGTCCTTAAGCTGGATTGTTCAGAGAGGCGAACATTACTTGCACGAACAACCGGAACACATATGCAGCTACATATAACAAAAATTCATGAATTACCTTTCTAATTATTTAGGTTACGGCACATATTGCAAGTTACCAATTAAAGCCACTGAGTTTGCAAGAAGCATCCACTTAAAATGAATTGCTAAGATTACACCAGTTTCGAGATATTATTTTCCGAAGTGTGAAACGAAATAGATGGGTGCTGCAGTTACTTTTGTCCTTCAATGCATAAGAGAGCCTTCTGACGAAGAAGTAAGGGGGCCATCAAGTGAATTTTTACGGCGAGTACTGGTGTCATTCTGGAAATTGATCCAAAATGAACACGTCTGGCAACCTCTATGGCTACATACTGTAAATTGCAATATGTACCGTAAACTAATTAATTAGAAATGTAATTAGTGAATTTTGGAATATGTGTCTCGATTTCGCGTGCCAGTAATGTCCGCCTCTTCGAATAATCCAGCTCAACGACAACAATTAGGCTATCTGCCACAGACGATTTCCTTTCTTCTTTTTTTTTTGATTTCGTAAAACTTAAAGATGATTAGCCTGCATAACAAAGAAAAGAGGACCCGGGAGCGTCACGAAGGGCACTCGGTCTTGGTGGTGGCCGTTTTTTTTTTTTTTGCGTCTTGTGCGTTGCGACTTGCGATCCAACCGAGTCATGCCGCGGCGTGCATTATACCATGCTCGAGCAATGGTCGTGCCTTGAGAGCGATCGTCGCGAGCGCTCGCAACGAAGCGAGCAAAGAAGGGGTAAGGCGTGCAGACACGGACACAAGTGGACAACACGAACTGTACTTACGTGAACTGTGCTCACGTGACCGCGCAGAGCGTCGCACCCGCCTGGGCCCCGTGGACTCTCGCGCGAACGTGCACCGCTGTGGGATTTGAAGGACTGCTTCGAGGCGTGGCCGGCCGCGCGCGCGTCGTGCAGAGTGTGTCCGTCGCAGCGACTCGAATACCAAACACGGGTCCTCGAGGGGTCGCCGCCGAGCTTTGCGGGTCGAGACGCCGCGCAAGAGCTCACCGGGAAACTTAACGACCGCCAATTCTCCGTGCGCACGCATGCGCGTAACTATGCGCCTCGACATCGCTTTGGTATATAGAGAACGCGGGGTAACGCGTGAAAAGTGCACGTCGGAATTGACAGCTCCGTCAAACACGGTTACTACTTTGGGCATGGGCAATGAATAGGTCATGTTGCTTTGCATTTGTCGAAAATGCATCTGATTGCTTACGGTATCAAAATTTACGCACCGGATAAATGCCACTTGGACGAGTGAGAGACGGAGAGTAAAGGTTACACAGACAGAACGTGTTGCATGCAGTGACGGAGAGAAAATTCCCACACCACGAGTATAGGTTTACAAGCCGGTATGTCGAATTCTGGGGGTTTCACGTGCTAAAACCACGATCTTATCATGACGCACGCCGTAATGGAGGAGTCTGGATTAATTTTGACCACCAGGGGATCCTTAACGTGGCCCAAATGCACGGTACACGGGCATTCTCGTTTTCCCCTTTTTTTTTTTTTCATTTCGCCCTCATCGAAATGTGGCCGCCGCGGCTGGGATTTGATCCCGCGACCTCGTGCTTGGCGGCGCAACACCAACAGCCGCTAAGCCACCGCGGCAGGTACAACCCGCTATGTCGTACGTCGCCTCGTCCAAAGAAACTTCTATAGGCTCGAGCCATATCGTGTTGTTCAGGTATAGAAATATGTGCTGCGAATAATGGCATTTATGTTACACTGTTGCCTAATTTGTTTTCGGAATCAGCAGCTGTTCGGCACACAATAAGCAAGCAAAAAAAAAAAGAAAGGGAAGAAGAAAGGCGGACTCTGTCAGCGCAAATACTCGAATTAACGAGATAAGAAAGCAGAAAAAAACAGAGATACACATATATAGATGATAGTATAGAAACAACGCGCAATTTCTCAAATACAAGTTCGCGGACAACTCGTGTCATCCATGAGAGGGCGTTTCGGCGCGATGCCGACGTTTTCGCGCTTCATCGATCTGGCGACGCTGTCTCTCCGCCGAACGATGCAGCGACCGCCTTCCTTTCGGATGTGAGCACATTCTCGCGGCAGATATTGTCCATGCCGGAGACGCCTTACACATCCTCCTGAAACCCGTATACTGATCAAGGTCATTGTCGCTTTTCAAGTCGGTTTGCACTATCGACTGGTATTTCACGAATACCCCCCCCCCCCTTTTCTTGTGTGTGTTTTCCTTATTTTTTATTTTCTCTTTTACTTTTTTTTATTAAATTCACGATGCCAATTCGATGCAATATTTCCATGTCCATGAAATAAGTAATCATCTTCTCATGCTCCTCGTCGTAAAGATATTGGCAGCGCATCCATTGTGATTACATCAGTCTATCCTACCGGCTTACGGCTTACGAAAGGCTTACGAAAAGGGTTCTACTCAAATTGAGGACAGCGCAACGAGCTATGGAAAGAAGAATGATAGGTGTAACGTTAAGGGATAAGAAAAGAGCAGATTGGGTGAGGGAACAAACGCGAGTTAACGACATCTTAGTTGAAATCAAGAAAAAGAAATGGTGCATGGGCAGGACATGTAATGAGGAGGGAAGATAACCGATGGTCATTAAGGGTTACGGACTGGATTCCAAGGGAAGGGAAGCGTAGCAGGGGGCGGCAGAAAGTTAGGTGGGCGGATGAGATTAAGTAGTTTGCAGGTACGGCATGGCCGCAATTAGCACATGACCGGGGTTGTTGGAGAAAAATGGGAGAGGCCTTTGCCCTGCAGTGGGAGTAACCAGGCTGATGATGATGATGATGATCCTACCGTGGGTGTGTAATTGGTGATGATGTTTTGTGTGTTATGATGCTTGTTATGAAGGGCGGTACATACCCAATGGCACACATCCGGTGATCACAGTTGGCGTCAAAGAGGTTCACTGAAGAGCGGCACGTACCGAGGGGCCCAATTTGGAGTGAAAGGAATGGGACGGCACGCCAGCTGTATATTCGGAGACCCAGCATGGGGAGAAATTCGTGCCTAACCACACTGCACAATCGCACTGGTGTCATAGTGGCTGAAATGCCTACGATATCTGCTTTAATCAGCGAACGCGCGCAACACATCCCAACATTAATTTGTAGCGTTGTTATCGCTCTGCCTAAAATACGTCGTAAGTATATATATATACGTGCGATAAACCTGAGTCCTTGACCTTCCTATCGTCGACTGCCGTAAAACGCACGAATGGCGGCGAATTCCAATTTTTCTTATGTGCGTTTGGGGCGGCTTTGTGAATCCGGCAGCCCGTATTGTCTGACGCCGGACGGCTGGCATGTATAGATTTCGCAGCGCTGCTATAGTTGCTGGTTTGGTTCTGCTATACTTCTTTTTTTTTTATCGTAGGTAGAATGTGGAAAAGCCACGCTTATGGCCTCTTTCGAAAGAACGCGCGTGATCGGAGAACATACATTTTTCTTATTCTGTTGGCACGTGCGTCGACGTGATGTCTTCTTCCTGAAGAATTAAGAGACCCATATTTTCTCAAGAATTTTCTTTCATCAAATTTATTCATTCATTCTATTTCGACAGATCAACCACTCTATCGATTATTTGATTGCTTGCGCCGTAAATCTTCTTTAGAGTAGAAGCAACGCGAAGAACAGAAAGGCGGTGCTGCTGAACCCCCCCTCCCCCCCCCCCCCACACACACACCTTTCTTGTTTTTCTTTTCGCCACCTCCTGCGATCGCTATTGCCATTATGAACGAAATTGGTTCTCGAAAGCATTTTCTCCTATAGTTTGAGGGAAATCTCGCGAGGAGACGTGATCGAGGTCGTAATATCGGCTTCCGCGTTTCCGGCAACAGAGTAAATTGCCTTGCTCGATCGGGCTCTATCAGTAAAGAAATGAAACACGCCTTTACAGTAGCGCTGACTAACGCAAGGTCGCGCGGTTTCCATCCGGGCCGACAATTGGCGTACAGCATAACGCGATGTCGCGGGATCAAATCCAGGCCGCGGCGGCCGCATTTCGATGGGGGAGAAATGCAAGAACGGCCTGTGTACCGTGCATTGGGTTCACGTTAAAGAACCTCAGGTGGTCGAAATTAATCCGAAGTCCCCCGCTACAGTGTGCCTCATAATCAAATCGTAGTTCTGGTACGTGAAACCCCAGAAGTAATAATAATTATTATTATTTGTGCACTCGCCATTCAACTATACTGCAGTTTTATGGAGTGTAAAGAGTCGCGCATCTGCGCACTGATGAATCGAGCGCGTGGCGACGGTTAAACGAACGGAACTTGTTATAACCGTTATATCCGTAACTATCTTCGTTGTAGAATGAAAAAAAAAATTGGCCGACGATTACTCTCCTTGGTAATACGATCATTGAGCGCAGCTGCTGCCTTATTTCAACAACAGGTAATCGCATATAGAACACGCAGTACCGAACGGGGGCGGTTCTGCGTTTCGGATTGCGCGGCATACACCGCGACCCGCCGCTGTCGAGCAGGCGCTCCGGCGACGCACCATCTCGCCATATTACAGTGGGTAACCGCCTCGGAGAGGGGGGAGGGATCAGCATTTATTTTTATGCGAAGCATATTACGAGGGCTCAACCCAGCTCCTCAGGCGCGGCGGTGACCATGAAATCACGTGACACCGTGACGTCACGACAGAGGAGAAGTGGCTTTGGCTCAACTCTTGCAAGACGGGCTGGGTGGGAATCGAACCAGGGTCTCCGGAGTGTGGGACGGAGACGCTACCACTGAGCCACGAGTACAACGCTTCAAAGCGGTACAAAAGCGCCTCTAGTGAATGCGGTGTTGCCTTAGAAACGCGCTGTTTCTAAGGCGTGCGTCTCTTGATCAGGCGCACATTTCGTTGCCGCGCCGAACGCTGCTTTGCTCGACGCTCACCGCGTCCAATGCGGGGCGCGTAGTCGCTGCCCTGTAGCCCATTGTCTTACACCCCTTGGCGGGTCGACGGGAACGCTGTCGCGTTCCACTCTTGAAGGCGAAGAAGTAATGCATGAGTTGTTTCTTCGTCTAGCCGAACCAAATATAGCCAAGCAACAGCTGTTCACCAGGCTAAACAGTGGTTCAACAACTAAAATAAAGGCTAGTATGCTTCGCATCCTGGGCTTAACCTTACCTAAGCCACAGCCATTTTTTTAATGTTTCTTCTGAGGTGGGATGAGGAAACGGGTGGAGAACAGGGGTAATGAGTAGAGGTCACACACTCATTCACTAACAGACAGCGCTCAATGTGGACGCACAAGCTTGCGTTGTGAAGTAGAAGTAAGGGGACGAAACGCTATAACTGTCTTTCGCGTCACCTCAACGGCACTGCGCCAGGTAAGAGGAGGTATGGGGCAAGAGTGGAGGCGTGAGAAGGAGCGCGCAGCTAGAGCAGCGCGCGGATCCTGGTTACGACGAGGCACGACGGCGACGCGAAACCCTAAGAACTGGCGCCAAAGAGCTGCGCTCTAAAAAAAAAAAAAAAACACTTGGCGCATATATTCACGGCTCATCCGCTAACCTTTTCAAAACAGTTTTTCCAAAACTTAAACCATTCCGTGTAAGCATTACTATAATAGGTTAACATTGCATACGTTGTTGTGGCATAGTGAGGCTTTTCCGCGTAGTTGTACACTGTCAGTGGCGATAATGAATACAAGAGGGAACGAACATCCTTCAAATGATTGCAGCTTGAAATGCTCGCCACGCGGCGTTGACGAGCTTCATGGCGGTGCCTTTCCGGCCTTATCATTGGTCGACCTTCGCCGCGTGGGGCGACACTAAAACTGGTGGAGGAAAACTGCTTGACGTGTTCTGAGTATACAGCTTCTGCAGATGTAAATATGTTATACGTTTCACTAGAGTATACACCGGCAAAGATCCGTTCAAATTAGGCCCGTATAGTTTCTCAACTGCAAAGAAAACCTTGTGAAAACGAGAGCGGCCTCGTTTAACGTTATAGTAAACGAATTATAAAGCATATCGTTTCGTGGAATCCTGTCTGGTAAACAGTTTGCAATCGGATGTTGGCTGTGAGCTGAAAGGAGTACGTGCGCCTCGTTTCGGCGCACCGACAACCACCCAGAACGTGTCTCGATATTTTCGCAGAAACGAAAATATCGCGATTTATAGTGATAGATTAGAACATGCTGTTCGCCGTTTAAGTCGGAAATCTAATTTTTATATTGTCATGGAATGTCGCGAGGAACGGTATATGTGACGACGCTTTGCGGTGGACTGCATGTAGTACGTACTATAGTGTTGGCCTATTACCACCCGACTGCAGATTACTGTACGTAAGTCGGTTGTTATAAAGTGCACATTAGGTTTCGTATAAAATAGAATTATTGATACTTGATATCCGTTTGCGATTTATCCAATGTGTATTGCGATCGAAAGAATGTTCACGCTTACAAGCCGAGGCGCGGCCTACGCGGCAGCGAGTGCCACGGCAAAACCTTGTCGTCGCTCATTTCTTGGTAGCGTGCATTAATCTACTCGCTTTCGCACGCTATAGTTTGTGTGGACGTAAGTTCTGATTGCGCACTGGTGCTAGAATTCCTTGCTTTAGCTCGCTCAGCTTTTCAAGAGATGTCTGGTTTCCGAACGGCAACGCGTTGAACTGCGCATCCCGTGTAAAAGTACAGTTCACTGCTGGAAGGAAATAAACGAGGAGTAACCATTACGTCAACGCAACAGACAGCCTTAGCAACATAGTTTTCTTAAAAAAAAAACAAAAGAACGCTGGGGACCATGCATGTTTGGCAGTGGAACTCTCCATTCCCTTCGCGCTTTTATTCTCGCCGTGACGGCCGAACGCATGATCTCTGAGAATCAGTGTATCGGTAGAGAATGTTTGGTTCCCGGTTATTTTTTAAGCGATGCACTTGTTCGACTGCCCTGCCGTAGCTCTGTCTGCAGAACGTGAGCCCTAAAACCTGCCGCGCGCTCTGATGTGATGCGCGTCGCAAATCCAGCGCACATACAACCTAGTTAGATAAGAGCCAGATCACCTGACGTGCCACCATTCTAGAATCGTATACAGTGCCTTCTCACGCACGTATTTCCCTGGCTCAAGATATACAAAGTGTCTCAAATTTCCCTCTCTGACCTTGTCTTTCCGCTACCCAAAACATTGCGGTGCCCCAGCACTGCCTTGCATGCCGCGGTAAGTGCGCTCTGCCGGTCGCCGGAAACGATGCTTTATGCTCTCTCAGGCGATCATATATATGTACATCGGTCAGTTTGGCCGATGTGTATCTTTTAACGGAATACAATAAATCACTTGTGTCAAACAAGACGCATGTTTGACAGTGTGGTTCATATCACACGATCTTCTTCTTTGCTTCTGCTGGCCGGTGCACCTGCACAAGCTAGCCAGCTTCCGAAGAGCTGAGAAGACCGCGCGTATACGTCAGATCTGCTCGCCATTTTCTTTCCATTGTGCGACAGCCTATGCACATACGGTATCACTTCAAGTTTTCGATTTCCCACAGTGACGGCGCTTTAACAAATACAAGAGTAACAAATACAAAAGGTGGACCGAGAGTTTAAAGGCGACACGCTTCTGTAGCTACTCCGTATTAAAATTAAATTGTGTGGTTTTACGCGCCATACCAATGATAAGGTTATAGGCACCTACTCGGTATGACTTACGCAGTTTACTCTGCAAGCTTACGGGGAAAGGAAGAACAATAACAAGGGCATCACTATAGTTGAGGGTGCACTGAGGTAGTACATCAAGTTCACACGTGAAGCAGGGCAAATGCGCCGAAAATATCGTTTACTTGTTTAGCATAAATTGTATACACAGTCGGGGCGCGCGATACACTGCAACGTTGTCTTCTATGCTGCAGGGTTTCCTACAAAAATCACTAGAGGAAACTCCAGCGCTGATATTGTTCAGCAACAATCGGAATGACGGTTACACTGTCGTGCTAAACATGGGCTACGACGCGGAAGCTCGTGGCCCAAGGGAGTTCGAGGCTGTGTGGCGGCTCCAATACATGAGAAATCGGTGAACTAGGCATCACTAATTAGAACGGCGTTTAGTTCACCATATTTTTTTTTTTTCGTATGTCGGCGTCACTGTGCTTGTGGCTTCAGACGTTCTTCCCTCGAATGTCTCTTGAAATTCCATTGAATACCAGGCTTTATTTCTCTAAAAGTTGTGACGTTCTTTACTATGCCTTATCGTTGTAAATTTCTAAGCAATCATATATTTAGTTTTCTAAACTCAGCAAGACAACAAGCATTAAGCAAAATTAAGTTTAGGATCTTTCGTTCCAAAATCACGATCTGACTATAAAGCAAGCCGTAGTGGAGTACTCCGGAAATTTGGACCACCTGGGTTTCCCTAACGTGCTCATAAATCTAACTACACGGGTGTTTTCGCGTTTCGCCCCCATCGAAATGCGGCCTGCGTGGCCGGCATTCGATCCCGTGACCTCGTGCTTAGGAGCCCGACACCGTAGCCACTAAGCAACCACGGCGGATGACAACAAGCCTCTGCGCACATTATTAGGATTGGGGGCTCAATCCCATCGCTCGTAACCCGTTGTCAAGATTGGAGTCCGGCAGGAAATGGAAGGTAGCTGGCCCATGCCGTCGTCCAACTTATCCACGCTGAGGACGTTGATGAGGGGAAGGACTGCTTCTCATCGAGAAGAAGGAATATGGGTTTATTTACAGTATCTACATGCAGTTCATCAGTCTAGCATGACTGCGAGAGAAAGTACATCAGTCTAACATGACTGCTTGAGAAAGTGCAAATGAACCCATATTCCTCGTGAGGTGTGAGTTCCACTAAACGGTCTGTTTTCGGTGCTTTTCAGAAACCTCCTGCAGAAGTGGCTGATGCTTTCAACAGGCACTTTGTTAAAGCGTCCCAAAGCGCTGTCTCTCCATTCACCAACACTCAGTCGTTGGTACAACCCGTAACTGCGTCAGCTTTTCTTCCCAGAATTTTGAGGGGTGATCTGGAAGAAATTATTTTCAGTTTCCGTCCTAACAAGCCCACTGGATATGATGGAATATCTTTACACATCATCAGAAGGAATTGCAATGCGCTGTCACATATTACGCTGCACATACTGAATGGCATTTTTTTTTTAAATCCCGGCCACGGCGGCCGTATTTCGATGGGGGCGAAATGCGAAAACACCCGTGCGCTTAGATTTAGGTGCACGGTAAAGAACCCCAGGTGGTCGAAATTTCCGGAGTCCTCCACTACGGCGTGCCTCATAATCAGAAAGTGGTTTTGGCACGTAAAACCCCATAATTTAATTTTTAGTTTTTGAGTGGATTTTCGGACGGTAACGAAATTCCATAATGCCTAAAAACTGCAGTTGTTTTACCAGTACACGAATCAGGGAAGAAAGATAGTATTGAAAACTATCGGCCAATTTCTATATCGCTGGTTATTGCTCAGGTCTTAGAAGAATTTCTTTTTCACACTAAGTCTTCTTTACTGAACAAATTTTCTATCCTGATTGATCGACAGTTTGGCTTTGTTTCAGGGCGTGGTACTGTGGCACTGTTCGAGGAATTTTCAGATGAACTGTTCTCGGCATTGCATGTGCGCTGTTCTTAGATGTAGCGAAAGCGTTTGACACCCTGAATCATCAAATCTTGTTAAGTAAACTGTATTTTGGGGAATTTCGTGGGACTTTTTACAACATTCTCGAAAATTACTTGAGAAACAGATTTCAGGTGGTCGCTATCGATGATAAAGGCGTTTTTAGTTCTAAGCTGTCACTGAAAGCTGGAGCTCCACGGGGGTCCATTTTATCGCCATTGTTGTTTAACATCTTCGTTAACGACTTTCCTTTGGCAATTTCCAAATGTTCCGTGTTCCAGTATGCTGACGACACTGTGTTACTGGCGAAACATCTTTCTTACAAAATGTACTCTGCAATGTTGCAAAATGACGTGTACAAGGCAATGCCTTGGTTCACTAATAATGGAATTGTTGTTAATGCCCCAAAAACACCACTTGTTTGTTTTCGCTCTCCACTCAAGACTACTGTAATTAACATGCCTCTCTACTTACATGAGTCGGACTGTGTTTCTTGTAAATGTGCGCCTATTCCATACGTGGATTGTGTGAAATATCTTGTAATCTCTTTCGGTAGTAGCTTATCGTGGCAACATAACTTATCACTTATTTGTTCTAAAGTGAGGTCAGTAGCTTGGCTGTTGTTTAATATCAAAAGTTTCGCACCCCTGTCTGTAAAAAAGATTATAGTACATGCACTGGGTTACAGTGTTTTGAGATACGGCATTACAGTCTTCGGCTTCTGTTCCGATCGTTGGAGATGCAGGGCAGACAGGATTATAAAAAAATATTCTTAAAAATGCTACAATTCCCCAACAGTAACAGCTGCAAATATTTTCTGTGAACTTGGTCTATCGAATTTTCACTCTTTGCTTATATAGACAGTTGTTAAACATTTTTGGAATTCCCCTTTCAAACAAAAAAGTGCCGCCACAAGAGAACTTATAAAAGACGTCTGTTCCGTAGTTCCTCGTTCAGCCACACGGTATGGTGCGGCCAGACGCTGTGCATTTGTGCCGGACATCTTAAACAAATTGCCTAACGAAATTTTTAACGCGACATCGAAAAGCACGCTGAAAGAATTATTAAAGCAGATATGTTGAAATTAACCTCCAGAAAATTTTTGCATCACAATATTTCCTTCTTCAACCTCTTTTGTTAAGTAGATAAACCAAATGATATTTTGGTCTATTCAATTTCTTTGTCATTTGTTTTATTTCTTCATTCTACATGTCTCGTCAATTTATGCATTTTCTTTTCTTGCCATGTCTATCATATTCCTAGGCGCGGTCCTACAAGCCAACTGAGGTTTAGACCGGCCTGTTTGTGTTGTTTTGCGTTTTTGTTGGCAATAAACGGTATTATTATTATTATTATTATTATTATTATTATTATTATTATTATTATTATTATTATTATTATTATTATTATTATTAT
This sequence comes from Dermacentor albipictus, assembly GCF_038994185.2. Taxonomy (NCBI): domain Eukaryota; kingdom Metazoa; phylum Arthropoda; class Arachnida; order Ixodida; family Ixodidae; genus Dermacentor; species Dermacentor albipictus. The sequence goes on from NC_091823.1 coordinate 22,819,503, forward strand.
TATTATTATTGATCGGGTACAGAAAAAGTTTTCAAGCATATATCTCGCCACTTTGGTAACACGGACACTGGACGTTGTTCTGGCACTGCTGGATTATTGTCATTGGCCTTACTTCGCCCTGCCCACTGCCCCGAACTCCGAAGTTGTATCATGTTTCGTATCCGCTGCAAGATCACCAGAGAACATACACCTTTCCAAGTTCCTGCCTGTCATCGCCAACACTGAACCCTCCACAGAATACTGAGTTTTTACAACGCTTATTTTCATGGCCCTGATATTTTTCATAATGCGCTGTCATCAATATTTTCCGAGCTTTGTCTTGTTGTGTGATAGTTTCACGCATTCTTCAACTGCCCTGCTCCTCCTCCTTTTATAGCGAAGCTGTTCGCCTCTCGGTGGCCGGCATTTTTCGTGTCCGTCTGTGAGCAGAAATTGTCATCATCAGCAATGGCTCGTACCCTCCTAAGCAAGCAAAGATGCTATGGCTCATCCTCCTCGTAGTGCAGAGGCCGCAAGCATTCAGCAAAGTGAAGCGAACATCCATCGTACATACATCCATCGTAATCACACATGCAACGTACTGAACAGCTAGCGTACGTCTCAATAAAGAACAACCTCAAAACAAGCATCTGTCATCATCAGCAATGGCTCATACAGCCGTAAGCAAGTAAAAAATGCATTGACTCTTATCCCCGTAAGGTAGATGCCACAAGGGCTCAGCAAGGTGAAGCGAACAGGGAATAAAATACACACAACAGCATACGTTTCCATAATAAGGAACAACTTCAAAATAAGCATCCGAACCATCAATAAAGCATTGCATAGCCCCTCGGCAGTTGTGGTGGTTTTGCAATAGCTTCGCTGGATATCGACTTTCGTTGGGCCAGGATGGCGAGTCAGATTTTTTGTTGTAAGCGACTAAATCTCTGTAACTTAACTCAGTACGGTAATGTCTAGTACACAAGCTCGTGCTTTTGCACTTACCTTGCGCCTGGTTGTAGGTGCACTCTTATTTTCGCAATTGTTCGATTTATTCATTGTGTGTGTTTTTTGAAGTTATATTCCCCTGCAGTATTTTTGTTTTTGGTAGTTCCTGTATACATGAGCCAGCACTCAAACCTTAGCGCTGTCCCTGGGCGCGTTAAACATAATTCATTAATTAGTTGGTTAGTTATATAAGCAATTAATCAATTGGTTGATTTATTGATTGAATTTCGTGATTTTTTACTCGAATCTGGTAGCTTGGATGCCTTTCAGGTAACGTGCGTGGGTTTATTGAGTGTATGGGAAACTTGCAGTACGCTTAAGCTTCGCCTTTAAGAGTGGAATGCAATAACATTCAAGGATCCCTGACTGCTTCTCACGCTTCCCGATAACTGCAGCTTACGTAACTTTAATGTTTACCGGGAAACGCTGGCGGCGAACGCTATGCACGAAGGCGAGCTTTCTTATAGAAACGCGGCTTCTTGCATGGGCCGATCCCGGAGGTTGTGCACAGCCGCGCCAAGAAAGCCAAGCCTTTTAATAACGCGAAAGTGAGTCGCTTTAGCCGCGAACAAAAGGGGTGTTCCCTTGTTCTGTGCACATTTGGGAACGCGCTTTCTCGCGTTCGCATCGACAGAGCCCGCAACCAGTCGCTGGTTGCGTCCAAAATTCACTTTCTGCGACCCTGACTTAAGAGCGTGCATGCCTCGCGCGCTAGCGGTGGACATCACACCTAGGTTCAACGACCGGCTTTTTATTGTTCGCCTGAACTGGTTAGGAATGTTGTCGTCAGAGCCATGCGGAGCTAAATATAGTCGACCACGCTCATTCTCGGCCGACATCTTCCTCCTCGGTACGTGTCCTACAGGCAGCTCCACTGCCCGCGCTTTTATTTCCCGCTTCGTTTTCTTTCGATTTGCGGCTCCCAGCGGATGTCTTTACGAAGGACGACTGGCGGCGAACCGATATCGTGCGGCCTCGACGCCCTATCTGTCGCTGTATCTCGAAACGAATCGAAATGTCCGCAAAACAAGTCGAGCGACTGAAAGGCCTCGACGCCCCGTGTGCAAGCAAAAATTAATAATCTCGTTTTCTTCTTCTTTTGTTTTCAGTTGAAGGAAGGCGAGAAGTGAAACGAAAAATTTATCTTAACTTTATCCGAAACTCGTTCTACAGGCACTTGGTGCAGTGGAGGCGTTACGCTTTCAACTTCGCATCCTTACTGTTTACAGCCATACACCTGCAAACACCTTGCGCATAATTTGTCGGTTTGCCTCAGTTCGAAGCATGAAGATGCAAGTCACTTCTTTATTCGGGCTTTATACATATATATACTGTGGGGAACTGCTTTAGATTGGGAGGCTGTTTACCATGCATGACCCTCAACACTGCGCAGTGCGTTCGCGTGAGTCAGGCAGCAGCTGAGAGGAAGAGAATTAGTATAAACAGAGACATGCGGGGATCAGCGTCTTTGGCTTCGCCTCTGATTCACGAGGATGAAGTCGCGCACCGTGGTGGGTCATGCGCGCGCTGCGTCGCAGAACAGAAATGGAGCCTCCACCTTCCCTTCCTTCTCGCCCCGACCGCTGCGCCGGTGCCCGAGCGGGACAGATTTCTTCGCCCGCGGGAACCAGTTTCTCGGAGCAGACCTCTCCGTTCCCTTCCTCCGTCTACCCATTTCGCTCGCGCAGGCGGCTGCTTTCGCGATTATTCTACAGGCAGCACTTTGTATTTTGTGCCGCTATCTCGGCACGGGATCTTCTTGCTTCTTTTTTTTCGCCCGGGAAATCCCTGAAACGAGTTTGTTTTTGTTGCTGCGCTCCGCCTTGCTCCCTCCTCCCCACGGCTCTGCCCCCGCCCCACTTACCCCTCCCCACAACTGGCGCGGCCGGGCACCGGGCGAGGCATATATATTGCGCCGTGCTCGCTGGACCCGAGACGCAGACGACGCGGCAGCGGCGGCGTTAGCAGACGGCGGCGGCGTGGAGCCGAGAAAGAGACGGATTTGTGCTGACCCGACGCCTCGCATCGGGGGCGCGTTCCTACGCTCCTGTTTTCCAGGACCATTAGGGCGAAGAAGAAGAAAATGTCGCTTCCGGATGCCGCTATTTAAGATGCTCTACGGAAGCATGGTGATCATAACGTTCTTTCCCCCCATCAGCACAACTATTTCGTCTGCTTTTTCCCCCGCAGGGAAGGTTTACCTCCTTTCTGTTTGGCTCCGCTGCTGTGCTGTACCGGTCGTGTCCATGCTTTTTGTTATTGGCGTGCGTGCTCGCGCCGTGCCGTTGTTGCAGGGTCGTGAACTGGCGGAAAACCGCGCCTCTTCCTTTTGCGATTCCTGGAGAACAGCGAGACTTCCGTCCCATAACTTGACGCGCTCTGTCAGCCACATTCCGGCACGCAGCTCGCTGTGGCCGCAAAAGTGCTTGAGAAGAATTCCTTTTTAAGCTTAGACGGAGGCCGACAAAAACGAAAGTGGTATGAACTTGGTCGTCAGAGGGCGTCGTGTTTCAGGTGTGTTCGGATAGGAGTAAGCGAATATTTCTAACTTTGAATAATTAATGCAGCACCTCCGATTCAGTTAGGATTGGACTCGCGATCTTAAGTGCTCATGTTTTTTCTTTAACTGTCTACCCACTGGCCCTTCAAGTATTCGGCGTTAGGCGGTGCTATATACCAAATATACTTCGCTATTTCGGTAATGCAAGTTTCGAGTGAAAGGATACACATGGAGTGAAAAGTTATGCAGTTCGATTTGATTCTCAGCAACGTATATGCATTAATGTTTAGGTATCTTTATTCATCTAAATTTATTCGATTGGTGAGATTTTGCTTCCTTGTCGAAACTAAACAGCTTGAATCATCGCTGTAGTGTACGTGATATGCGACTGTAGTTGGGTCCTCATCTGAAAAAAATTGGAAGGCTCTTCGTATTAAGGATGGCCGAACTGGTTAACGTTCACCTGTATGCACTGCTCGAGGCCGACTTGGCAGGCGGGAAGAACACGGGACTCCGTTGTAGCCTATGTTCTTAGCACCGTCATTTGTCAAGATTTATTCACATTTTAGTTTCATGTGTGACCAGTGTGACCCTTTACATGCAATATAGTAGCGTCATGTCCTTTACGTTTGTTCCGTTATTGTCATCGTAATCATTACAATCATACCAACTATAATGAACTTTCAGTTTTCGCTCATATGTGCGCGCAATTCTTATTTGACGAGGCGCTTGCAAGCATGATTACGTGCAATGAAGAGCGTGAACCTGCCGCCTTAATTCCCTCCTTCTTTCCACTTATTTTGAGGGCTGATCGGATAGCGAAATTATCGAATAGGATGCGACTATTCGAGAACGACGACCTTCGACTATCGAATATTCCAAATTTAAAAAAAAAAAGAGAAGAAGGGAGGGAATTGGAAAGTTCCATGGTGTCTGCTCGGCAACAAAAGTCTCGTTTACATTATTTCATACATGTGACGCCGTTAATAATGTCAAGTAATTTGAGAAGCTTGAAAATGCGAAGCAAACGCGAGTATGATCATAACTGGTGCACGATGACAGTAACAGTAATCAACGAAAAGCACAGTACATCCCAGATGTGTGCGGTAGAGTGTGTAGTGCTCGCTGAAGGAGCTGAGCGCATTAGTGTACGGCTCCTTGCATCGCTTTGAAGAAAGCTAAACGTGCTGAGGTAATCGCCAAATGATAAATTGCTCTGTTTAAATAGAGAAAGCAAATCCGCAGGCTGCTTAAGACGAGACACGCTTAATCAGCGATTGGTCATTATTGTGCATAAGTAACCTCCTCCGTGTGCATATTCAGGAATTGAATCAGGAGAGGGCGTCTGCACAACAATCGCGGTTCTCCTGCACCAATATCATTCAGAAGAGCCTTCGTCTGCACCAGACTTCCTCCTTGTATATAGACTGCGAGAACTGTTGTGGTACCTTATAGTATTGGAACTAAACGAATATTCGACCACTTCGAATATCGAATTCTCGAACCGAATACGAATCGAATAGCGGAGACCATTCGGTTCGTATTTATAATTCCGAATACTCGCACACCCCTGCTGTTATTTTTTCTACAATCTTCTCAAAAAAAGAAAAGGAAAGTCAAGAGGGCAGGGGAGTTATGTGTTTGATTTTGTTTATACTCTGCCAGGCAACCCCAAAGTCGGTGACAACCTCAGAATGGAGTGGCAACTACACCTCTGTCCAAGTCAAACAGAAGTTGTTTTAGATAATACGGCCAATTAGGTTCACTCGATTCCGTCACCTCACGGTGGGCACTAGCTTCTTTGAATATCTAGTTCTCTTGGGAACTACGTTTTGGGGCGCGGAAGTAGAGAAGCCAGCTAGGCTCTGCGGGTATAGGGCTTGTACTCAACGCTTAGGTTCTCGCCAACGAGTAAGTTCTAAATGTAGAAGCCTTTCCGAGGCTGCCCCCCTCCCCTCCATCCATCTTTCAGTAGTATACCGCCAACATATAAAGTGTCGCAGGGGAGCAGGAAATGAATGCTGTGACGCCATTGGTTACAAGCCTGAGTCGCGTCATCTGTCCCACGCACAGGCGAAGCAGGAAGCCTAGAGGCTTCCTGCTTTTACAGCATTTCAGTTTATTTCAGCACTACGAGACGAGTGGAACGTTTTTCTAATTATACTGCCTCCCTTCTATTTACTACTTCTTTCTCTTTTTCTCCTTTAAAACGGCGTAATAAACTGTTCTGATTAATTCCACACACGTTGGTATACATTCAGAGGAAGGCCGGTACCTTATTTACATCAACTCTTTGCGTACACTGGCGGTAAGCATAGTACTCAGCTAATAAAAATAAAAAAAGTACGAAAAGCACGTCGTTTGACGTCGGTTCTCAATGTAATCGAAGTAATTCCTTCGTACTTGCGTGTTACGTACTCATTATATTCTACTTATTGTATCAGAAATTCAACATATCCAATTTATAAAGCGAAAAATTAACCTTCCACTTGTGCGATTGTTGTAGGCAACGGTGCGTGGATTAAGCAAGCGCGTTATGACTCTACCCAGGTGCCCGGCATTCGCAGATATGTTGCTACACTTACTGTGACGTCATGTGAAGACTTCAAGAAAAAGAAAAGTTACTTCTGCGAAAGTTTTCCCCATACATTAGCGCGTATTATGGGATTTAATTATTTATTACCATGAACCCATAGGAAAGGTTATGAGGTGATAATTTCTGAGCATAGTACAGCCTCTTCCTCGCTATGCTGTACGCACAATGCTTTTCGCTGTTACTGGATTCGTCTTCAACGGTCTAACATTCTTTTTCGTCAAATGCCGCCGTTTTGGATGCGCTGCACGCTTTTTTTTTTTATTACTGCGAGCGTTTCTATCAATGTGGGATGTAGTGGCGCGCCCGCTTTAACGCATGTGTGAAAACCTAAGCGCATGCGCGTATGTGCGCCCGCTGGTTGTAAAATGGGCGTAACAGTTACACACTGTATCTTTCTCATTGTGGGCCGATGCTTTTTCTTCTTGCTGCTTTGGTTGCCTCAAAATGTCCGCATAGTCTGCCACCACAAAGCACAGCGCGTGATGATGGTCTCCTACATCTGCTACCAGAATCTGCTACCATATCTGCCGGTGCCGACCAGGCAACCGTCCTTAGTAACGTACAGCTGCTGTAAATACATTAGAAATGCGTCATGCATATGGAGCAAGGGGATCGAGGGTCGACCTTATCGCCGCCGTCCTTGTGTGCCACGGGTATACATATTACATACTGCATTCACACGGCCATAGCTCGACGCAAACATTCGTCGGTGCTCTGAAGTTATAGCGACTGTTAACCGCGAGAGGTAACGACGTAGGGTTGACGCGTTGGACAGAGATGTCTTCAGTGAGGGAATCCACCTTGCAGTTTGGCCAGATAGAGCTTGGATGCCGTGTGTTCTTCGCTGCTCCTCGAGGTCCGAGAGCACGACGGCGACACTGCGAAACAATTCTTTATTTTGTAGTACTGACCCACGTCAAGACATCTCAGCGCATTTGCCGCCTCACGTATGCAGACTTAGCCTTCAAATCGCTGACGAAATAGGTATTTTTTCAATTAGGCCGGTGCTTTCACGAATGCCTTTGGTAATGAGACTATGTATGTTTCTGCGAGCAAGATGCGCGGACCTTAGACGAAGTATTTGCAGCAAAATGCAAATATACTTCTAATTTTATAGTGGAGACCGACCTTAGTGGGCTTGCGAGCATTATAGCCTCAAAGACCAGCACAAGGCCCGGCTGTGACCGCGACGATTAGTTGAACCTACAGAACCTGTAGTGAAAGACAATAAAGGGAATTGACCCCTCTTATATGGGGAAGTAATTACGGCTTGCCCCACAGTCCATTTTGGAGGTATATTTTACTCCCAGATAAAGCTAACTATGCTAGTGCCCAGTCCGAGTGAAGGGCGTCACAACTTCCTAAATTGGAGTCAAACTTAATACCTATTTGTTCTTACACTGTATAAAGGTACAAAGTAGACTTCTATATGCTATAAAGACAGAAAACTTTCTTGTGTGTTGAAAGTAAGTGGTTGTTGGGGTGTACTGTTAATAGCCATATAGAAGGATTTGCGCGTTGTAATCTGTAGACTGCAGTGGAACTTTTATTACCTCTTATTTGGTCGTTTTTTACTCTTGGATATAGAATAAAGTGGCGTTCGACGGGCTTGTTATCTCGACACCTCCTGAACATCCGTGAAGAAGAGGCACTTCCTCTACATGTGCTCGAGACTATGCTTTGTATATCACGCAACTTCAACGACCAACTCTCCTCTGTTCCTGTTTTCGACACAGTGTTTCGGAAAAAGGAGGATCGACTACTGTCAGGCAAACACGGTATCCACCTCGAAGCATATCGCGCTGACGATCCCAAGAATATTCGGGCAGCGGCCGGTTTCCGATGAGGACAGAAAATCGAGCTGTGCCCCCCATACTCACACTGTCCTGTTGCCCCTGTTGATGACCTCGGATTTAGTGCGCTGATTCGGACCTGCTGGCCTCTGCAGCGGCTTCGATAAGAATTAAGGGGTGAAAGGCAAATCACCAGTCTTGTGTCTGTCTGTCTACTTCTTAACGCAAGGACGCGCATTTGCACCCAGCGATGCGGCAGATGATAGAGAAGCCTATCTTGATTAACCGCTCAGTCGGTATTTGTGCCCACGTTGAGTGGCTCAGAGCCATAGCGAGGGAAGAAGTTTAGTTAGGTAGACAGAGGCGATAGGAACGACAAGAATTGTTCACTTGGAGATCGATATATTTTTTTTAAGGTTCCTGAATGCAGCGCAAGTTTTCAGTAGCATCACATGACACTCCGACGGTTAGATTTCTTTATGATTACCCACTATGTATGGGTAGAACGTCGTCTTCCTTTTTTTTCAATTATTGTTACTAACTGTATCCAAGGGGACGCGGATGCCTGTTAGAGGGCACCGGCTACTGCTGTTCTCTTAATTCGTAAATGTGCTCGAAAAATGCATTAAACAGGGAATGTAGAAAGAAACTATAGTGCCAGCAGTTCTAAAGTTCGCATACGAACAACAAAAACTCGTTTGTGAGCAGTTCAGCAGAAGCATTCGGACGTTCATATTGACGTACACACGGCGACCCTCGTTGACGGAAAACGCAAACACACAGAAAAGAGCCAGAGGAACTCGATATCAAGAGTATGAATACAGAAACTCGTATCTGTGAAAGTGTTGAAAGAAATGAATCGCTTCGACAAAAACAGTGGTTCTTCGGAAACAGAGCTCATCCTTCACAAATAATTCATTTCGTCTCTCTCTCTCTACATGTGTGTGTGTGTGTGTGTGTGTGTGTGTGCGCATGTGTGTGTGTGTGTGCATGTGTGTGTGTGTGCGTGTGTGTTTGTTTGTGTGTGTGCGTGTGTGTGTGTGTGTGTGTGTGTGTGTGTGTGTGTGTGTGTGTGTGTGTGTGTGTGTGTGTGTGTGTGTGTGTGTGTGTGTGTGTGTGTGTGTGTTTGTGGCTGCAGTGTGGCTGCAGTGTGGCTGCCAGGCTGGTTTAGCCTGGCAGTAGTAGTGATGATGACGATGATCGTTTTTACTGGCATCCCCTATGACACGTGGTGGCACAAATGGTGACCCAGGCCGCGAATAGTTCACGAAATACACGCCCACACACCGCTACAGATGATGCGCGGCGCATGTTTATGTGACCAAGAGAAATGTCCGCATACTGTAGTTACCGCTGCACCATAAGGCTACACAGTGGTTCTTCGACCTCGTATAAACCTGCATCACACACATTTCATGGAAAACGAGCTAAAACATCTCCAAATTGTGTCGCAGTGCGCGCGACGGCAATACAGTCAAGCAGCGCCGCGCCGGCTGGCACGAGCCAGAATGCAGGGGAAAGGCTCGCCTCGCGCCCTTTCCTCCTCGCCCGATGAATCGGTCTACAGTACTGCGTCACACGCTTGAGATGCACCCACTCACGTGGCGACAACTTTGTTTTTGACATTGTCGACAAGCGCAGCATAAGAATCGACAATGCTTTTCGAGGAAACCGTGTTCAGATATATCACGAATATGGCTCATATTCAGGCACGATGGCTTGCAGTCCTCTTTGGCCGTTAAGCGCGGGCTAAGGATCAGCACAGTCAGTTGTGAACGAGACGTTTGTTGCTTTGTTGTTTGAGCACTTCCTTTCCGTTCAGTGTAATAAAGAAGTTTTTCGAACTAACCCTGTGTACGTATTTTGACAGAAAGAATGCTACATGCGGTATACTGCGTGCATGGTATGTGCATGGTATACTGCATGCATGGTGCTTTAACTGCGTTTTGCACGATGAGGAAACAGCGAGATGTCCTCGGTGAATGTCTTACAGCGCAAAAAAAAAAAACGAAGCACGAGAGATGAAGGCGACGCTCTTGACTACATTTGTTTTCGCAAATGCAATATAACAATTTCTTTTTTTCTTTAATTTCTCTCTTTTTTTAGTTTGAACAGATATTTTTAAAGAATACCTGACCGATAGCGTCGTTGCTCCTTTTCAGAAGCATTTGTGGAAGAGACGTGAATCACCCGCAGCAAGAGAAGTTGAAATGTATAATATCCTAAATAAATAAATTCACTCATTCATTTTGTTAATTTTTCGCTTTAGGGCACATGTTGAAGTTATGAAAGGGAGGCCAACTAGTAGCACAGTCTTGTTTGCATGGCAGAAATCTTAAGGTTAGTACCACCTCGGAAATATCCGGCCCTAAAATGTGCCACGAAATGTATTGGCGTTCCAGCTAAGGGTATCCCAAAGCGTGCTTCAAAAGCAGTTTGTGGTTATCTTAACTGCAACTACAGTGCTTTCTTTAGCAAATTTTCGGGACAGATATATCGAAAGTGCACCTGTTGGTCCATGACAAGTGCGGAGATGCCTTTACTACTGTTTGACATCAACATGGTGATTGAAACATGTGCCCATCCTAAAATGCATAATTAAAATTGAATTAGTGAATATATTTTTTACCCCGGACTTGGCGATTCGTCACCAGGTAACGTAACGCCCGCCTCTTGAGGAAACTTAACTGAACAGTTCGAATCGTGCTATATGCTCCGTGCCATTACGGAAACACACGAGATACGTACACAGAAAACCGTACCTTATAAAAGAGAGAGAGAGAGAAAAAAAAAGGAAGAACAAGAAAAGACGAAGTTGACAAACGAACAATATTCATTATTATGGTGTCACCGCTTAGTTGACGCCCCTTCTCCTCGTCCCCCACCTGCGCAATAAGCACATAGTGAAATTGTAGCTCTTTGCACGACGGGAACTATGCCCATGAAAGCGTCCTTAATTTTTGAAATTTCTTAATCCACGAGTCATCGCGCAGACTTATCGAAACATCACTGTAACATATATAGACTTCTTGTCTTGTCAAGCAGCGCGCCGGTCAGGCGTCCGGATTTCCAAGGGGGCGTTGCTTGGGAGCGGAATTGCCGCGTGTCTGGCCGCTCGAGGCACTTTGCGTGTATTCGCGGGCTTCTTTCACGCTCGGAAAAACAGTTTTATGTAGTACGTATCGAGCAACAGAAAGCCGTATCGGGAGTATTTCATGTTGTTCTACATTTTCTCATTGACACTTTTCACCTAACTATAACATTTGAGAATTTGATTAATTAATTAAGAATAACTCTTTAATTAGGCGACATGAAAAAAAAAAATCTATCTCCAAGCGACGGCAGACAACATCACCTTGGTTCCGTCCAGCTACGTGGCATTCGTATATTTTTTAACTCTGGCTCAAGTTAGCTGGAACGCCCTGCATATCCATATCTTGCCTTAAAGCATCCCCTTACACATTTATTCAGATTGCACGTCATTGCTTATCGCGTTAGCAAATCTAACAAAAACCAATATTTATGTACACGAAATCAAAAACTTGCTCGTCTCCATCTTTTCCTTGCGTCGTGTGGCACTTTTCCGTGTGCCTGCGCACAGGGGTGCAGGCGGCAGTGAGCTTGCTGATCTCATCGCCAATTCTGCTGCATCACACGGTTTATCCCGATTCATTCTTGCTAGTCCGACCTGGATAAAAAACACAGATGCGCCCCACATTCTACGCTCAGTGGAATGTGGTTTGGACGCGCGAGATTTCCCACACTGAACTCTTCAAATGGATTCCGACTATTCAAGGCATACCACCCTTTTTCCCGAAAAAAAATCAAAATCGTACATCTATCTCATCACAGTCCACGCCAGGTTACCTTGCATTACTTCCGTTTCAGTGTCTCACCGCACAGTAATTGAGCGCGTGGTGCGACATGCACTGACATGCAACACTTTTTAATGAATGTCCTTCAACTTTATTATTATTATTATTATTATTATTATTATTATTATTATTATTATTATTATTATTATTATTATTATTATTATTATTATTATTATTATTATTATTATTATTATTATTATTATTATTATTATGTCGCATTGAAATGGTCACTTGTCGAAACATTGGCTCCCGCTTTTTCGTTGTTCTCGTTTTGCTCATCGTGTTTAACTTATCAGATCACTTGCCTGCCCAAGGACAACCACGCGATTACCATAACGCCTGCACATTACCAAATTATTCCAATAGGCAAACGGAAGAGAGCACTTTTAATTCGTCTTTACCGCCTCATATCTTCATTCACATTCCCTGCGTACTCTTGATTCGATGTACATACCATGCACGGGGTTTTCGTTTTCATCCTTCTGTTTACCGTTTCTATCTTTTCTTAATTTTCTTTCGCTCTGTTCTCAGCTTTCGTTTCGTAGTCTCCTCGTTTATGCCAACCAAGGCGGAGCCCGCCCCAGAGGACACTACAGACGGAATGTCTGGTTTCATTACTCATGATTACAGAGACCGGATTACAGGAAAATGACTATTTCTTTCCGCGTGTCAGGCCCGCACCCATTTTGTGCATGGACACCAAGTATGAGCTAAGAAGTCGTTTAGCAATGACTCCATAGCGCCTATAAATGCCTGTGTTGGTTCTTTGTGCCCATATGTGCCTCTTTTAGCTCTTAGCTCCTGGAAGCTCTTTGGGGGAGCTAATTTCATTTCGAAAACACATTCTTCTCTCCACAACAACTAGCAGCATCGGCAGATGCTATTGCTAATGGCAGCGTACCTGGCAATGTGATCTAGCAAATAAGGGCTTGTGTTGCAACATTTATTGATTTTTTTTAGAATCTCACGCCATATACCTGGCACTGGTTAGCAATGGCACAGAAAAAAGAACACAAAAAGTGTGCTTCTTCGCCAGCCGACACGCCACTCCACGTTGCAGTGAGGGCTGGGATTATAGAGAAAAATTGACAGCATGCTGAGAGAGGTTTATTGTCGGTTGTAGCTTGGAGAGATTGCTAACTGAAGAGTACGATGTGCGTATCTTTAGCGCATGCGCGCTATGTCCGCCTCAACAATTACCGACTGTATACGTAGTTACGCGGTACCATTCTTCAGCGCCTTCGCTCTTTCGTGCACGGTCATGCAGATAAAAACAGCCTATGGCAGTTAATCTCGGGCGTTCGCCCAATTCGCAAGTTTAATGCGTCCCGTGTGTATTGCAGGAGCTGTCAAAAAAAATTTTGCAATATTGCAATTGTGGTAAAGAAGAAACAGAGGATCCCCCCCCCTTTTTTTTTTTTCAGCTGAAAGAAATTTCCGCGGTTCTCTCATGAGAACATTAAGAATCCCAGAGAGCGTGATCCTCTCAAAAATATGAAAATACAGAAACGCTCCATTCACCCATGTCGAAATTGCGCGCTTATTTTCATCCTACGGGCACCCTGCCATGAAGTTTGCCTGTGCATGTCGCGCTACCTAGCAGAGGCGGTGAGCACCCGCGAGTAGGCCCTCACCGTCATTTCACTATTGTCCGTGGGGCATTCAGGCCCGCCTGAAAGCCTGCTTTTCCAGTTTTCCAATGGATTCACCGCGGCCTCCTGGCAACTACTAACTGCTCCTTGAGAAGTGGGAACAAAAAGAACAAGCGCAGATACTGTTGCGTTAAGCACTGTCACAACCGCGAACGGGATGTCGGCATCAAATTGTACCGCTTTCCTTCAAAACCGGGGGAAGCAGCCTGGCTGCTGAAGTGGATAGGTTGCGGTTCGTGTCCGTCTTGCGAATTTCTGTTAAACGAACTAAGACGTTAATGCAATAACAAGAAAGAAAAAAAACAGCAGCGGCATCCGTAAAAACACACAATAAAGCGTCAACCGCATAAAAACGTGTGAACTGATTCCCGCTGTTGTAAATTAGTTTAGATAGCTGTTTAGCTTGTCTTGCTCCAAAATAAACACGCAGTGGTTGTTACGTGTCAAATCTAGCTTCGTAAGCGCTCCGCGCTGGAGCTTTGTACGCGCTGTGCTTCTTCCTGAGCCAAGATTAAGACGCAACTGCTGGAACCGGGCTCATTCGTGCCGATGTTTTTTCGCGCTATGAACAATAAAACTAAGGTTGGAGTACACTGCAGCACACGTCGAGTATTCGAAAATTAGCATTTCTCTCGCGCACGCTAGCGCAAATTTGTTCAGTCTTCACGTTGTTTAGTCTCAGCTGATTGCTCTCTGTTATGCTTCGGCGGTAATGCCCTCTCACATTCGTGCCCGAACGACAATACTAAAATATGCTTGAGGCACTTTGTCAACGGAGAAAAAAAGCACTTACCTGCCATTTCGCCAAAGCCTCTACAATTGTGAGGTGCAAGGCACGCTCCAAGTAATGAAGCTACAAGTGACAGTTGAAAAACGTCCATGGCCGTATTTGCTCACTTAAGTGGCATAAAATAATGATTTGTTAACTCACTTTGAGTTCGACGTCGTAAGCATGCTTGCTTTGTTGTGATAAACACTTCGCGACCTGCGGTGGTTGCTTAATGGCTACGGTGTTGGGCTTAGTGCTAAGCACGAGGTCGCAGGATCAATTCCCGGTATTTTGATTTAGGTCCACGTTAAAGAGCCCCAGGTGGTTCAAATTATAACGGAGTCCCCCGCCACGGCGTGCCTCATAATCAGATGGTGGTTCTGGTACCTAAAACCTCATAATTTAATTTAAGCACCTCGCTGCAATGTCCGTGTTGTTTACTTCTTTGACACGATATACATCGTTGTACTCATAAGTTTGACGTCCTTTCTCAAGCGTCGGTGGTCCAAAATGGGCCTCGATGTTTCCGATTGCCTTAAAACCGCAATTCAGAACGACCGACACGTTTCCAACGAGCGCCGCAAAAGCATGCCTCCGTAGCAGTGGCCGCCTCGGTGTTTCGCGGAACTGACGCGGTGGCGCTGACTGCTCAGCCGATCGCTGCAACGCCTGACCATTGAAGCTTATCGTGAGTGAGAAAAGGCACATTCTTGAACTTCAAAACCCATAGATGATAAACATGTGTTAATATGATAAGTACTAAAACGATTTCTAAACGTAAGGTATTTAACGCTTCTTTTCTTACTGGAACATTTGTTGGCTTCTCTTTAGCTTTAGCTTCTCCCATTAGCCAAGCAGCGGCTTTCCTGGCGTATTTCGTGTTTCTCGTACTGGTTCCACTTGACGTATCATTTTAAGAAGAAACGTTTGGCTATCAAATGTACAATAATTTCTCATTGGGTCAGAACAGATGTATTAAACATGAGGGTTGACAAAAAAGCGGCTTCTCGTGTGCCCAACAAAGCCTTGGGAATCGATGGCTTGCACATTAGAGGTTGCTACCTCACAAGTGGATGCTATTTCAAGTTTATTACCATAAAAATCGACAATAACCGTTCAATTCGGAAAACAAGTCGAGGTTTGTGAACAATTTAGAGTGCCTATTTCGCCTTCTAAGGCGCCTAAAATGAGGATTTAGGCGCCTGTTTAAGGCGTCTGAACCCCAAATTTTGAGTGCTTAGGAATCCGGCTTCAACTCATGATTGTCAACTCCATTTCTCTCGTGAGCACCTATATGTGCCAGTTCACTTTTACTACCCTCGTATTTTTTTCTATCTCTCTTTCACCCACATAACATTTTCTTGATCTTTTCCAGCTGTCATTTCGGCCCCAGACTCATCTTACTTCCATCAGTTCCAGATTTCCAGTTCCCAATTGGAGCGTACAGTCAAGCCAGAGGAGGAGGAGGAAGAAAAACTTTATTTGCTCTAATTGGTTAGAAATTAACGGTGGCAGATGTGGTCGGCCGTGTTCACGGTCTTCAATTAACGGTGGCAGATGTGGTCGGCCGTGTTCACGGTCTTCTTCCCCATCTGCGCAGGGTGGACGCCCCTATTCCAGGGCACCACTGAGGGTGGCTACTCGGTGAGCGTGCCTTACTAGTCCATGCTGGACTTTCGGGTCGCTGCTGGAGAACGCCCTCTCCCACTGCTCCGCACTCGGGTCTTTTATTTGAAGGAATTGTTGATTCTGAACGCATCCCCATGTAATGCGATATAAGGTGGGCTTGGCGCCGTACCAGGGGCAAATGTATCTATACTGGGCGGGAAACATCTTGCTTTGTGTGTTTAGATTTGGGTATGTTCCTGTTTGCAGCCTCCACCAAGAGAGAACTTCAACCTGCATCACGCGACCTCCCACCATGCCGAACCTGCCCGGGCTCTGTTCATGGCGCACTGACCCGACCATTCGGAGCTCTCTCTCTCTCTCTCTTAATTTCTTTTCCTTTTTTATTTGTTTCTTCCTATCTCTCACTTTTTCTCGGTGTTTCATTTTCCTTTTACATCTCATTTTCACCTTTCATTCTACCATTAAACTAACCGGATGGTTAGTCGAAACGCTATATACATACCATCTCAATGCATGCTTTTTACCCATTTGTCATCATTTGTTTATGTTAACCTTTAAGTCTACTTTGCTACTACGGCTTCTCCTCGGCGTTTGTTACTTTACACAATTGGCTTTCTTACTAAATTTCCTCTTGAGTTTCCTACCCCTTTTTATTTTCTTTTGATTGGCTTTAAACCTGCGATACCATTAGTGGAGCGGGTTCCCTCACTTTTCTTTAAGTTCCTTTTTGTCTTGAGGGGCTCAAAACTTTACAGTAGTGGGGGACTCCGGAAATTTGTACCGCCTGGGGTTCTTCAACGCGCACCTAAATCTATCTAAGTACACGTGTGTTTTCGCATTTCGCCCCCATCGAAATGCGGCCGCCGTGGCCGGGATTTGATGGCGTGATCTCGGGCTCGGCATTCCAACACCATAGCCACTAAGCAACAACAACGGGTTTATAATCACCTAACCTGTTGCAAATAAGGCTTATTTTGCTTTTAATGTAACCTCCGTAGTAGCCCATTCCAACTATTGACCGCAGCATGAAAACCAAGGCGTCGGTGACGAAGTGATAAAAAGCAAATAGCTCATTCCTCTTCGTTTCTTTTCTTCCTTCCTGCTGGGTGAAGATACCATCTTCTCCCTCCTTTTTTTATTTTTGGTCAATCCCCTGTATATATGTATAAATGAGCCATGTTTTAGGGCCACAACAGAAGAACAATTGTTTAAGGGAAAGTCCATGTTTATTCACTGCTTGAGGTGACCCTTATGATATGCGTCCTCCGAACCGTATGAGTGAGCGTGTGATACTTCCAGAACAGAAGCCCGTTATATCCAACTGCTTTTTGGACGAAATTGATAGAGGGCGTCAACAAAGGCCGTCAGAAACAAGTTTCCTGCTGTACAGAAGAAATGAGCGCGTGGTTTCGGTTGTGTCCTCTAATTGGCTCGATGAACTTAATATGTTTCTGTTATTTTTTAATGAGAAACAAATGTGGATTACTGATCCACAGATCATGTTTTGCACGGCCTATTGAAAGAGGCAAAAACCTGGTCTCTTTTTGCGCTAGGATAGCGTCGGCAGATGCCGAAAAGTAGGATAATAAAACCACGGCAATGATTAGAAGTGTTTGACCGTGCAGTAACAACGTGCATTCATTATTCATCATTCTTCTCTGTGCACTTCAATGTAACTCACAGTTAATTGATGCGCCCACTAAACGTCCGCTGAATATAGCAAGTAATTCTACGAGCTGGCAAGCATTACAACTACCGTGTCTTCTCTAATCAGATGCAGTACGGAGTGTTGAAGCAGGCGCATGTCTGGTTCGTGGTTTGAAAAGTTAATTAGTCGTAGAAAACACGAACACAAGAGGAACGGAGGTTGTTCTGACAACGGAACAAAGATATAGAGATAGAAAATAAGAGATAACAAAGTTATCGTAACATTCTCGGAGCAGCGTGGGTTGGTTCCTACATTTGCCCCAGTATTCTATAGATCACGCATGGCGTACGTATACTGCCTATAATATGATGCATGAGTAATAAGCCCTTTGTTAGGTTTATTGCGAAATGTTTGTTGCCGTCAAGAAGTCTGAGGCTTGTTGGCAGACATAGTATGTAATTTCTGTTAGGGACAGCATTAAAGGTACAAAGTCAACAGAAGGAGAAGGTCAGCTTATGCACATTTATTTTATTTTGCCGCCTGCCTTTTCATTTCGGTGCCTTACACATCGTACTTCTCTGCAGGGCTCCCGCCTTCTCGCATTTTTTCCTTTATTTCGGCTCCTATTTACTGAGCTTAAACCGCCTGTCACATGAGAGCCACCACGTATTTGTCTTGAGCGGCTTGGAAGTTGCTCATTGTAGCAAACTGTCAGCCCGCACGGCGGCTGCCTTTCTACATGTGTTTCGAGCCATTGTATTTGATTTACGTACCGTGGTATCTTTCTCATTGTTTTTCAACCTGAACGTGTTGTCTGCCGTGTTTGCTTTGTCTTCCTCGCGTGTGCAACTCGGTCTGCACGCCACGTGCACTTGATGTATTGCAGTCCCTCATCGCCCACGCGGCGCTAAGCTCACCGCGCAGGATTTCCGAGCTGCAGATGTTAGCCCGCTTCTCGCA
Source organism: Dermacentor albipictus (assembly GCF_038994185.2). Classification (NCBI taxonomy): domain Eukaryota; kingdom Metazoa; phylum Arthropoda; class Arachnida; order Ixodida; family Ixodidae; genus Dermacentor; species Dermacentor albipictus. The sequence continues at coordinate 22,837,912 of NC_091823.1, forward strand.
TCTAAATGCAGGAGGAGGAGACGCGTTATTGTCTCAAGCCATTTAACGAAACCTGATTGATTGACTGAATGAATGATTTATTCATTCACATGGCTTAAGGTTCGAAATGATAACGGGGGCTATATAAAAGAGGCGCAGGGTGTTTAGATTTAGACCACCCGGGGATATTAAAATTATCTGTGTTCCAGCAGACATTGGTGCCCATAGACGGCGTCGGGTAGTAATCTGCTGAATGACATATACCTGTTCCAAAGGACTTGAGGCTTTCAGACATTATTTAACAGGTACCCAAACTTGTTTACAAAGGCGTCTTTTTTTTTGCATTTCACCCCCATAGATTTCGTCGGCAATTGAACCCGTGACCTCGTGCTCGTCAGTAGAACGTATGGCGTCATATCCACTAAGCCACCGCGGCAGGGCATCTCCAGAAGAACGGAACGCGCAAATGAACGAATGAAGTGAAAGTAGGCGTTGGTGCAAGCAAAACAAAAACGAACGTTTAATGCCTTCTTTCTTTTTTCCCATGGAATAGACGCCAGCAGTACAGATATATGGGAAGGAGACGCTGTAGGAAGACTGTGAGGTTTGTTGTATAGCCGTTGCTCGCGCTGCGCAGTACGCTGTAAGTGAGTTTGACTCTACAACAGGACCGCTACACATTGCCCAGAGGAGCATCTGCATACTTCACTTGCTACACAGGCGTTACATATACAGGGCGTCCCAACTATCGTGCACTAAGATTGAAGAATATGCAAATGCCGCGTAGCTGGACAGAACCAAGGTAACGTTGTTTGTCGTTGCTTGGAGATTCTCAGATTATTATTTTTTTCCATTCCACCGAATTACATTATTAATCTTAATCATTTAATCAACTTCTGAAATATTTTTGTTAGATAAAAAGGGTCAATGAGAAAATTGTAGAACATGAAAAACTCCCGATACAACTTTCTGTTGCTCAGTACGTGCTACACAAACGTGTTTTTCCACGCGCGAAAGGAGCCCGCGAATACACGCAAAATTGCTGCGCGGTGGCCATTAAAAACAGCAATTGTTAAGCCGCTGTATAAAGTAGGAAGAAAAGATGATTTTGAAAATTATAGACCTAACCTCTCCCAAATACTGGAAAATATTCTGTTTGATGGTATTGCTTCCTTCCTAAAGATATTTTCAGTCCTAACACCAAGATATGGTTTGGATTTATTGCTGAGCGAGGTACTATAACATTGTTAGAAGAGTTTACCGTTGGATTATATTCTTTTCTAGATAAGAACCTGTACAGTTCTGCTTTGTTTTCGGATTTAGCAAACGCGTTTGAAACTGTAAATTATGATATTTTATGGGAAAAGATGTTTTGTTTGGGTTTCAGGAGACGCTTTTTTGATATTCTCTATGATTCTTGCATGACAGGCCACAGGTAGGGTAGTAAAGAAATTGTTAGCATTAGGAACTATATTGCAGCTGGTGTTCCCCAAGGATCCGTGTTGTCACCTCTGTTATTCAATTTATCAACGAACGACTTAGTCACTATAATCACAAAAGCTACGGTGTGTCAATATGCAGATGATACTGTCCTACGCACACGTCACTTACGTGACGGGGAAGCTATTAACGCTCTACAGAATGCAGTTCATAATGCCATGCAATGGTTTGAAGAAAATTATGTATTTATCAATGCTCAAAAAAGCAAACTCATGTGCTTTCGAAGTCCATTAAATACTCAAAAAATAAATTTGCCAATATTTTTACACGATGAACATTGTACTTCATGTAAATGTACTGCTGCAGAATATGTGGAGACATTAAGATACCCGGGTATAACGTTCCACAGCGGCGTGTCTTGGCAGTATCACATGGTATTTTCATGTGGCAAGCGAAGGAGTGTTGCATATCTGCTTCTGAACATAAAGGGTTTAATACCTCTACAATGATAGTTCACGCACTTGAGTGCAGTGTGCTGAGGTATGGCATAACGATGTTCGCCTTTTGTTCAGAGCGCTGGAAAAATCGGATTGATAAATTACTAAAAGATATATTAATAATATTACTTATGGTATACCACACTATACATTCCAATGATACTTTCCATGAATTGGGATTTTGCACTTTTGAAGATTTGTTTACCAGGATGGTTTATTCGGCATAATTGGAGTGATGAATTCAAAGAGGCTTACGTTGCTCCTCGATTGCTGACAGACAAAAAACGTTCTAAAGTACCCTATTCTGCTACTGTGTAGAAGCGAGAAGTGTATCCCAAAAATATTTATTGATTTGTCTGATGAATTATTTTCTGCAACTTAAATAGTTGACGAAATCAACGATGAAATGTTCAATTATTGTTCGCATTCGTTATTTTAGTTATTTAGGCTTTTGTCTCTTTGTTTGCTATACCATTGTCTGTTAACAGGTAATACTACCAACTATTCGTCTGAAAGTTGGTAAAAAAAAAATATGTTATTATGTAAGCATGTAACTACGTCGTTGTACCGACTCCGCCGGGCCCAGTCGCACAAGTCTTCATAGACTCAGAGAGGCCCGTTATTCTTTTTTTTGCTTTTGGATGTGTATAAGTTATTATTATTATTATTATTATTATTATTATTATTATTATTATTATTATTATTATTATTATTATTATTATTATTATTATTATTATTATTATTATTATAACTGGTAGTAGTAGTAGCAGTAGTAGTAGCCCCCCCCCCTTTTTGTAGTTGTCATGGCACACCTGATATGATCGTGGTTTCTTTATCATTTAGAAGCTGCTCATTTTATTTATTTATTTATTTATTTATTTATTTATTTATTTATTTATTTATTTATTTATTTATTTATTTACACAATATAGCAGATAAGTAATTTGGCCCTAGCAGGAGGGGCTACAAAGGATACGTACAATGTAACGAAGATCAACAACAGCAAAAATCAAGTGAACAAGAATACCATAGCAATGTTCAACCAACGAAGTTTACAATGTGAGACTCGAGTACCTTCATAAAGTCTCCGGATTCAAACATCTTTCGGGGCAAAGAATTCCATTCAGACACTGTTCGGGGGAAAAAGTGTACTTGTGGGTGTCGGTTCTATCGAAAATTGACGATAAAGAGTATTCATGGCTATGTCTAGTTGTCCTTTTAGTTAAAAGTCTTATGCAATTGGGAAGTATTAGTTTAGTTTTCTCTGCAAGACAATCGTGAAGAAATCCAAGACGACTAATTTTCCGGCGAACCTCGAGAGTCGGTACATTGCACTTCTGCGTCAATAAGGATGGCGAATCGTGCCTTCTGTATCTACCAAAAGCAAATCTTATTGCCTTTCTTTGGACTCTTTCGAATTGCATAACATCCTTCTTATAAAGGGCATCCCAAACTTCAGCAGCATACTCTAGTTTTGACCGAATACATGTATTGTAAGCTAACATTTTGGCACTAACTGGATCGTGTTTAAGTTTTTTTTAAAGGAACCACAGCTTCCGCAGGGCTGATGAAGAAATGTTCAATATATGCTCTGACCAAGCAAGCTTATTAGTTAGAGTCACGCCTAAGTACTATATTGGGAAACTCCTAATGCAGGCTGGTTATGGAGTTGATAAGAAAAATAACTAGGACATTTTTTTTCTTTGTGAGACGTAAAAGTAAAGTTTTCTCCGAATTCAGTGCCATACCCCAACGCATACGCCAATCGTCGATTGCCAAAATAGTTTTTTGCAACAAGAAATGATCATTTGTGGATGATATTTTTTTTAAAACAGCAAAATCATCAGCAAACATTCTTATGGATACATCACGAGGCACTACGCCCACCAAATCACTAACATAAAGAAGAAACAGTAGGAGACCAAAAGACTGCCCTGTGGAACGTCCGAGGTAACAGACCGCGCACTAGACGGACAACGATCAATTTTCACAAACTGCTTTCTATCGGCTAGGTACGAGGCAATCCACTAAATAATGTAGAAAGGTAACCCTATACATTCTAATTTATACAATAATTTTGCATAAGGCACTCTATCGAAGGCTTTCTATAGGTCTAAAAACAGAATGTCAATTTGACTGGACTGGTCAAGTACACTCGATATCTCGTGCACCGTCGAAATAAGCTGTGTGGTTGTAGACAGACCCCTTAGAAAGCCGTGCGGATGGGGAGAGAAAATATTGCTTTTAATAACGAATCCCTGATGAAGGTCTCTCTGATCATAAAATGGTTATGATGTCACTAGATGTGTGTGTTAATATCATCCGTGAGAACGAGGAAGTTGTGATTCTGAGAGAGAGAGGATGAAGAGGAAAGGCAGGGAGGTTAACCAGATATGAGTCTCCGGTTTGCTACCCTACACTGGGGATGGGGGATAGGGGTTAGAAAGATGACAGAGAGGAAATCGCAAAAAAAACGGAAAAAAAAAAACCGAACGCGCACACACGGAGACACACACACAAAAGGCGTTCCAGTTAAAGTCGTTCACTCAGGTCGGTAGATCGCAAGAAGCGCAAAAGCGCTTGCACGGCCTTCTTCTGTGACGGCAGGTCCTTTCGATGTTGCAGGATTCTTTTTTCTGATAGCGGTTGGTCGTCCAGTTCGTCAAGTTCCTGGCTGAGGCATGCCCTCTGTGGACTGTACTGCGGGCAGGTGCACAAAATATGGCCAATTGATTCCTCATGGCCGCAGTGGTCACAGGTTGGGGTGTCGGTCATCCCTATGCGGAAGGCATAGGCTTTAGTAAAGGCAACGCCCAACCAAAGTCGATATAAAAGCGTGGCGTCTCTACGGCGAAGCTGTGATGGCGCTCGAAGACTTAATGTTGGGTCAAGTGAGTACAGTCGCGGATTTCTTAAATGTGGCTCATTCCATTGCGACGCGGTGCACTGCCGAGCAAGTAGGCGGAGCTTCCGTGCCGCGTCAGTTCTAGAAAGAGGAATTGGGACGTGGCGCTCCTCAGTATGGGCTGAGCGGGCAGCGTGATCCGCCCGTTCATTGCCGACAATCCCGCAGTGACTTGGAAGCCACTGAAAGGTTATTTCGTGGCCTGCATCACTTGTATGTTGTAACATTTCTCTAATATGGAATATTAGCTGTTCGTGCGGTCCGCGTCGTAGAGGTGACAGTAGAGACTGCAGTGCCGCCTTCGAATCGCAGAATATTGTCCATTTGTGTGGTGGTTCATCACCAATGTGTTGAAGGGCAGTAAAGAGCGCTGCGAGCTCTGCTGCCGTCGATGTTGTCGCGTGGGTCGTCTTAAATTTGATTGTTCTAGCTTTCGCTGGTATGAAGATTGCCGCCGTGGAGCTGCTTGGAAGGACAGATCCATCAGTGTAAATATGGGTTGAGTCAAGGTAGTTCTCATACAAATGTAGTAGCGTGAGCTGTCTAAGGGCTGGTGATGACAGATCAGCTTTTTTCGAGATACCAGGTATTGCGAGGTTGATTTTTGGCTGAGCGAGGCACCATGGAGGGATCGAAGGTCTCGCAGCCGGAGTGAAACAAGCTGGCAATGATTCATCATATGCAGTTATCGTTTGGCTGAAAGATGTGTGTGGCCTGTCCACTGGTAGAGAGGCTAAATGGTGACGAGGAGTCCTGGCTAGATGCCTTATATGGGTCCTGAGTACTTCAATTTCAATGTGGGTCTTGACAAGGTGGTCTTTAGCGATTGCTATCGTAGCCACTGTTGAAGCACTCTGAGGCAGGCCTAGACAGATCCGGAGCACTTGACCCTGAAGACTTTGTATTGTGTGTAGATTCGTTTTGCCTGTGTTGTTTATTGCTGGCAAGCTATATCGCAGGAATCCCAGAAAAAGCACCCTGTACAGTTGTAACATGGCACTAGGCGACATTCCCCAGGTCTTGCCAGCGAAAAACTTGAACAGGTGGCAGATGCCTGTCAACCGTTTTTTCACGTAAGATATGTGTGGGCTCCATGACAAGTCCCTGTCGATTATGACACCTAGAAACTTGTACGATCGTACCTGTCGTATTATTTGGCCATTTATCGTTACACTGTAGTTTGCCATGGGTTTGCGCGTAAATGGCACTAGTGCGCATTTCTCGGAGGAAATTTCCAGGCCTCGATTACGGAGGTAGATAGCAGTTTGTGTCGCGGCTTTCTGAATTCTCGCTCGCAGCTGTAGGCGTGTTACTGCAGATGTCCATATGCAGATGTCATCCGCGTACATTGATAGCCTGACTGTGGTTGACACGTCCTCAAGGAGAGTAATTAGTGTTAGATTGAATAACACAGGGCTAAGTACACCGCCCTGGGGGACGCCGCGGTAGCTATAATGTCGAGAAGTATGGCCTTCCTCGGTGCTTACAAAGAAGGATCGCATGGATAGATAGCTCCGTATCCATTGAAACATCCTACCACCCACTCCTACCTCTGCGAGAGCAGAGAGGATGGCTTCATGCGTAACGTTGTCATACGCCCCTTTAACGTCGAGGAATAAGGATGCGCAGAGACGCTTACGGCGTTTCTCATGTTGAATGTAGGTCACCAGGTCGACGACGTTATCGATCGATGATCGACCGCGTCGGAAGCCCGCCATGGCATCTGGGTAGGTGTTGTGGTACTCCAAGTACCACTCCAGGCGTCCTAGGATCATTCTCTCCATTACTTTGCCCACACAGCTCGCCAAAGCGATCGGGCGATATGAGGAGAGCTCCAACGGTGACTTGCCAGGCTTCAGCAGTGGAACAAGGCGACTTGTCTTCCAGGTTGTTGGTAGCGTGCCATTTCTCCAAGATTCATTGTACACCTCAAGAAGAACCCCTCTCGCTCGCTCCCCCAGGTGACACAAAGCGCGGTAGGAAATTCCGTCAGGTCCTGGCGCTGATGTGCGGCTACACAAAGCTAATGCTGCCTTAAGTTCGTGGATCGAGAATGGTAGATCCAACCGGTGATCACGTGGTGGCGGACAACTGCTCGAAGGTGATGGAATGTTGGTAGCTGTGAGTTGGCCGGATAATCTGGCGCAGAAATCCTCTGCCACGTCAAGCTCCGATCTCTTTTGAGAGAGGGCAAGTGCCTTGAATGGGAATCGCTGTACGGGAAGTGTCCGCAGTCCGCGCACCGTTCTCCATAGTTGCGATAAAGGCTTGCGTGGATCTAGCGACTCACAGAAGGCAGCCCAACGTTGCGATTCGAGCTTGTCTAACCGGCGCTGTATCTTCTTTTGCGTGCGCCTGGCGGTCCGTAGATCGTCCATTGTTTTCGTACGTCGGTATCTTCGTTCAGCACGTCGTCGGATAGCTCGAAGTTGTTCTAGTTCCACATCATAATCATTAAGTTTCGAGGAGCATGTTAGAGTACGCATAGTGTCTTGCACCACGCTCTTGATTGCCTCTTCCAAGTCGAAAGATGGATTGGCGTCGCAGTGTTCTTCCATAATAGACTGAAATTTAGGCCAGTCCACTCTTTGGATCGTATCCCGTATTTTGGAAGTGGTCAATCCTCTGATCTTGATGTACGTGGGGATATGGTCGCTTCCGTGCGTCTCTATGTCCGCAAACCACCCTGCACGTCTGACTAGGCTTCGTGAGACGAAAGCCAAGTCAAGACAGCTGCTGTACGTGGAGCCACGTAAGAACGTAGGACTTCCATCATTCAGCAGCCAAAGTTCATTACTGGAGGCGAAAGATACCAGAGCTCTGCCTCTTGCGTTGATGGTCGGACTTCCCCAGAGTGTATGATGGGCGTTGAAATCTCCAGTGATGACCCAGGGAGTGGAAGTTGAGGAAAGGATGTCTCGTAGTCTTTTGTAATCAAATCGACTTGACGGAGATAGGTAGGCGCCTACAAAAGTGAAGGCCAGATTCTTTTTCCTTACGTTTAGGCATATATATTGATTACTGTCATTAGGTGGTATGGGCTGATGAGTGTAGGTGAGGTCACGGCGAATGAACACCAAAACCTTACTGTTTTCATAAACAGCTGACGACATAAATGATTCATATCCAGAAAGCCTGATTTTGTTCGATAAGTTCGGCTCGCAAATGACGATAATGGGAAACATATTGGCGAACACGAAGCGACGGAAATCCGAAAGGCGCGCTCTGAGTCCGCGGGCATTCCACTGAAAAATAGCTGCTTGTCGGACCTCTTCCCTAAAAGACCGTGGCTGTGGAGCCATGATCTACTCAAGGGTTGCAAGCACCGGACTCAGAGCGTCCAGTACTTGAAGCGCACTTCTGGCAGACGGTGTGTGCATGTTGCTTAGCAGCACGCGAATGGCATTCATTAAAGGCCTAATAAGTGCTATCACTTGCTCATCTGTTTTCCGCGACTCCTCGGATACAGCACCTTGCTGTACTGGAGGCGGCTTCGTCTGCGGCTCTTCTGACGGTCGTGTACGCGGAAGTGGCGGCCATTCCTTTGTGGAGAGAGATCTGGCCGTTTGCTCCCTTCCAACATTGGTGTTCGGAGTGCTGGAAACGTCCGCTGATGATGATGCTTGACGAGGGGACTTGTCCTGAAAGCTTGATGTTTTCCGCCGTGAAGACCCTCGTCTGTGACGTCGTCTTCGCCGTACTTTCACAGCGGCCTCTTTGTGGGTAGAGTTGTCTCTCACCATTTGCTTAAGAATGGTGAACTCTTTCTTGATCTGGGGACAGTCTTTGGAAGAGGCGCAGTGATCACCCTGACAGTTAGGACACTTGAACGTCGTTGCGCTGCAGTTGTCTTCTGAGTGGGGTTCGGCACATCGAGGGCACACGGCCGAATTTCTGCAAACACCCTTCACATGTCCAATCTTCTGGCAATTGAAGCATTGCATTGGTCTTGGAATAAATGGTCGAACCTGGTGGCGAAAGTGGCCGACCTTCACGTAGGGTGGAAGGCAGTCGCCTTTGAAGGTTATCTTCACACAACGTGTGTTGCCGAGGCGACCAACATGTACAATCACGTTGTGTTCGCTTGTTGGTTTTATGAGAATTGGGAGGTCTGCATTAGATATTTCATTGTCAATGTCATAGATGACTCCAGTTATTGTGGCACCATTCGTTGGCACGATGGATCGGACCTTGATGTTTCCCAGCTGCGTTACATGTTGTAGTATGGTCAGCGCACTTGGGTTCATCACATCGATTGCCAGGATGTTTCGTCTAGTATTTATCCTAACATCCCTGATCTCATTTGGCACGGTGCTTTCTAGATACACGGAGAGTGCTTGCCTGTTGAGGACGCGCAGGTTGTCGGTAGCGTCCTGTGGCACAAACAGGATGGAGTGAGGCCATCGCTGAGGAGCTGTTTTCACAGTGTTCGAACTGGACGCCGAAGATGAGTTGATAATTCTTCGTTTGGCCTTGCGGTACTGGACAAGTCGGAAGCTGTCTTCCGAGGACTCGTCACCTGATGCGCAGTACAGCTCTGTGTCCTCGCTACCACTCGACGTATTTCCTCGCTTCCTCGAACCGATGTCCGCGGGTGAACGGGAACCGGGAGGATCCTCGGGGTGTTGTACATCCATCACCGCGATGGAGGGGGCGGTAGACCCCACAGGTGCAGTAAGAAGTCCAGAAAAACACAGAGACGGGCGAGATGTGTTCCGCAAGAGAAGCACTTCGTCTTCTTCCCTTGTGATTCTGAACTTTAAAGCCACCAATGACCTAGCAATACTATATGACGCAGTCATATTATTGTTTTTTGGAGTTGTACAGGTAATCTGGTACTACTGAAAAACTATGGAAATTTTTCCATGATATGACAGCGTTTTACATACAACATTTCATTCTTCAGCGTTCTAAACGTGCAGGAAAAAGAAACCCCTGGGTAACTCGGGAAATAATACACACTAAAAGAAAGCTTAAACGTGTGCGAAAGGCTTGTACCCTCAGTTCTAGTATCGAACAGAAACATGGCATTCATCTTTTAGGTAAAAATCTCCGGCATAACCTGAAGACATCTAGAGATAACTTTTATAACTCAACACTGAAACGATTTCTCAAGGAAGCCCCAGATAAGTTTTGGAGGTACTTGAATCCTACGGCTAAGTCGTGTAGTATGCACACAGACAAAAGTAGCCAGGATCAACTCCTTTTTTCCCTCAATTTTTACCATCGATGACGGTACCTTGCCTACCATCAATGATTATGCGAACAGTCTTCTTATTCAGAATATCAAGATTACAGAAGAGGGTGTTTTCAATCTGTTGCTTCGCGTTAATATATAAAAGAAGTCCCGGTCCTGACGAAATCCTCAATGAATTCCTTTATAGATATGCCGAATGGATATCCAAGCTTTTAACACTAATTTTTCAATCATCCATTTCTAGTGGCTCGATTCCCACTGCCTGGAAGCGCGCAAAAATTGTGTGCATACATAAAGGTGGTCCAACCTCTGGCACTAGCAACTACCGACCGATATCGCTCACGATCACCTGTTCTAAAATGCTAGAACACATTGTATCAAAGCATCTGCTCACCTATTTAGATTAACATAAATTAATTTTTCCAGGTCAACATGGCTTTCGCAAAAGATTGTCCACCGTCACTCAGCTTATTGAACTTGTACATGACCTTTCTAGCACAATTAATGCTCGCGGCCAAATTGATATAGTATTCTTAGGTTTTGTAAAGGCCTTTGACAAGGTGTCCCACAGAAGATTTTACTTAAAATCAGTGTTACCTTCGAAAAGTCTTCCCTTACGCGGTATTTCACTTCCTACCTTGCACATAGAGAACAATATGTTCAACTGGGACATCACCAATCTAGTTTATCTCAGTGGTATCTGGGGTACCCCAGGGTAGTGTCTTAGGGCTTCTTTTATTCCTAGTTTTTTTATAAATGATCTGCCAAGTGACATCATTACCCAAATAAGAATGTTTGCCGGCGACTGCATATTGTGCAAGAGAATGGAGTCACCACGTGATCACGCCGACCTTGATCTTAACTCACAGAAAATTAAGAACTGGTGCGATCGGTGGCAAATGCAGCTTAACCAAAACAAATCGGTTTTTATGTCCATCTCTAGAAAAAAGAATATTCTAAATTTCTCATGCAGTATCAACGGTCATGAACTTGCCCAAGTTAAACGATATAAATACCTAGGTCTTATATTTACGCCCGACTTGCGCTGGTATCTTCATGTGAATGAACTTTGTGCAAAAGCTAAAAAAGTATTGTGGAGGCTGAGACGCAACCTGCACTGTGCCTCCCATAAAATTAAAATTTTAGCTTACGAAACCTTGCTAAGACCCATAATTGAGTACGCAAAAATAGTATGGGATCCCTACACCCAAAGTAGCTGTTTAAAACTAGGGAAGGTCCAGCGCCTTACTTCTAGGTTTATACTTAATAAATACCGCCGTTTTCACTCTCCAACTGAATTATGTAAACTTGCAGAGCGAGAACGGCGAAAACGTACGGAGTATGAAAGGCTTAAATTTCTGTTCTTAGTAATTCATAACCATGTCAAAATAAGGTACGACAAGTACTTCCAAATCAAGACACAGGAAACATCACGGCACAGACATAGTATGTATATGTACAATGACAATGTACAATGACAGTGCACAATGACTGCTAGGTGTAGTCTTTTTCCCAGGGCAATTCAGCAGTGGAATTCTTTGCCTGATTCAACTGTCCAAATAAGATCAGTTAATGCATTCTTGGAAGCAATACATTGGCTTATGTACCCGGATGTTCTGTACTAATATTGTGATATAATAAGTCAAAATGTGCTCTGTAATTATATTGTTAACGTGTTTCATATCAGCAGTGCTACTTCATTGTCTTTTTTCTTCTTTTTAGTGCATTGTTCAAGCGCGCTAATGCACTTCTCTGTCTATGTATGTTAAATCCACTCCTGTAATAGCCCGTCATGGGCTGACAGTATAAATAAATAAATAAATAAATAAATAAATAAATAAATAAATAAATAAATATATTGTGTGTGTGTGAGTGTGTGTGTGTGTGTGTGTGTGTGTGTGTGTGTGTGTGTGTGTGTGTGTGTGTGTGTGTGTGTGTGTGTGTGTGTGTGTGTGTGTGTGTGTGTGTGTGTGTGTGTGTGTGTGTGTGTGTGTGTGTGTGTGTGTGTGTGTCGTTGATGTCTGAAATGTAAGTGCCGGTTGTTTTAGGTGAAGATAAATGCGATAGGCTCTAAATATGGCGTCATCACGAATTTGTTTTTCTTTCACGTTAAGCTATCTACCCAGGGACGTAACGCGCAATCCCCGCGCTGTGCATTTCATAATCGTTCCCTATAAAGAAAAGAAACAAATGACGGAACCAATCTCACAATGACTGTCGGCTGTAATGCGCTTAGTATTGAATCAATACAGGGACGGAATGTGTTGTTACCGTCGAAACGCGTTATGTATTGAGCGAGTACTGCAGCGGTACTCGGGCTTCCCTATGAACACTGTGGTGTATAGGGGCGCCGTCGCGAAGTTTGCACATGGCCTCCGAAATTAATGGTGCGCCGGTGAGTGCGCCGATAGACGCATCATGTGGTAACCGAGCTCCATTCTCGCGCTTTTTTTGGGGGAGGGGGGGAGGGGGGCAGACGCTGCGCCGTCTAGTGGCGCTGCCGCAAAGTCCGCGCGTGGCCTCTGTGACCAGATGCGTGGCGCGCCGGTGCATGCGAGTGCTGAGAATTGTTTCCTTTCTGGCTGCACACCCGCTGGTTTACGTCCAGTGATCCAAGTTGGTGAAAGGTTCATTGAAGAGCGGCACACACGCATTACATTCATGGCGCAGCTTGTTAAAGTGTCGGGCTTTTGTCTCTGAGGAACCCATGAGAAATGGGTTTCAGAGGTTTTCTGATGGTACGTTCGGGTGGTCGAAATCGCACATAGTGAAGTCTGCCGGTTGAAATGCAGCCGGGCTCCTCTCCCGCTGCACTGCTGCTACTGCAAGCTGCGTCCGATTATTATTATTATGGATGGATGGATGAATGGATGGATGGATGGATGGATGGATGGATGGATGGATGGATGGATGGATGGATGGATGGATGGATGGATGGATGGATGGATGGATGGATGGATGGATGGATGGATGGATGGCCCCCGGAGAGTGCGTGGGCCTTTCTAACGATTATGTAATCGCATTAAAAATAAAGGGAAAAAAGGAATTGCACATAAATCTATCATCAAAAAATCCCATATGATTTATGGGAACTCACAAATATCTATCTATATGCGCCACCCCCATATGGCCATAGCTTTTTATTGGACATGGTGGTCATGTAACATTTATCAAACTTCGATCTTCCAAATGATACCAATCATTTTGGAAACAAGGATAGGGGATGACGTTAAATTCTGTATATGAAGTCGCAGTTGCCCTTTACTTCAAAATTACATCAGCATCCCCGTTTCTAACAAAACGCCCTTCGCCCATCTCTCAGTGACATAAAACTGCGGCTGACATGCAGAGCTTCCAAAATGGTATGTGGGCCAGTTGTTATTGTCCTAGCCTGGCTCTGGTTTCCCTGCATATTGCTACGTATTAAAACTTAGTCAATGAGGCAGGGACCCTGAATTGGGCTGTCAGGGTTTCAAAAGGTTCGCGAAGGTGTAAACTTTGAGAAGTGCTGTGCTAAGGGTGTTGGTGATTTTTAAAGCTCTAGTTAGTTCTGTGTGTATCAGAAATAGATAGCAATCTGTTCTCTAACTTTGTAGATTATGCGACAACATGCAGTGTAATGAAACGCATAGCGAGCACGCTCTATATCGTTAGGGCAATTATGTGCACGGGTGTCTTTCAATGCGACAGCATTACGCAGGGAACTCGCCGGCTTTCGTTATTAATGTCGACTCAAAAATGAGTCTGGTCAATACCGGAGTCAGTGTATTCAAAAGCGTGGGTTAGCCGATCTAGATGCCGGTTAATGTTTCCTCATGTGGGTTTTAATGCTGTCATTTTATCACATTGAATGAACGTGCATATTAAATATATTTGATCACCCTATAATACTGACGGCTACTTCTTTTTACATAATAGTGAGGATAATAAGAAAAATATTCTATGAGAAGAAACGTCAATAATTTGGAAAACGTAGAGTGGAGCTAAGTAGAAGGGATAAATAAAGCCCACATGTCCTGGAGACGCTGCATTAACATGCAGAGACAAATGGCGAGGACAAGTTGCACGAAACATTGCACCGAGCCCCGACATATTCGCGTATATTTATAGCACGCACACGTGGCCGCGATGTGGTTCGAGATGAACAGCTGCACGGATGAGGGAAATACACAGATGAAATACGTAATACGTACGCACAGACATGCAACACTCACAAGTGGGCTCAATCACACAAAACGCACGAAGTATGGCACACATGTATGACATGACACGCAATGCCATGCATGAATAGGATGCATGTCACGCACGTGTACGACACACAATAAGCGTGCGTAAATACAATAGGTGGAAGCGGGTTATGCTTACGTTGTAACTTGACTGTAGCACCTATAGTACACGTTTAGTATGCCTGTATCTTCAAAGAAATGTTCAAGTGCGTCCGCTGATTTTTGCTGTGCCTGTTTTCGATGCTGTCGTAGCCCGGAACGATCTCTATGCACCATGCCCATTTGTTCTCGCACATCGTCATCATAAAAAAAACTTTTGTATACAGACTGAGGAGTTTGGAGCACGCAGGCTGCCGAGCTCCGTTCTGGCACGGTTTTCAACTGCGGTCCGATCCTGTAGGCATGCAGTGCAGCAAAGACCATGGTTGACCGATTCTGATCGTAATGTTGTCGCATATTACACTCGTTACAGTTACATTACAGCTTTCTTGTTTTCTCTTTGTTTGTTTTTACTTCACAGTTAAGCTGCACGCTGATGACACAAAGTTCTGTGACTCGTGACTGAAGTGCATGGTTGCTTTCTATAGCCTCTGTCATGTATGGCTCGGTCATACAGTACCTTTCTCCTTTCATTTCTCCTTTCCAGTAACTTGGTTGTCCGCTAAGGTAAATAGCAGGAAAATATTCCACTGTGAAAAGCGGTGTTCCTGCTACCGATACGACCGCGACGTCTACTTAGGCGGCGGTGTTTTAATCGGCGGTAATGAAGGACTGTCCCGTACAGTTGCCGTAGCATCATCACTATACCTTGTTTGAGTCCAAAGTGCACTTCACAAGCTGAACTATATTTTCTTGCGTATACTAGGAAACCTTCATATTGGAATGATTTTCAGGATATTTTAAATAGAATATAGTAGTTATGCCCCTCATGTCTCCAGTGTTTTTTTTTTTTCGGGCCTTCAACTTTGCTGATATTACTACACGTCAACGTGGTTATATTTCTTGTATGTACCGAATCATGGTACGCATCATTAACACTACGTTGAAGTTTAGTGAAAATTGGATGAACATATCATATTGCATTACCCGGCTTTTGTGGGATCGCGTCGTAAAATTTATCGCCTATGTCTTGGCCACAGGTTTTACTCTTTCCTTTCCTGCGAAAAACAAATTCATGTACCCGGCCTACCGCGCCTCCAGGACCAGCCATTCAAATGCAGTTTATCCTCCACGTGCCGACACCAACACTTTTCAGCGCTTATTTTTCATGCACACCGCTGCAGACTGCAACGATCTTCCCACGCCCATCTACTGCACAACTAATTTAGTTAGTTTCAAGCGACTGCTAACCGATTAAATTTATGCCAAAAGGCGACTACTATATATATGCAATGTCCGCCTTTGTGTGTCTGCGTGTTCTAATTCTCTCTCTCTCTCTTTTTTTTTCTTTAGCCCACCCCTCAGGTAATGTTTCATAGTGAGAGCAATTAAGTATATTAAATAAATAAATAAATAAATAAATAAATAAATAAATAAATAAATAAATAAATAAATAAATACATGGTGTTTCCTATATATAATACATATGTACATAATGTACCTGCATGCAATATCAACAGGGCCGTATTGAAGAGACATCAGAAGATAATCAGATGGAAAAAGAAAACGAGAAGACATGGACATATGATAAACACTATTGCAAATACGAAAAGATAGGTATATATGTAAATGTGTAATATGTATTTATATACATGTGTGTATGTGTCCGTTGCTATATAACATGTAAGGACAATGAAGTATAAAATAAATAAATAAATAAATCCATGGTGTTTCCTATGTATAATATATCTGTGCATGATATAGCTACATGCAAGATCAACAGGGCTGTATTGGAGAGGCATCAGAAGAAAATCAGACGGAAAAAAAGAAGACATGGACATTTGATAAACACTATTGCGAATACATAAAAATATGTACATTTTTAAATGTGTAATCATATATATGTGTGTATGTGTCCGTTACTATATAACATGTTATGCTGAAGGACGCTTACAAAGCTATCACTTACAAATATGCCAATAACCCAACGTTGGTAGTACAGAATATATTTTCTTCACAATTAATGCACAACATTTTCAGTTCTTGCTTTTTAGCTCGCGTACTTAAATGCATATATTTGGTCAATCGATGACTTAATCGATTGAGAGACTTGGATTGAT